>NC_136814.1:99522262-99990550 GCF_951394365.1 Tetrao urogallus | reverse complement strand
TTCCCTTCCCTTCCTTCCCTTCCCTTCCCTTCCCTTCCCTTCCCTTCCCTTCCCTTCCCTTCCCTTCCCTTCCCTTCCCTTCCCTTCCCTTCCCTTCCCTTCCCTTCCCTTCCCTTCCCTTCCCTTCCCTTCCCTTCCCTTCCCTTCCCTTCCCTTCCCTTCCCTTCCCTTCCCTTCCCTTCCCTTCCTTCCCTTCCCTTCCCTTCCCTTCCCTTCCCTTCCCTTCCCTTCCCTTCCCTTCCCTTCCCTCTGCTCAGCTCTCTGCTCTTCTCCAGGCTGAAGAGCCACAGCTCTTTCAGCCTGTTTGAAATGATTGTTTCCCACTGTATCTCAGATTATGAACTCATTGTCTGCAGAGCACACTGATGTGTGGTTTGCCAACCATCCACATTGCCAACCATCTACATTTATGACAGAGTGCCTTGGCTTGAAAGTGGATCTTTTTTTCTCTTACCAATTCATCCCACTTGCCAGAGGTCAGTGTTGTTTCATGGCAGGATTCTGCTTCCCCTGATGGCCATGCTACTGTTTTTAGGTAGAGTTCACTGTATAATAACGTGATACCACAGAATGTGCTTGTTCATAAGAACTGCAGTGCTGGGATCCAAGTTCCATCTTGTGCACTGTCCTTGCCTGCGGGCCGCCAATGCTAGCTGTTTCCTGCTATAGAGCTGCAGCACCACTGAAAGTTGCAGAATGTTTTTAGCAGGGATGGGAAGTGTTCAGAGGAAGCAGATGGGATGAAAGGAAAGAGAGTTCACTCTGGCTGCTGGCACTGTAAAAAGCACTGGGAGTAATTTAGAAAAGAAATACAGAAATGGTTAAAAACTTCAAATAAGATGCTGCTGCTGCTTGCTGTGCTCCTGTCACCTCCATAAACTATTTTTTTTTATTCAGATACTTGAAACAGTTTCTTTTTATCTTCCTGGTGAGGTGAACTAATGGTAACGGTTTCTAGAACTTCAAGACATTCTTGAGACATTTCCAAGAGGCAGCAGGATTTTCAACACACGCACGTGCATACGTGTATGCATTCTGACATAGTTACTAATCGCCTTTCTGATCTTCATCTGAATATTTATAATGTATAAATTTAAGTCGTGCAAATATATTTACATTTCAGAGCTGGTTAATTTTTTATGAAAGATGGTATTTACTTAGACATTTACCTCTTATGTGAGAGTACAGTCCTGTGGTCTCTTGTCCTGTAAATGATCCTAGCAACTCTGCCATAAGTTATAAAGACAAAGTAGCATCCTTATCTTTGCATTTAGGCATTTCACCTGAGCTGCTAGAGAAGTAGCAGCTATTATCATCTACTTATATTGAAGAAATATAAGATATAAAATAGATATGATTTACCAAAGGTATTCACTATCTCTGTGGCAGATTACAATCTTATATTTTCAAATACACACTCTGTATTTTTTTACATTGTTTGGAAAACCAGTGCCATAAGATGCTGAACTAAATTGTTAATGCTGCACTATAGTAACAGTGATAATCAGAACTAAAAAGTCTTCATACTTGCTCACATTCTCTTATGTATCCATATTATGAAGTTGCCCAAAGTGTTGAAGCCATAATCTTCAGTCTATTTGCTTGGGTTAGTATCTAGTGGTTCTGTGGTGGCTTCGTGCCCTGACCTAGTGTGAAATATTTTTTCTGCTAATTGTCATAAGTTGTGCTCTAGTAGTTAGGAGTTGTTATCATGTTGATATTTTAAAATATATTGCGATACTTGGGATTATGTTATAAATTGAGTCAAATTCAAAGGGAATAAAACCACTACTGGAATCATATTTGATGTATGAATAAAGAAATTGTTTGTGAAGTTATAAATGCTTTTTGTTTTTAAATATCCAGCAGAGGAAAGAAATTTTTGTGATTGATGTAAAGACTGAATTGGAAGTTGGAAGACCTGGGTTCAATTTGCAACTCTTAACAGACTTCCCGTGTCACCTTGAATAAGCCATTTACATTTCCCAGCTCTTCTCTTTCCTCCCATCAAAAAAGGAGTGATTATATATCTATCAGCATCACAGGAGGTTCATAAGGCTAACTTAAGAAAAGAGAGGAATCAATTTTAGGAGTGTTCTGGCTTTTGGAAGTTACTCTACAGCCTCATGTTCTCAATGTGCTCAGAGCTTTAGATTTCAGAGCAACTTGGAGGGCTTATCTCATATACATATGAGGAACTGCAATGGACAAAGCTGGATAGGAAAGGTTCTGATAATTGTTACAATGCTTGCAGGAACGTTGATCCTTGTTACCTCCACATTGCTGCTGGGCTAGCATTATACTTGTGAAATTTGTTCATTCCAGAAAAAATGTTGGTTTGGATGCTTAGAGTATCTTATGTGTTTAAATCTGATGTGTTTACAGTGTTTATAATACCTGAATAGAGCATATTATCTGTATAGGGTATGTTGTCCATATGGGGTACGTTGTCTGAAACCTTTGGAATGGACTTACAGAGAGTTTCACAGAGCTGAAGTTCTTATGTGTTACTGGAAACTTGTGAGTAAAAAGATCTTCAAGTTCATTATTTTTCTTTTTTGTTGTTGTTGTTGTTTTTAGGCAAAAACTAGTTCTTTTTTAATTTAATCAGAGTACACTGACAAAAAGCATATAGCTTGTTGTTGCATGTATATTTTTACATGCATGAGCATGCATTTGGACATGTAATGTGTGTGCATAAAAACATTGCCTCCGAGTGCATGAACTTGCATACGAAAGTAGGAACAATAATTTTTGTATTGCAGCTGTAGCTGTTTTCAACATCAAAGTGAAAACAGTAAAACAAAAGAAAAGAAAGGGGAAAAAAAAAGTGAAACATAAACAAAAACTATTATTAGAGAAGAACAAAGGAACTGATCCTACAGACAGTTTTTCAACAGCTGGCAAGGTTCATCAGCCATTTTTACTGGTCTGATTCTGGTCCTGTTAACTCTGTAATTTATTCTGGTTGATTTTTGTTGCTGTTGTTGTTGCTTTTTTTAAGCCTGAATATCACTTATGGTTGGATTGATTTCAGTTCCGCAGGTGTATGTGTTAAGTAAAACCACATTGAAGTCAAGGAAGTGCAAAAATCAGCACTCGGAATAGTTCTGTATGTATTGAGTGCCTTGATCTGCCAGGCAGGTGGCCTTTAGATAGTGTACATTTAACAACAGCTCCAGCATTTCAATGATCTTCACTGCATTTTATCATGCTATACAGCAACCCTCCAAGTAAGAGCCTTCACTCCCTGCTTGCAGTAAGATCTGAGAGCCAAAGGCTGCCAATCACTGGCATTTAGAAGTTGTACTGGTTTTCTAGTCGATGGGTTGCTGGTTGGACTAGATGATCATAGTGGTCTTTTCCCATCTTAACTATTCTATGATTATATGATTCTGAAAAATTACTCAAAAATCACAGGACTTAATAAAACTGGGCAACTCCCAGTTTTTTTCAGTTCATTTTTCTAGCTTGCAGTTCTGATCCAGAAACTGGAATCTATTTATTTTATAAGCTTAAGCTGAGATTCTTGCTTAATCATATGACCCCAGGAGCTGAAGCTTAATGGAAAAGAAGCAGCAAACTGACATAAGATACAGGATGCAAATTATGAGATTTGGCAATGCTGAAGTCACATACTCCCCTAGTTCTGAATCTCAGTTGACTAAAAGATATGAGCTTTTAGCATTGTGCAGAAGCTGTGCACATATCCAGAAGTTTCCTCCATAAATGATTCCTGATGATGCAGTTTCTCTTTCCTTTATGGGGCTGATGAAAGTATTGTAACCAGTAGCAAAGATTTTTTACTACCAGTAATGTTCCAGAAATAGATTGTGAAGTAAATCTGGTAGAATATTTTTGAAGAATGTACTGATTAAAGAAGCTTAACTAAGAGATGGAATCTGCCTATCAGTAGGCAGTTACTTATAATTAAAGCTTTAGAAATTCATCAGAGGGTAAGGGAATTGAACACTGACTTAAGCAGAACAGCACCCATAAAAATGGTGCAGATAAGAACAATAAAAATTTTTCATTTCTTCTGGGAATATTTTCCAATTGTGACATCTTAAGAAGACTAATTCATTGAAAAATTTTAGATACAGTCAAAAAATAAAATAATAAAAGATTTTTTTTTTCATCTTTTGTATTGTTATATTTTCTACTAATTGAACGGCGAGGGTTGGAATTTCCTCTCTGGACATCTGTTTCCAGCAGTGCAGTGTCAACAAGTATATATCTGGACATAGGGGGGGGAACCTAGATCCTAGAACCTAGATTCATAGTTTTCTTACATGGAGGCATGTGGCCACCTCCACTGAATCACCTCTTATTCCTGTAAGTAGAGAGAAGCCGTCTAAAACTAGTTAATAAGAGAAACTAAAAACAGAGTCTTGTAGGAAGCATCTGCTTTCAAACTGCAGTCCCTAAATCCTGAATGTTAACTAAATGTCTTTGCCTACTTCATTGTGGAGCAGAAAGGACCAGACTGAGGAACTTTGTTATCTGCATTTGTGCAATTGCTCAGAAGTGAAGACTCAGCCCACTGCCTTCCCTAGTGGAAAGAATTCAGCTGAATACTTGCTCTTTGAGGAATTTTCACAGTCAGCAGCAATTAAGTAGTGAGGCTGTATAGATGAAGGCAACTCACTGCCTTTTTCTTTTTCTGGGAGCCAATTGACTGCACAGTTAAGAGTACAACAGTCATAAGGACAGTACAAGCCATGAAGGCTGAATGAAAAGGCAGCATCCATATCACATCAAGTTCTGCTTAAGCATCATGAATTGGGCCTTTCTGGAAAACAAAGGCATGGATTCCTTGTCTCACACATGGACTGTTTGTAGCTCATACTGAGCTAGCAGTGGGAACGGTTTCTAGAACTAGCAAGAGCAAGAGGGCCTCAGTTCCCTACTCAAAAGCTAGAATGGAGTCATGTCTTCCTTTGGCTACCTTCAATTTATATACATTGAGCCCTTCAGAAAGACTTTGTTAGATTTTGATCATGACCATTCTTGGGGTGAGTACACTTAGCTTTGGAATTACTTGATAACATGTGGAATAATATTTACATTGGCCTACTATAAGAGGAAAATACGAATATTTCAAACTGTGTTCCACATGTTTACTTTTAAAATCCACTTAAGCCAGCTAGTTTTTACACTGAGTCAATACATTCATTACCTGGTATCACAAACTCAAAGAAAATGTCTATAGACTAGAGCTAAGAGGTCATCATGCTGATTTGCTTGCATGTAACAGAATAAATCCCTATGGAAAAATTTGTTCCTAAGAGTTTTGTTTTCCTTTCTTACAAGAAGTTGATCAGCGGTTCTACCAGGAGTTCCTTGGGAAAATTTTCCAACCACAGGTACATGTTAGGAACATGGCTGATACTTAAACTATTTTTTTTTTCTCTTGAATAATTTATTCCTTTATCATTTATTTACCATGATGTCCTCTTCTCAATTTAAATGAAAAAGATTCTTCTGGGCAATCAGCAATGTGGTAAGAATAGAAATGGGCATATCCAAACTACACCCAATCTTTTGTACTTATAACCCAAGTCATGCAAGAGTCCCACATGTACCTGGAGAGGCTTATTAAAGTGGTGGAACACCTTAGATTGCTGTTATCCAACCTTTAGGCTTGCTTGGACTGGACTGAGTGAAGAGGAATTGTCTTGGGCTGGATGTACGTTGGCTGCTCTGAAAGTAATACATCCAGTTTATTTCCATGAAAACTACAACAGATACAATGAGCAAACACTATTTGTTAGAGCAAATTTGTAGCTACAAAGCACTATTTTTCAACATAATTACAACATTAGCTAGGCAATGGGTGCCATTTCTTCCACACAGAGGAATTCAATTTCATACCTTTGCCTCATCTGCACTTCCAATTCAGACATCATTTTGTCAGACTGCCCCTCTTCTGCCATCTGTTGCATGGCAACAATGTGTAATGGAACACAGATGGGAAGGTTTAACCTCTATTGCCATCCCAACAACATCCACCTCTGATATTGTGGGCTTGCATAATAAAATAGGGGGCATGACTTTCAGAGCAGCTCTCATAAAATATATAACGTTGTCAATGCATACATTGTAACATGAGTAACAAAACTTATTTTTATTTAAAATTAAAAAAAGAAAAAAAAAAAAAGACAAAAAAAAAGAAAAGAGAACAAACTGGAGGGATATTTGACCTTGTCTGTGTGAAACTAATGCATCAGTTTGGTTCAGTGGCAGCGGGTGTAATTCTCAATAAGGTCTCAAAATGTTCATCAGAGTTTTTTTTTTGGTGAAATTTCACTCTTTCTGAGTTTCATCCTTCACAAAAGTGTGTACTGCCAAAAATTATTGCATGAATAAGATATGATTGTGAAATAAGGAATATTTTTCTCTGGTAGGAGGCAGCTTATAAAAGTCTGGTAGAGGGACACATTTACATTTTTGTGTTGAATGTTTCACTGCAACTCTATAAATTCCATACCAAAATTTGCAGGTAATGTATTTAAGTAAACTGAAAATGTAGTCACAAATATAAGTTGATGATTTTTTCAGCATTCTTGAAACCTATTCTCAAATTCCTTTATCAGAACAGCAAGCACAGCTGCATATATTTTTCTGCTGTACACAGGGCTGTGCTCAGCCAGTGAATTAAATGCATACAATTATTGGCCATCACTTTTGTTAGCACTGCATTGTGCCCTCCTTGTGTCCTGGTTTCAGCTGAGACATTTCCAACAGCATACAACTTTTTGGTTGTTGTGAGTGATCAGTGCACACCCGGGACCTGCCAGCTTGGAGCTGCCACATGGCAGAGCTGCTGCTATGATAGTGTGAGGCAGGGAGGAGCTGCAGGCTGGTCTGGGTTGCATGTAGCCTACAGGCTGTGGATTGGACATTCCTGCCTTAGGCCGTACAAAATGGTTCTAAGTTCTTCTGTCCTGCTTACATTTATACAACTGAATCTCACCTTGAATTTCTGACAGAATGGCATCTAACATGGAAATGCGGATGAAGCAAAGGTGTGGAACTGAATTCCTCCATGTGGAAAAAATGGCACTCACTGACACTCGACGCTTGCTGAACATTTACGAAGACCAAATAGTGAATGTGAGCGCAGTGAGGCGGTTGGGGTATGGTTCAGCAGTGTTGACAGCAACAGTGTATCACCTCCACTGATGCAGATTATTAGGAGAGTGGCACTCAGGCTCTTGTTCACTGCTGGTGAAAATGCCTAGCTAGTGTTGTGACTATGTTAAAAAATAGTGCTTCGTAGCTGAGAATTTGCTCTAGCAAATAGTGTTATCGTGGTCTTCGTAGCCGTTGTTGTTTTCATGGAAATAAATAGGAGGCATTATTTTCAGAGTAATCTACATAATAATAGTATTTGAATTAGAGATGCAAATATGATCCCTATAAGAGTAAGACCTTGGAATTTTACTATCAATCCTAAGAAGAAAGGGGCTATTTCTGGTGTAGTGTGTATCCTGTGTTTTGCACCAAGACTTTCAATCCAAAGTATGTCTGTATTTCAGCTGACCATGCATGTTACAAATCATGAGCTGTATCCTCTCAAAAACATAAGATTAAAAAGAATCATAAATTTTGAGATCTTATGACTTACTCTCTCTCATCAGAACTGTTAGCTTTGAAGGTTTCAGAGGTTTCCTCAGGCTTGATATGTGCTTTTCAATGATAGACAACTAATGTTTGTATTTAATCCAGAGTTCAGAAGTGATCTAGGGAAGAAAAAGAGAATCCAACAGAACCATTACATGAGAGACCCCCTGTGACAAAGGTGGGGGCTCCCAGCGCTGCTGAGGCACCTGTCACTCCCCTACCAACTTCCACACCCAGCCTTACTTGCTCAGACGGGAAAATATTCCAGAATATGTTGCAGTGTGCTTCCCCACTTTCTAGACTAATTCACTGTGACTATTACCATGTTTTTGCACTCCCTGGAAGCAGTATCGATGAACCCCTCAGTCAGTAGCTTTCTTGGATAAGTGAAAACACAAATAATCTTTATTTGTGAATTCCTTCTAGGAATGTGTTGTTTACTGCATGGGTCATAGTTTGTTTTTTTAAATCACCTTAGGCATCTTTGTAAATAACTGTGACTGACTGATGTGCACATAATTTTACTTTTAACAATTAATGTGGCCATAAAATCACCAGCTGGGTAAATGCAGCTCTTCCCTCTTGGTGCAGGAGGGCACTTACCCAAGTTAGAACAGGATCCAGCCACAGCCTGAAGAGCTGAGGCTGCACATGCATGCAGAGTCATTTGTGTGGACGTGACTGAAGAGCATTTAGTGCTGAAGCCCCAGGAGGCAGAGTAAGGTGTGCTGCTGTGGCTTTCATGGCAATAACAGGCATAACTTCCAACAGAGCAGCTCGACTCAACCTGAGCTTCCAATGCTCACCAGAGGAGGTAGCGGAGATTAGATTTCAGGGTTAGGTTGGCAAAGTCCTTCCCAGTCATAATTCTCCTAATTTAAACAGAACACTCTCAGTTGTGTCCTTACAAAACTGTGTACGTGAAGATTTTGAGGAGAGTTGGGATGGAGTCAATGACAGGAGTGCATATGGGTGTATATGTCTCCAGGTCCAGAATCATCATCTTGCAGAGGAGGAGGACAGAAACTTGATATTTTTGTTGGTGTGATAAGTAAACCTTCATGAACCTCATATTCTATAAAAAGAACTAATCTACTCTCTGTTCTACTTGTATTTGTAACATGGGTTTTAACTTTGTGTACTAACATCAGCTAAGTAAACTGGTTTTGGAGCTGCACTGGGCCAATGGGAGTGGAACTTGCATGGGATCCAGTTCTGCTATTTTTTAACTGGTTGGTATAAAAGTAGGCTCACAGTGTAGAAGGGTTGTATTAAACTTTGGTTCAGTAAAGGGTATGGAAAGAATAAACTTTCTTCTTAAAATGATTTATTCAAATTGGTAGACTAGAATTATACTTAAAACCAAGTGTCTAAATGCACCTGTTTAAGTCAGCTTCTTGTTCTCTCAGGTATTTAGGCATTGAATTTTCCCCATTAGCAGCATGATTGACACTGTGGTCCTTACAATAACACATGATTATAACTCTGAAAATAGCAATTACATAAAATGGAAACCAGATGTTGCATGGAATTTGACTCTCTTGGTTTCTCAGTGAAGTAGATGAATTTGTAAAGCAGAAAACCACAATCATTATTCAGATGGATTGTACAAGAATTAATGACATAATATCTAAATCATATATGGCTGAAAATAATGATTAACTTCAGCTATCAAGATAAGCTAATGGAAAACAGATTTTTTAAAGAAAAAAAAAATCAAGGACATGCTCTTTTCAATATACTTTATCTTTATGGTAATAACAAAACCAGACCTGCTTTAACATTTCTTTATCCCTCAAATATCAAGCATATATGTTAAAAATAAACTCTTCACAACTTTTAACCTCAGGAGCAACCATTATCGTCGTTACTTCTTGATGGCAATCGCTAAACCTTTTTAGGCTGGAATAAGTTTGATCAGATCACCTCTCTTTAATGACAGAGTGTTTAGTGAGCAAGCTTTAGCAGTGGCTCAGTTTTGCATCCTCACAGAGTGCAAGCATCAGTCATGTCAGTGCTAGGTCTGTGGATTCACTTCACAAACACAAACACACAAGCAGAGATACTTTGACAGAGCACACAGCAGCATGTTGCTTCACAGGTCCATAATGCACCTACGATAAATATCTCACTCGTATCTCAGCCCTTGGTTAGCAGCATCCTAACTGGTTAAATTTATGAAAGCCTTGGCACATCATTTTCACTATCATGTATACTCAATGACATCATCACTGTAAAATTAGGAACTTTCTTTCTCTCTTTCCTGCAGATGTGGAAGTTTGAAATTGTATTCCATGGTCCTGTGCCACATTTCATCAGCGTTTTTCCTTTGCTTTCTCCAAAGGCTGGCCACATGTGGTGTGTAGATTGCTGGTGCTGTTTGGGATCTCATATCAAATACTGCTACCTAATCCCAGGCGGGCCTTGGCGGGCCCACACCTGCAGCTGATTGAATCCTCCCGGAGTACAAAGGCCTGATTTACAGCATCAAGGATACAGGGCCTGGTTGCAGCTGGGCTCCAGCAGGAAAAGGAAGTTGTTCATCATCTTGTGTGCATTTCATTAACAATAGTGTACCCGATATGTAGCTTATACAATAATTTCAAATCACTGACAGAGAGCATTATGGTATTTGGCATTAGGAGGAAAAATACTTCAGGATGGGCAAATTAAATGTGAGCGTGAGGTTTTCATGTGACCCGGTGAAGTTCCACAAACTGATTTACACGGGAAGGGCTAATCTTGAAATATTTTCTTCCTTTAACTTTATTTGATTTCTTTCCTTTGGTCTGATGAGTGGACTAGTAGAGCACTGTGAGCCTCAGTGTACAACAGGGGTGTAAGCCACTTTGAGTTACAGCCATTTTCAGAAGAAACAACCCAAAATGCACAACAAAATAAGAGGTGATCACAGCTATAAGTCTACTGTTGTTTTTAAAAACAGGGAACTCAAAGTTCAGAAATGCACTTCTAGATAAATTCTGCCCCAGCCCTCTTGACGCAGAAAGGGATTTATCTCGTGAACATTTCAGAAGCCCATATTTGTGTTAGTTGTATAGACATGGCAGGAAATGGTCATGGTTCTTCAAGCAAAAATGTCCTACTGTCTCAGTACCTACAGTCCCACAAATTCAGAGGAGTTTGTAGATATTTTTTTCCTGGCAGATCAAACCTGCTGGCAGTGGTCTGACATTTGTCTGACTAAGCATCCAGTGAATTTGCTTGCCTATAATGGATGACAGTTCACAAGAAAATTTTATTATTTATGAAATTTTGTCTTTTGAGTATTCAGTTATCTTTCCCCCTTTTAAAAGTTACTTGCTTTCTTATTTCATTTTAAAATATATCTGTATGTGCATATATATACAGATGTACTTTCTTTTTCCTAATAAAATGAGGTAATTGTCTTCAAATTTCCCTAATCAGAAATCTTTCAAAAAGGCTCATAGAAATGAATGTTACACATTTGAGCCTTTCAAATTTAAAAGACACAAACTTCAGTTGAGCAGTCTCTAAATTGAACTCACAGTCATTTTCAGAAACAATTAAGTAGTTTCCTGTCTAAATGGTACTATTTACACTCAAAAGCCAGTGAACTTCTGCAATTGCAGTGTCATACATAATTTAGATTTGATGATATTGAGCTGAGGCATTTAAAAAAATGCGTCAAATATCCATACAAATTGAACACAGTCTTGCTGGTGCTAGAAAAATAAAATAATGCTAAGAGATTAAAAAAATCTCATTTACTTCATGATCATGGAATGACAAAAAAGATGCATTTAATAACACAAAAATAATACCTGTAAAGTCATAAACACATATTAGACAAAATAAGATTTGCAATCAGAAAATCTCATTACTTTTCTTTCAATGTCAGTCTAACAAAGTTTTTCTTAAAAGCAAAGAAAACATACAAGACATATCTACATTTCTCTCTTTATAGCCAGTTATTTAATTAATGTGCATCATGAAGGATTTTCCTGAAAAACAATTCTCTCTAATGTATAAATATCATTGGTAACTGCAGGTCTTTAATGAAGAAATAGGTTTAAACAATGCAGCGTAAAAAGTCTACAGAATGAAAAATAGTTATTCCAACAACTTGTATTCCGGTGATCCTACCTTTCATGTAGCAATTGTATGAATAATATCATAGTAATTAGTGTGATTTTCTGAAAAGTTATTTATTAAATGTGTGAGACATTACCCAGAAGACTCGTTTGGATGGATAGTTTTAGAGGCTTGAGTCATGGGGAAGACTCAGTTGTGACTGTTGGTTTGCTCAACCTGGTGAGAGCTTCTAAAACTGTCAATTAAATGTTGTTAAAGGACATAAAACAATGAAAATAATAGTAGTGATGCTTCCCGTGTCCCTTTTAGATGGTTTGCTGACTGTATCCAGATTTTCTTTAGCACTCACAATAAGCAGTATTTTCAGACTTGCTCTCATTTGTATCCAGAGTTATGTCAAAATCATCACACCTTTAGCCTCCTCAGAATTTTTTCTGTTGTTTCCTGCAGTATTTCCACACACACCACTCCCAGATTTGTAGTTCCTTACTAGCAATAAGGTCTGTACTAAAAACTCAGCTCAAAGTCTTCAAATAATGTATTTAACCTACCTTCCTACTTGCTCTTTCTCTTCTCTAATCTAATTAGAGCAGCCATGTTTATTTCTTCTTTTCTTTAGCATGAAGGGTGTCTGTGGTGTGTTTGCATGGCAGACCTCCTTTACTATGAGTTTGAAGACAACAGCAGACACCCAATAAAGATCATAAAGGATATAAAGTTCTAATGAGTTTATGAGAAAATGAATTTATGTCATACGACTTCCCATTTCTTCTCTTTGTGAGTGTCTGAGATGGTCCTTATACCCCCAATATATAAAACAAACCTTTTTTAATTATATATTCCCATAATTATGTGCCTGCCTGCTCTGATAAATGCTCAAATTAGTTGGTGTCCAGGCCATGTGAGAATGACCAGTGTTAACTTTGTGAATTTGCTAGACTCAGCTTCTCTCCTATACCATTTTGTTCATGTCCTAAATTTTAAAAACACGTGAAATTGATAGGAAATAGGAAGACTGAAGAGACTTGCCCTAGATTGGGTATCTTAATTTCACAATGAGATGAGAAAGAAAAAAAGTTATCTTACATTTCTGAATTCCAGAAATATAAATCTAATTGAAAGCTGGAACAAGTCCATTGAAATTGCCTGTAAAAATAATTTCCCTTGAATAGTTACCCATACAGTATTTTTGCTTATGCAGTTGTAAAAAACATTTAGCACTTTATAATCCAATCTCTGCTTCTATGCAGGCCTGGGAACATATTCTGCTTAGAAGAGTAACAACTTTTACAAAGTGTTCCTCATGGAAATCACTTGGAAAGCTTCCAGGATGGCATTCCAGATGTTATGGTTTTAGCAGTCACAGAAATGCACTGCACTGCATTTCCAGATCCTACATACACTAAAATGATTGTATGGGGTAGCACCTTCACCTTAACCCAAGAGCACTGTTAACAGAATTGTTTAGCATTTGATATGTAAGTTGGGATATTCTAAAGCTCTCGGTTGTTTCTGGCCTACTTCTGCTTACAGGAAAGCCAAGGGTAAGACCTGGGTTGACTTTGCAGAAAGCAGAGTTAGACCAATACTGAAAACTTTTGGCAATTTCACACACACTCTGAGACCAGTCATGTACAGTTCACAGTTCCATATCTATATGTATGTGTTGGGGAAGGGCATTGTAGTTTCTCTTCAATCATGGTTGCTTTGCTACAAATACTCAATGAACTTCCCTTCTGATTTTTGGCAAAGTTGTCTCTTGCATGTCTGTAAATGCCTAAATTTTATCTGGTGCTAGGCACACAATAATATGACTTTAAATAGTGTAGAAATGACTCTGAAAGCTACTCTAGAGAGTTAAAAGAAAACACATTTCAAAATGGGCTAATATTTTCAGCTCTGACTCTTATCAACTTCTAGGCTGTTCCATGAGTACCCAAACCAGGCTTTGGGCCCTCGATGTGACAGGTTGTTCGGCTGCTATCTTACTGTAAAGCAACATAAATAATGGCAAATTCAGAACCCATGCAGAGAAAGCATGAAACTTATCTTCAGAGCCATGTCAAACTCCATAAACTTTCCAACTTCCAAACTTCCAAAATCCAAACTTCCATATATGGAATATATAGGTAAGAGCTAAGAAGAAGGCTTTCTTTGCTCCTTTATTTACTCATTTATTTATTTATTTATTTATTGTTTTGTAAACATTGTCTCTTAGTGATGCTAACATGATGATATTTCTATCTCCTGTAAAGCAGTTACAATTTATTTTGGAGAACACGTTGCCTGAAGACCACATCTGTACGTAATATTTTAATTCCTGAACATTTCTCCAGAGGTTTATCTTGCCTACTTTCATTTCCAGTTCACAAATCTTCATCTTTCCTGCCAGAGACTCCTTTATTTGGTAAGTAGCAGAGCAGAACGTTGTCCACATGTTGTCACCACTGGTTTCCAAAACAGCCTATTCAAGTTGGTTGGCAAATTTCAATAAAAATTTGTGAAGAACAGCAAACAATATCTGACTTCTTGAGTTACTCTACTTAATTGTGCCATTTCACTGCCTGTTGCTGATCCACAATTTTCCCAAACATAAATAAAGCAGAGCTCCAAAATATTAGTACTTGCCAGCTTTGAGAAAGTTGTTTTCTCCCTCAAACTGGGTAAACGATTTTCTAGCTGTCAAAGAATGGAAAAAGTGTTCAAAAATATTTTTTTTTCCAACCAACCATCTTCTAATGCTTATTCCATATTTCATTTTTCCCCATTATGTATTTAATGGATGCTAGAACAGGCAGTAGAGGGTATTTCCTACTGTC
Source organism: Tetrao urogallus (assembly GCF_951394365.1). Classification (NCBI taxonomy): domain Eukaryota; kingdom Metazoa; phylum Chordata; class Aves; order Galliformes; family Phasianidae; genus Tetrao; species Tetrao urogallus. The sequence goes on along the minus strand of NC_136814.1, from coordinate 99,976,031 downwards.
TACAAATTCCATGCAGACTGCATTGGTGTAACTGACTGTCACTACAAACTATGCTTAGAGGTAAACACTGACAGGTCTCTGTTGTTTGACAGAAACACATTCAGGTAAATTTATTAAAAATAGATAACACATCTTATATTATTGTATAATACAATAGTACTGTTTGACAGACTTAGAAAATAACATCGTAGCTCCATCGACTATGTTGAGCATGAGAGTCATTCCTGTAACTAATTATGATTCACTATGTGTTCCCTGACTCTGATACTATTAGGCATATGCACATGAATGCACTTGCACTTGTTTTGTTCATCCTTAATACACTAGGTTTCATAGAACTAGGCAGAAATCTCTCCAAGAATGAAGATAGAAATGATCAGCAGCATTAACATTTCATTATTCAGGCAAAAAATATTAGGTGGGAGCAATGTAAAAATGAACCCATAAAACTCCAAATGTTAGGCAAGTGTATGATTTGAATGTATGATGACTTAATTGAATATTTTTTAATTAGTGACAAAAGTTTGGTGTCATGTTGTTAGATACACCTTCCAAATACTTCTCTCTAGCAGTGACACTACAGACCAGCAACATAAGATGCCACAACCCATGAAAAACTTGATTTATTTTAAAAATCCCAGTAAGTAGAACTATGGTTCTCAGGTTAAGCAAAGCCCTAATTAAAACAGCTGCTCTGCCCTATTTGCTTCAGCTTCCTAACTGCTTGGATTCTTCTTTATTACAACTGTCCTGCAAACTTTTGAGGCTTGAATTACGATTCTGTGGATTAGAAACTGACTACCTTAACTGCAACATCTGTAAACTCTTAATTTCTGCTACAGCAGGTGTCAACTTTTCCCCAGACAACTATCCTTCTGTTGTTCTGGTTACACGTAACCTTGTCAACAAGCTGTTTGTCAGCTGGTTCTCTTCTGTTTCCTTTCCTTCATGGCTGCTGATCAAGCCAACAACAGGGGAGGAACTAGGGTGGAATTCTCTTTAGTTCTGTGCTGCTTGATTTAAAGTGTAATCAGACAGGTCTGAGAGCAAGAAACAGCATATGAATAACTAAATGGTACTGTCTTTTATAGTACTCTATTTCTCCAGGAGTTCCAAATCGTAATGCATTGGGATGTTAACACATTGGAACTAACTTGACTTCCTACTTAGTAAGAGCCATAGGAATTTTCTGGGTGTCTGAGATATGTCTCACTGAAGTGGCCAATATGATGAACACATTTTCAGTGATGGTCGAGTCTACTACAACTCTTAATGTGTTGTGCCCTTGGTAGAAATCCTCAGTGTAATTTCATGTCTAAATTGGATTGCTCCTGTTTCCAGCTGCTGGAAGGCATTTTATCAGCTAAAACAGTATTCCCTTGCCTACTACCCTCAACTTTCTCTTTTTACAGATAGCAGTGAAATAATTACTAACGCTCATTGCAGAGAAGTTATTGTGCTTTGCAAGTGATGTTATTTATTTCTTTAAAAGTTTTAGTGGCAATGGTCTGTGAACCATCTTCAAATATCTCTATTCGTGTGTTTTTGAGCATGCATGGTTAAAGAATAGCTGTGAGATTTTCTTGAGACATGCCATGGAACAAAGAGTCCTGATGAGATGCACAGTCCATTAACCCAGGCTCAGGGCCACACTGATAGCTGTGTGTTTAGCTAACATGAAATCTGTTCCAAAGCCTGTTGAAATCAGTGTCTGAGCTCTCATTGGTTTCTCTGAGTTCTGGAAGAGGTCCATGTTTTTAGGACTTTACAGATTTTTTAATAACCTATTTTGTAAGATTTTATGTCTGATATGAACATTTATATAGTCCCAAAAGACATACTTCTATTCTCATTTTTAGTATCAGTTCCAAATAGCAAGTAGATGAGAAGTGATTAGTATATCTAAGGTGAAGCCATCATCTTCTACTCGGTTTTCCCATCAGATATAAAAAAATTATTTTCCAGTCTTTTTACTCAGTTTCTTTGATTAACCACTGACTATTAACTATTTATTAATGAGTAATTATTTTCAAAGTAATTCTGATTAACTTTCCTTGAATGTCAGACTGATTTACCCAAACCTTGCTTCAGGACCTGAACTAAAGTTAGGTGTGTCTCTACTTTCAAATGACCAAATCCACTTTGCACTGCACAAAAAGGAGAATCTAAATATGGAAACAAACACCAAAGCTGGTTAGGCAAAATGGGCTCACATGTAAAGGTGTATAGGACTCTGATTCCTGCATGCAACTAAATTTTGCTTATGTTTTCCATCCCACATTCAGAGACTTTCTGATGCCAGATGCAAAGCACCACTCAGCTGCTCTCGCCAGGGCCCAGGCAAAAAATGAGAAGGTGATCCACAATTTGCAGGGCTGCATTAACATTGCAACTCTCATGGCTAGTTAGGCTACCCCATGCTTGATTTTCATCTACTGCTGCCACATGGATCCCAAGTCTACTGTAGGAAGCTACCTTCGAAAGGTGCTGATGCTATTCCCAATTTCCTGCAGCTGATTGTGCAGGCAAACTCATCCTGTCTGCATGTTTATGCTCCAAATCTTGTAGAATTCAGTGGTCAAACTCCCACTGTCTTTTCTAAGCTTTTGGAGTAAGTACTCAGAGCTTTCATTCTTTGGAACTGCTGCATGTTTTCTCAGACTCTAAAATTTATGAATCAGAGTGTTCAATCTGTCACTATTTCTACATTTCCATTCTTCTGAAAAGAGCAGAAGATGGAATATGGGCTGGACTGTCTGCTTACTATGTGGCAGTCAGTGTGTTTGTCACAGGTTGGCCACTGCTGCTGGAATAAAGGAAAATTAGGTTTATGGGGAACATAATGGCTACAAGAATAGTTTAAGTTCAAAAAGTGCCAAAAAAGTCCAAGAATCAGACTCCAGGGATGTCTTTTAACAGAGTATGAAATCTCATTTTGCAAACACTTTGATACCTTTAACAAATCAGTTTCCTATTTTTCCTTGTAGTTGCATGGGACAAATAATTTATTTGTTCCAATTGCTTAGATCTCTTACAAAATCATGTTGAAAGAAACTTAGCAATCACACAAATGCTGAACTCCTGAGTTTTATTAAATGAGTTCTTTATTAAAATCTACCTCAGTGAAGGTGTAGCAAAATTGTTTACTCAAAACCCAAAAGGCGAAGCAAGGAATGAGTGTGGAGATGTGTATGTCTGTCCAAGAGGCTTTTATGTACTGTGGAATCAGGCTAGCTACTTTACTGACATTATATTCTTATCTAGGGGTTTCCTCTGTCTTTTCCCAATTCAATGAAGATCATACAGTATGTTATTTTTTGACTGCAAATAGCACAAGGCTTCTGCTGTCCTCACAAAATAGAACTCTTTGTAAAACGCTGTCTATGAGAAATTTCAGAAAAGCAGAAAAAGGCTTAATAAATAGGAGTCTCAACCTATTTCTGTGATGAATTGTCTCCAGCAACCTTGTTAGTAGGGTCATTCAGTACATATTTCCATGATTAACTCAATTTTCATTTTAGCTTTGCAGTTCACCTTTAAATATTTAGTTTGGTTCCTTTGAACAAATGTTGATGTTGGCTCTCTTGTCAGACGATGAAAATGTTACACAGATGTCCTTTGGTGATCCAGTACCACTAAAAAACCTGCAAATTGCTGAATGATGAACTGTCTTTCTCCATCATTCTTCTAGTTGCTGAACTTAAAATTCTTTACTGCTCATCCTGTTTGCTTGTCTAATGTCTTCACTCTTCCTAAGAAATGCAGCAATTTCTGTCTCTTTGCTGGACAAAGCATGCAGCATTGTACTTCTCTAGAGGATTGCATTTTACTGGATGCTGATTAGCACTCATGACAATGTCTTACATTATCTTTAGAAATATTTTATCTCAGATGTTAACGCAAATACTTCTGCAGTTTTACTAGTGGCACATAAGAACCCATCCTTTAACAGAATATTTTTAGATTTAATAAAAGTAAACTAAAATAAACTTCACGTCATTTCAGGAATCCTAATTTCATTAGCACAAGAATGCTCTTTCTCAGTCCTTCCTTCCTTCCTTCCTTCCTTCCTTCCTTCCTTCCTTCCTTCCTTCCTTCCTTCCTTCCTTCCTTCCTTCCTTCCTTCCTTCCTTCCTTCCTTCCTTCCTTCCTTCCTTCCTTCCTTCCTTCCTTCCTTCCTTCCTTCCTTCCTTCCTTCCTGAAAATGTGAAATACTTTTTCTTCTCGTTGGTTTCCATAGCTGACTTGGTAACAAAGGATCTCTCTCTCTGTCCATTTTCCCTAACTAGTCATTTTGGGTGATGTTTTTTATATAGTCATTTGAATTAGTCTTTTAGGGCTTTTGGGGATGATATAATTGCAAGATTGGGAACGAATAAGAAAGTGAGGTGTATTAGGTATTAAGAATACCTAAATTTCAGAGACTGAATTCCTCAGCTCACTCCTTATCCAACTAATAGAGACAGACACATTACACGCAGAGTCGTTCAAACCAGAAACCTCAGTGAGCTATGGAGCAGGAGAACAGACAGCAGGAGTCTATTCCTCAGGTATCTTGAGCCATCTGAGAAGCTCTGGGGTATCTTTGTCGACTTGAGTTAACAAATGGGTTTGCAGTTGGTGTTGTGTATCATCTGCATGTGAATGCGCTGAATTCGATGGGGCACCTCAGTTTAGGCAACTGTATTCTTTTACTATTCAAATTTGCTCTGTAAGTTATTTCTAGTCCTAGCCTATAATATTTCTTCTTTGCAATGCAGATCACTTTCTTTTAAAGGAAGGCTGGAATTTAGATCATAATTGCGTTCAAATACTTCACCCATTACATTTGTGCTACATATCCAGCTGCAGAATGCTTAAAAGAACTAGATGATCTTACAGATCTTTTCCAACCTTAATAATTACATGATCTTATTATATTTCTTTAATTTGATCAATTCAATATTCATTTTTGTCTTTAAATGTGAGAAATTCGGTATACAATAGTACAGTGCATGAAAAGAGTTTTCGAGGAATTTATTGATTAGCTTTTGTCATCTACGAATTCTTTTTTAAAATTCTCACCTCCTATGTCTTGAGCATTGCATTTAGTCAAAGACACAAAGGCTTCACTTCATTTAGAATCTAGATAGGGTGGATGACAGGCCCCACAGTGAGATTTTTGATGCGAGAACATGCATTTTTTCAGTATCTATAGTTTCTTCATTATCTCTGGTAGGCTTTTGCATACTATTTTCTAACTCATTTTGCACAGTTTCTGAAACTAACATTCAAACTTCCAGTAATGGAGCACTGTGCCCGAGACATAGCCTGCATTAAATGAGCTAGCATGTCCATAGGGAACAGTGTGATGTCACACAATACACCAGCTCGGCTCCAAGAAGCACAGCAGCTCTAAGTATGGCTATGTAAACCTTGAACCGAGCTCTTCTTCTGCAGCCGTAGTTCATGGGATTGCTTGTTCAGAGCTACTTTGGTTATTCTTGCTGCACTTGTGCTGTGTGGTTACTAGAAATATCCTACTTTGTGGTAAACTGAGGGAATTTGGACTATTTTTAAGTCAATTATGTAATTTTTTTTTTTTTTTTTTACCATGTGCTGATTGAAAGTTAACCTTGTGTTGATTAATTGGTACAAACAAACCATAATTAGCATTGCTCCAGAGGCTAACTGTCATTGCTGGCAAAAAGGGGTTTTACTTCATTCACTTTGGTGGACTTGAGCCTGCTTGTGTCAACACTGACTTTGGCCTCAGAAAATGAAAACAATAGAGTCATACAGAGGAGAGTGCTCTTTTTTTTTTCCTATTGGTGTATTAAACAAAGGATAATATTAAGTTTGGATAGTGGATAAAGTTAAGCTATGCTAATACTTATAATCAACTACCACTCTGTTGAAATTAGAAATCATGCATTCCTGAGGTTTCTAGCTATTTTTCTTGCCAAGAACATGCAGTGCTTCTACCAATTGCAGAGGAAAAACGAGGGATAGACATTCTTGCACTGAAGCAGTCAGTATTTACTTTATGTTCCCCTTCAATTCATGGACACCTTCATTATTGATCATTTAAAAACGTACAGAGAACGGACAGAGGCTGGTTAACAAAGTGCCGTGATTGCATTTTTCCAGTTAGAGTAATTAGTAACTACTTACTTTTGCTACATTTCTTTTGCCCTAAAGGGTGTAAACAGCTCGATGAAATTACTATGAAGAAATTGGTTTTCCATAACCACAGTGGCTATCAGCTACTATTGCAAGACCTGGTTTTTGCCATTTTATAACTTTCACTTGTATAACAAACAAACAAACAAAGAAAAAGACAAATAAATAACAACAGCAACAAAACCCTTGGCCCGATGACTGCTGATTTTACTCTAAGGGCAAAGGAGAATTCTTCTGCAAAGTTTGATCAAAAGCTGTCAAAACACACCTGAGTTACAACCCATTATAAATCACCTATATTTAACATTTTGGAATTTCTCTTGAACGTTAGGTTTGACACCTGTCTTCTTATGAAAAGTGTCTTTCAGTCTTTAATGATGAATGGTCAAACTCTAGACCTTGCACTTTTTGACCAGTGTGAAAGGTGTTACCTTTTGTAACATATTGCTCCTTGACTTAGAAATAGCTTTGTGCCTCAGAGTTATGGCTGCAGCTCCCATTCCATTCCCATAAATCCTAGAGGGAAGTCGATTTGACCATGAAGGTATATTTCAGTAAAACTGATCAATACCTGGCTTGAATGCTGGAGCAGAGAACTCCATATTTCTCTGAGGGATGTAACAACAGCTGGTGAAGCAGAAAAGCCATCAGGGAATAGGAAACTTCTCCAACAAGATAATTTTCTGAAGAGATTTCTGCTCTCTTTAGTCCCTTTTTGTCCCAGTGTTTTCTCCTTGTTCTCTCCATGGGGATAGCCGTAGGCTATTGTGCACAAGAAGTCTGCAGTTCCATTGTAGTCAATGTAGATTGCAGTTAACAAAGTCCCATCCATAAAGTCTTCTGAGTGCAAAAAAGACATCTAGGTCTAGATTATATTGTTAAAGTTCCCAACAATAGGGGCAAAGAAGATTGCTTTGCTTTAGTATCCCAGAACAACTGTAAAATTCAGGCTGAAGAGGACTTCTGGAGATTACTTGGTCCAAACTTCTGTCAAAAGAGCATTACCCAGAGTGTGCTAAAGACAAGACTTGAATATTTTCAATGAAGGAGATTACACCAGTTCTCTGGGCAATCCAACCCAAAGCTTACTTGTTTTCATGATGATTTTTTTTCATAAATCCAGATAGAATTTCTTCTAGATAACAACTTCCTGTGTTGCTTGCCTCCTTTCACCATAAGTCCTTTTAAAGATGACACATTTTTGTTTCCTAAAACTGGCTTTTAAGAATTAGAAAGCTACTATTAGAGCCTTTTTAAAAAATTACTTTATCTTTCTGTCATATGTTACATTCTCCAGTCCTCTAATCATCTTGGTAACCCTGCACAGGACCATCTCCAATTATTTCAATGTTTCTTTTTAAAATGTGGAGACAAAATTGCACTCAGCATTTGAGATATAGCCTAAGAAGGTCTGAAGGGGGCTCATAATCACACCCCTCGATCTGCAGGCTGTACTCTTGCTGGTGCAAAGCAGGAAGCCCTTAGCTTACACTACTGCTGGGCACACTGCTGACTCAAATGTAGCTTGCTGCACGCCACAAACCTATGACCTCAGCAGAACTACTCCCCAGCCAGTTTGATCTTTGTCTCTACTGATGTCTGGGATTGTTCCAGCCCAGGTGTAGGGCCTTAGATTTATATTTTTAAAATCTCAAACAGTTGGTGACCCAGACTTTCAAGCTGAGACCTTTGTGTGGTGAGTCCTCCTTCTGGCACAATTCCTCTCTGGGATCCACAAACATGAGTTTTTAGACATGTGAACGCCATATTAATCTAGATACTTAGTAGGACTTCCCTTCTGACTTCTGCAGAACTCCAGTTTTAGGACTGGCTGCCAGTTCAACTTAAAGCCATTATCAACCAACCACTGAGCTCAGTATTTCAGTCAGTTTTCCACCTGTTCAGTCCACACCTTAACAGACTGTCAACAAGAGTGTTGAAGGATGATCTGTCATATACCTTGCTAAAATAAAGATCCACATCTTTATTTTAACATCTTTTTCTGGAATGAGATCCACATCTCTACCCTTACTCTCTGATTGAAGTGTTTTGCCAAAGAAGACAGTAAGATTTGTCAAGTATAAATTTGCCTAGTTAAATCTGTGCTGTTTGTTCTCCAGTGATGGCTTTCACACTCTTAATATGTCCAGAAATGCCTCTCATGGAGATCTACTCCACAGCATTCTTAGGGACAGAAGTGATTCTCACTAGTCCTGGGTTTCCTGGATCTTCCTTTTTGTTGTTCTTGTAGATGGGCATATTTGTCCCTTTCTAGTCATCTATGACTTCTTGTCTCTCTATTATCATTCAGTGCAACTAAGCCTTTGCCCCAAAATACAGAAGGTTGCATTAACCCTATCATATACCTGAGTGTTCAGTGACTTCGGTTCTTATTTTTCTGTGGGGCTGTGTTGAAGTCATCTGGACAATGATAGAACTATTTAATAAGCAGTAAACTAAACAATTAATGTGAACAAATTTAAAATGCAGAAAAGAATCAAGTTATTTAGCCTCTAGAGCCAAATAAACCTCTTGGGTTTCTCCTAAAAGTTTTCAAAGAAAACTGTGGGTCTCCTACAAGTAGCAGCATAGAGCTTCTGAACCAGCACACCTACTGTTGAACATGACATTGAAAAAAAAATCAGCACCTCTGGCCTCAGCTGTAGCAGCTGCAGAACAGATGGAGACTTGTGCTGCTCAACTCCTCCTCCCCTTCTAATTAACCTGTACAAAGAAGGAAGCAGTCATAGGATCCTAAGTGGAAAACCCTATGCCACTGCTAAGGCCTTTTCTGAAAAGCAAGGAGAGCTCTATGTCTGAGCAGATACAGATCCTGCTTTGCAACACAAAGAACCCAGCATTCAAAGCATCTCACCTCAAAACTTAATGCACTGTGGCTTAAATTAACCAACAGCTTGACTCTCGGTACTTCTTATAACTGGGATAACTGGGACTCTAATATTTGGGAGAAACTTCTGTTTGCATATTAAAGTCTAATATCGTCTAAAGACATGTGGGGGAGGTCACAAAATCTCTGTCACTTACGTAGTAAGTGCTTAATAGTGGAAGACACAAGTCCACACAGAATCTGGCATGCAACTTCTTGCCAGTGGGTGTTCTGTACCAATAAGGGTGCAGGGGAAGGGGGAAAGTGGCTTTAAACTAAAAGAGAGGAGATTTAGGATAGATGTTAGGAAGATATTTTTTACTCAAAGGGTGGTGCAGAACTGAAACAGCTGCCCAGAAAGCTGTGGGTGCCCCATGCTTGGAGGTACTCAAGGCCAGGTTGGATGGGCCCTGAGCAGCCTCAGCTGCTGGGTGGCAACCAGCCCATGGCAGGTGGTTGGAACTGGGTGGGCTTTAAGGTCTCTTCTAACATGAGGCATTCTATAATTCTCCAAAATATGCACATACAGGTATACTTATATATATTCCTATACTTACATGCATACAAGTATGTGTATTGTAAATGTTTGCGGTATAAGATAGTAAGTTTAGAGCAGAAATACACTTGAAGAATTCCCGTATCACGGAGTCAAAGATGATTTAGATTGTTTATGTGGTGAATGATAGCCATTTGGACTGCTATAAATTTTAATAATCGTGAACAGAAGGGGATTCTGATGCAATTCTTCAGTTGTTCTTCATGGGTTTATTATTTATTCCAGTGTGGAGATATTAGAGAGTAGGAATCACATGATGAGGTACACTGAGTAATTAAAAGGTATAAATTCTCGGGTATTAAGAATTTATAATCAATCTATCACGACAAAAAAGGACATGAGTTTAGTAATTGGCCTTTAGGAAGCAAACTAGAATTGCTTTCAAAGTCATGATCTTACCATGCCTTAAATATATGTAAATATATTTATATTTATAGTAAATATAAATATAAATAATATAAATATAAATAATATAAATATAAATAATATAAAATAAATATATATATAAATCAAGAGATTTAATCTGATGTCATAACAGTGTTTATGAAGTTGACTTGGTCGGATGCTTACTTAAAATAAAAATTAAAAATGTGCTTTTAAAATAAATGTAAAAGTTAACAAAACATGGTTTAATAATTGCAGAGAGTGTCACAGGGAACAAAACGCTTAGCAGGTGTTAGCCCAGCCAATACTCCAACACGTTTTATATTATTACCCAGTATAATAATATTAGACAATGACATTGCCATACCACTTCAGTGGTGTAGATATTCATCAGAGAGTCATTCAATACTGGATTTTCTCTGTGTCACACAACTGCAGAAACAGTTGTGTTGGATATTAATGTTGAACCACTGAGAAAAGTGTCAGTGTTGAATAACCCCCAAATGTGCTATGATTTAGCTATAAGAACATAGGGAGTTATTGTCCACCAGCTGGTGGACAATAGGGAACATCTCTTTTACCTCCACCTTTCTTCGTAAAAAAAAAACAAAACAAAACACTCCCAGTTATTTCTGTGATTCTTTACAAGGTTAATTTCTTGCACATTTTGCTTTTTGAAGATGTTGTTTTCCAACTCTTAATTCCCCCTCCCACATTCTTTAAGGATTCCTTTTATCCCCATTCAAACACTTCACTGCTGTCTTTAGCTTTGATTTCAGTCTTCCAGATTATTTTCCCCTCAATTTGAATCTTCCAACAACTCAGTCTTTCCTGTGACATTCTTTTTATAATTCCTTCACTTGGAAGTGAACATAGATCATTGACAGAGCCTGGATGTTATTCTGTGCGTGCTCTAGTCTCTCAGATTCCAGGATAACACCTTTCTCTTTTTTGCCTCTTTTTGGATTTCCATTTGTAAAGCAGTTCAAACATGCTTGGCTTTAATCAAATGAACTGACCTACATGTATGCCTAAAGAAATCATGTATTAAACATCTTGATAGATCAAAGCTCTGTAAGTTTCCTCCAAACCCGGTGCAGCCTCTTGATTTACAAATGATTAAGTACATACTTACAGCCATTGTCATTATTATTTTAATTATGTAAAACATGACCAGTGGCCAAGGGCCCCAGGCACAGATTGGCATTCCTGCTATGTTTAATACGATGCAAACATAGCATAAACAGATTCACTGCTTTCTCCTCTAAAATGTTCATCTACAAAACTGACTGAAGATCACACAGCATCTTCTAGGAGCATCTCAGCAGATATGGGCAACAGAGCAGGAAATCAAAGGATTTCGGCTAGATTATTCAGACTAGAAACTATTTCCTACCAATTAAGTTAGGTAATTTGACTGCATCTGGATTTTCTTGCAAGAAACTGCCTTGTGTAACTGAGAAACTGTACAGAACATTATTATGGCTCAGAAAAAGCTGTGATGTTGTCCCCTCTGTGGGAATTTGGCAATCGATTTCGACAGGAGAAGCAGCCTAGCCACCATAGGTGCTAAAAATTACAACTTTTTTTTTTTTTCCCCTTTATTTTTAGATTAGGAATTGCAGAATAATAGTGCAATGAAGAACTAAATTTTGTAGTGTCCAGAGTCCTTCCTCTCAGAAGTGGCACTGCACTGGGACTGGCAGTGCGCTGGTTTTAGAAGGATAACAGTTCTGGATCAAGTATTCGATTATTTTTAAGAAAGGCTTTCCATGTCAAACATCCCATATTTTAAAAACCATTTTTACACAGTTACATCAGCACTCCCACAACTTCTTACTTATTAAATATAGTTCCCAGTGCAATACCCTGGCTTAAGCACAACAGGTACTTTTATGAAACCTGGTTTGAGTTTTTAGTGCAGCTGTGCAAAACTTTTGTAATGAAACTCAAAACCTGCTAAGGCTTGAGTTTCATTACAAACCTGAAACTCACATCAGGTTCTCTAAAGAGTTTGTCAGAGTTCACAACTCTGAAATCTTGAGGCTGGATGAAGCAAGCCTATGCTGAGTTATGGTTTCAAGTGCAAGCCAGGGAAAATGTGCTGCTTTGACCCCCAACCAGATAAAACCCAATGGTTTAGGTTAAAAAGGAACAAGTCCTTGCAAAGGGAAAATAAAGGATAAATTTCATAAGCTCTCATGAACCAAGACAATCAGGATTTAATCTGCAAGATTGTGTAGGTGAAAGCTTTACCAACAGTTACAATTGCACATTTTGGCTTTCTTTTGTTCATTTGTAACTGATTAGCATTTGTTATATTGAAGACAAACCTGTTTGTACAGTTCCTAATAAAATAAAATGGTGGTAGAAATATGCATGCTCTCCTATGATATCACGGAAAAGCCATTCCTCAGGGAATCAGGAGATGAGTTCTGCACATACTTTGACACCTGACCAGTTGTCTCATGTTCAATATCTCTGGCTCTGTATTTCAATGTCAACATTTCCTATGAGAATCCTGCAGAAACACCGCTGGAACATCTACAGGGCATGATGTATCACCCAAAAACCAGCCTACTTCCCCAGGACAGTGCCAAAAAATCAGAGCAGCAAGCTGAGAGCACCAGTACCAAAATCACCCTGTTGGCTCCTTGACAGAACCCATGGTATTTGTTGAGAATCTCTGCAAATGCAGCCGCACCATTGTTCACTCCTGAGCAAGTACAACTTGCTCAAAACTAGCTAGTACACTTCCACATTTTCCTTCACCGGAGGTATGAGAAAATCAGGTCATTGTGCAACATGACACTAACATCACAGGTATGAAAATATGAAAACGGTTGTCTCAGAGTTACCAGTGACTGTTTCCGTTCTTGCTTCAGACATCTTTCCCTTTTTGTTTTTCATTTCCTTCATCCATTAAGTATGCACTGAATGTATTTATCAGAAATGCCCTTCCATACTTTGTTCCCACAGTATATTTTTCTGGAATGCTGCAGCTTCTGATTGTTTCCAGGGCGCACCTAAAAAGTCTAATTGATGCTATGACCACAGGCATAAGTTTCAAAATGGTCTCAATACACTGTGAACCTAAATTTGACTTTAAAACACAATTTAGGTAATGAAAAGATTGACTCTTATTGAAAGCTTATGAAATCTCAGTCATTTAAAAACCAATGAAATCATATTTTTTTCCCCCAGAATGTTAAGGTTTGAATTATTGAAATCATGGTTTTATAAACTGAGTGTATTGATAAAATTGCTTTTGGTTCAGGTTCATTACTAATTTTATCTAACTGTAAAGAGTCTGATCCCATTTTTCATGTATGCTGAGTATCATTGCAGCCTCAGATTCATGTCTCCCCAGTAATTAGTATAATTCACAGAAAAATCAAGACATTTAGAATCCAAGCATCATCTAAGATATGGAGAAAAAGTCCCAAAAAGTCATAAATCTCTCAAAATTCATAGAATTTACAAGTTTGTATTCTGAAAACTAAGTAGGGCTAGCCTTTACAGCTTTAATCAAGGAAATTATATTTATTCTGTTGTCAACAGTTATTGAACATATACCGAAAAATCTTCAACGTGACTGTAAATGTCACCAGTCTAACTTGAAAAGAGACCAGAGATAAAATGTCCAACTCTGTCCACCTGGTGCAATGTCATAACTGGTAAGTATATCCCAATGGTTAGGATCTCAGGGGCCCTGTAGAATTCTGGAGGTGTTGGTAGTTCAAATCCTTCCTCTACTGATCCCTTTCTCAGTGCTCAGTGTGCTTCTGCCAAACTGGGTGATGAAGAAGCCGGCTTGGCTAGGTTGAGTTTTCATGAGCTGCCGAACACTTCCCACAAGGAGGTAATGGAATGACTGAATTTATTCAGCCCTTAACCAGTGAATAGGACATTTTGAGACCTGGCAACTGTTGTGAACAAGAATAAAGTGTTTCGATTTGTGACGGGAACTAGTGATGAGGAATAAGTATAATCATCTTTTAAACTGCAGATAACAAGTCAACATACATTGAATTCCCTCAGGAATGTGAACAGAGTTGTTCTCACAGCCACCAATGAGGAGTGCAGATGACTGCTAGTAAATCATTTCTCATACTCATCTGTAGGTGCCAAGTTCTCCCCTAAAGAATCCCATAGCACTGGATGTTGCATTTGACTTTCTGCTTTTCCTGAGAGATGAAAAATATGATGTGTCAGACCACTCCCGGTTAGATACCCATACGAGTAGTATCTGTATTTGGTCTACTTTACAATCAAGAAGCATACTGTGCAAATGGCTGTTTGACGTGATGGAATATGAAGAACTGGAGATAAATCTCCCATTTGCATCCAAACTATTTGTCCTTCAGGGGATTATCAAGCAGAGGGGGTGTACATTTTAAATCATATTTAGGGAATGATTTTAGAGAGCTGCAGTTGTCATATAGTTAGCTGTAAGTCCCTTGAACACACAGATCTTTCCACTTCTCGAAGGTAAGTGGTTGCCCCTGAGGTCAGGTCAGAAATCCATTCAGTCTTTGCAATGGTTTAGCACGAGTAACACAGACAATTTGTGTGAGAAATAATAAAGAAAATGCATCTGAATTACCTTAATGAAACCTGATCTTTTTTTTTTAAATGCACTTAAATATTGCATACATAAACAGTAAAAATAGAACCATCTACTGATTTCACTGTGTCACTGGAAACATAATGAGAATTAGTTGTAATTGCAGTCATTCTGATGGAATTAGAATAGACTTTCAAATAACTTAAATTAAACATTGATAAAGTGGTCATAATAGAAAATAAGAATCTTCTTTTTGTCTGAAACATAATCTGGTTCTTAAAATGAAACAACATCTGTTATGTGCAAAATCTAAAGTTGTATAATGTGTTGTGGCGTTCATCTCTTTCTTTGTATTACAGGATTCTAATGGGTGGTATTCACTTTTGCATTATTGCGTTGAATCATTATGGAATTCTGTTCTAGCCGGAAACTGCTAAAAGTATTTCATCCATTTCCTCTTCTCTCTTGTGAAAAAGGAGAATTGTTAATCTATGTATTTTGCCCTCGCTTGCCCCCTTGCACAGACGTGCAGTGCCCAAAGGAGATGAGAACTCAATGAGGGATGAGAGAAAATCAGAGGTATGTGGATATGTGCACTGAAACCACAACCATTTCTTGTAGCCCCAACCCAAAATGACCCTTTGGAACTCTGGCATCAGTGGAGTGATGAATCAGCATCTTCCTATGACAGCTGTAGTCCTGAAGGAGTAGTTCCTTCTCATGTTTCCCTCCGAGCTGTAGAGCTGAGGGTATGCAGGGGTCAGGCTGGAGCTTTGGCCCACAGTTTTACTGTGTGAATCATAAGAGTGTGTTCCAATCAGAAATAACTCAGTGAAAGACATAATTTAGTTTGCTTAATTGTATTGACTCTTATATGGGCCAGGAGTAAATAAGTACCTCACGTACATGGAAATGTGTTTATTGAATAATGCTTAGTTGAACAACAATTTGGTGCTTTTAACACATCTACAATATATATTTAATACTTTCATATGGCCAAATAATACTTCCACATTGGTATTTTTCCCTTATTTTTTAATCTACTACAGTGTACAGTGAACATATGACAAAGGTTCATTGATTTATTGTGAGTGTAGCAATAGGTTTATAACTGCATGAATCATGCAGATTGCTCAATTCACCACATGCCTTAATAAAAGTTTCACTTTAATAAAACAGAGCTAAGGCAAATATGTCCAGAGGCTGGCCTGACATTCCTTATACATTACCCTGCCTCAGGAAATTATTACTATATATTTTACGGCAGCTACAGTAGGTTAGGAATCAGGATTAGAGTATAGTAACTACTGTGACATTTAGCAGAACTCCTGTGTATCCTATTAACCCTCACAGGGTGGATTGGTGCAGGCACGTTTCAGGACAGTGGCTTTTGTACTTTTTGATTGGTATACCCACCTAGAACTATTTCCTGTTGAGGTATGATTTCTCACTTACTGAATTCAAGCCTTTAGCTTTTCACCTGTACCTTTCACCAGCACTTTTGAAGTAACTCATGCACCTCACAGGGGTCTTCAGGCCATAACTGAAAATTACTGTTCCAGGACAGCTTCTGGCATTTGGCTGTACCTAGGTGAATGCAAATGATCTCTACTTTCTTGGAATAGCCATAGAGAAAAGGCACAAAAGATTTTCAACATTTCCATATACTTCAACCTAGTATTTCAAACGAATTATGACAATTGAATCTCAGCAAGGTCCAGTGACATGGATGGAAATCTTTTCCAGCTAAGACTGTAGAAAGTATGATAGTTCCCATGTCAAAGTCTGCTCTTTTGTCATGGGAAATGGCTAGTTTTCAGACTGTCAGGCAAAAGTAAACCCATAGATAGGATTATACCTGGACTTTTTTCTTTAAGTTAGAATTGGTCTAATAAAATTTCAAGGGCAAATAATGAAATTTTTGTGACAGCAAAGGTTTCAGTTTGTATCATCTAATTTGAATCAACACTGGTCTCAAATTTTGGTTTAAGGAGGCATTTTCTTCTTTAGACCAAGAAAGAAACATATATGTGCTTGCTTTGCCCATCTTTCACTTATAATGGATCTATATTCTTTCTTAACTAGTAGTGCTCAGAATATTAAGTGTAAAGTTATTTATTATATATATATTTAAACATCTGTAGAAGGCATGGATTTTAAAAATGTTCATTGTTGATCTGACTAACTATTTCAGTAAAAAGAGAACTGTGCCAAATAATAATTAAAGCTTTAATATCTACAGGCATGTTGTGACGGTCTGTGCTTGCTTATATGTTACTGTCCTTCATAGAACTGCAAGGGTTTTTGTGTGAAGGGTTATACTTTGACAACTCATTTTATTTTCATTTGTTAATTTTTTTTTAGTAACAATATTTTAGTGTTTTTTTTTGTTGTTGTTGTTGTTTTTTGTAACAGGAATGAAATAATACATTTTGCTTGTCTGAAACCGCTTCTGAAGCAGTAAAAAATTTTTTCTCTTGCTTTTTTTCCACAATAACGAACTTTTTGCCTGTGTTTCTCCATTTTCAATATTCTTGCATAAAGGTGACATGTTTACAAACAATATAAAACAAAATATGCAGGTTTACTTTCACTGTTCCTGGTGAAATCTCCAATGGGAAAAAGAAAGAAAAAAAGAGAAAAAGCGAAACAAAAAAGAATTGGGAATAATCGACAAATTTAATAAAAAACAGCTCTGGTATTACTGTCTTCTGATACAATCAAAACCTTTTCTATTGCAAAGTTGTCAGTACTGTGAAGAGTTTTTTTAATGTATAAACCTCAGGCACGCAGATAAATCCCAGTAAACTGGAGTCAGGATTTGAAGCTGGTGTTTGAAACATGTCCTTAAAGCTATCTTTTTTGTCAGGGGAATTCACTGTCGTCTGGAATTATGGACTTCAAGGCACCCACTGCCATAAAAGCAGCAAGTGTGAGGATTTCACTATTATTCCTTCGTAACACTGTATGTGAACTGCTCATCTGATGCTAAGTCCTGGTTCTGATCACAACAGACATCTTGCCCCGGGTTTTAATTGAAACGTGGCAGAAAGTCCACTAGTTTCCAGTTCACTGCAGCCTACTTTGTTTATTAATTCCCATTATCTCTCTCTTTCTGCCTTCTCTCTTGGCTGTTGATTGAATTTTTGTTTAGGAATAACTTCTATAACTGTCTTGAAATCTAACCACAAAATGCATGAGTGAAACTAAATGAAATACATATTTATATATACATGTTAACAGATAAACTGTTTACACCATGGTTTATTTAAATTGATGCTCTTTTTTTCAAGTTACTTGTAGTCCGTGAACTACCTTGATTAGAAAACAAAAAAATTCTATACAAAGGTTTGATTTACAAAGCAAAGTAGAAGAGTACTATGTTTTGGTTATCAGAAATAGATCTTAACAGGGTTTTTCAGCTTGCTTTCTTTGCCTAGATCTGCGTATCCAACCCCTACAATCTCATTTTAAACATTCAGAAAAAGCCTTTTGATAAGTATAATTTAAATGCTATGTGTTTAATAATGCTTGTCTCCTAACATTATCTGAATGCCTCATTTACATCACTGATAAAACAATGTTCTTTACTAAGTTAAGTGAAATTGAAAGAGTCATTGATTTTTTTTGGCAGATTTCTTTAAAAAGGGAGGATCGCCTGTTAATTCTGCTGCATGAGTGAGAATCTGACAAGAACAAAATAATTATTTTCTACAATCTAATAAAGAATACACTGTTTTTTCTCTTGAGTATGGAATATCAAATATTTTTGAAATGATTTGCAAACCATTAGGAAAAAAACCATAAAAAGACAGTGGACCTTCGAAGACTGAAGAAAGCCCAACAGATGACTAATAACCTTTATCTGGGACTTCCAGATAATTGTTCATGATAACTGATAATTGTTCATTCCAGATAATTGACTTCCAGATAATTGTTCATTCTTCTCCATGCTTGTTCAGCATGGAGAAGAGGAAGGTCAGGAGAGTCTTTGTAGCTCTCTATAGCACCCTGAAAGAAGGCTGTGGCAACATGGGAATTGTATCATTTTAAAATGGATAACAAGAAGAGGATAAAATACCTGGGAGGCGATTATGCAATTCCTTTTTTTTGTCAGCGTGGTAGATGTAGCTGTCCTGACTTTTCCATAATTAATTCTAAATATGTTCCTCTTGAAGCAAAACTCCTCAGCTTAAGCAAGGGGCTGCACTCCCTGCAGGCTTAGTTAGACACCTATCAAGGTGTCTGCACAGCCTTTGGATTGTGCTCTGCTTTGTCTTGTCTCTTTTTATGGGGCCATGGATGCTATGCTTGTTTCTGCCCAATAATTTGACTCGAGTCTGTGAGATAGTGCCTGCCAGAGCCTGGAAGTGACCTTATGTCTCCTGTAGCTCGAGCGGCAGCTTTAGTGGGATATTAAATCTTCAATGTGGAGGAACAACCTCTGTCTTCAACTGCTTTTAGAAGAAAGTGGGCACATTGTGTTTTATCTGGAGTTCAAGCCAATTAGCATGGAAATGAGACATGCTATGGGCACAGAACTGATTTAGAGCCGGAGGAGTCTGCCTGTAACTGCAATTGTCTACTGGTTTGCCAGATGCTTATAGAAGTGTGTCGTGCCAGTTGCAGAAGGGATGGGCAGAGCATCAAACATTCAGAGACAAGAGATTGTTCAGCATGGAGAAGAGGAAAGTCAGGAGGGTCCTTGTAACTCTCTATAGCTCCCTGAAAGGAGGTTGTGGCAACATGGGAATTGGCTCATCTCAGATAACAGTGATAGGACAAGAGGGAATGTCATCAAGTTGTACCAGGGGAGATTCAGGTTGGATATTAGGAAAAAATTAACCTCAGAAAGAGTGGTGATGCACTTGCACGGGCTGCTCAGGGAGGTGGAGAGGTCACCATCCATGGAGGTGTTCAAGAAACATGAAGATGTGGCCCATGAGTCAGTGGGCATGGTGGGGATGTGTGGACAGTTGGACTGGATAATTTTAGAGTTCTTTTCCAACCTGAATGATTCTATGATTCTATGTCAAGGAAACATTATGAGTTAAAATTCTCAGTGAACTAGAAGTTCAGGTTTTTTATCAAATTTTTGGGCCTAAATTCTGCAAATGTGTGCTTGAAACCCTTGCTTTCTTACTTGTATGTACTGGCTTTCAGTGGTGTATGCTGAATTTACTAGTTCAAAGCTAACCAAAGATCCGAAAGGCTAGCAAGACGTTGAGCATGCTTCTTCCAATGACCTAGAGCACCCAGAATCCTCTTCTCAGTCACATCTCTTCAAATGAGAAGGATGATGCATTACAAAAGAAGCTTTTAGTGAACAATGTTTCTTATACATCCTACATTAAAGATATTATGATCTCTACCAGTAACCTTTTTTCTGCTAAAATATCTATATTACTAATGGATCAGGGGTTGAATTTCTGTGCTTTGCAATGTTTGCTTCTCAGGCATAATATATTGCCACGGAAATAGAGGCCATTTCTCACTGCACTTTTCAAAAACAGAGCATGGCACTATGCCATGTTATGGCTGTTAGCATCACTACATCATCCTTTCAGAGTGGTCTGCTCTGCTACCACTTTCTAAAGAATCTCTTTCTAGAAATGACATTGTCAAACTAATGAAATGATGTCTGACCATCACACGGGTTGATGTCAAGATATGTCAAACTGTTGAAATTGTAGCCTTCTTTTCAAAAGATGTCCTTTGCCAAGTTACTGATGCTGATGGTTGGATTTGTTGGTCCTGCCTCCTAGTTTGCACAGGCAGGATGAAAGCACAGGAGTGACACAGGAGCACAACACGCACTGTGTGGTGCGAGCAAAACATCCCTCAGTGTGAGCTTAGCAGTACAGATAGCCATATAAGATGAAGTGAAATAAGTGTTCCTTTGTGAATAGAGGCCCTCTGCCCAGCCTTTGCATCACACTGCTTAACCTGGCCTACAGCCTATGTAAAGATACATAGATTATAAAGAAAACACTCCTTTCAGAATGCGATGTGAAAACTTGTAAAACATCGCCTTTGTCCACACAACATGTATTCACTCTGGAATGTCAAATAAACACAGGGACTTTCTGAATATCTTTCCTCTGGTCTGGCATTTTGGGGTCCAAACATAAAACTGACACGTTTCAAAGGAGGGCTAAGGAAGTAAAATCTGTGAAAACATCTTTAAGAGAGACTGTAAATTCTTTCTTACATGAAACTCCAGGAATTGAAATGTGGCCTCCTCAGCATGGGTAGAGAACTTGGGGAACATGAAGCCTTGATCTCACTCTGATCGTAATCCAAGGAGATTAATCTCAACAGGGTGGATCAACTGTTATCTGAGCTTTAAAGTGCATAGTCCTATTAGCTCCCTTGCTGCCAAATAGGACAATTTTAATGATACTAGAAGCAACATGAAAATCTGGTCAGGAAGGCAGACTATTCTGATATCACACAGAATTTTAAAGAAGGTGTTGCGGTTATTTTAACAAATTTTTCCCTAGAAAGGACTACTTTGCCTGAAGATATTCCAAGAAACGTAATTATTTCTTCTATTTCTTTCTTAAGTCACATGTCCTTTCTGTAATTCTTTGGTTTCCTTTTTTTTTTTCCTAGTTGGTAAACAATATGAAAATGTGGAAAAGTACTTTTCCCTCTGATGTTGATTTCTATTCATCAGAAGAGAAAAATAACATTTATTTTAGAGGACAAATTCTCCAAAATTTCTCCAAAATTTTCTACCCCTCTCCAAAACTTAAAAAACACAGAAAATTAAAACGACATTGCTATCTATCTTTTCTGCTTAAGATACTGTTAAGATAATAATAACCTTCTGTAGTGAGTGTTATTCCTAGTATTTTTCTTGAGATGTACAGACATTTTTTTCATCTGCAGTTACTAGGACAAGTTTCCATACCATTAATTTTAAAAACACTTATTATTACAGCTTATATGACATTAATCATAAAAAATACGATGTGATTGTCAATAATTTTTTCTCAGATTTGCAGTGGATTTTTTATTTATTTTTTTAATTCAAGGCTTTCTTCTGTATTTCCACAGTCAAAGTAATGAAGGATGAAAATGCCACTAAGGGGGAAATCATACTGTGCGTACAGTGATTTAAATGCTAGAATTAAACAATGTTACTATTTATGATAAAATATTTTCTTGCTTTCAGATAAACCTGGCTGTTTAAATATACTGATAACCTCATTTACTGATCTTGTTGAACAAGACAGTGAGACAGAATCCATCACAGATACAGTGTTTCTGTTATTTGCTTTTGCATTTCCTTACTTTCTGAACATGTGATCCGTCTTTGAGAAGCTCATGGTAAAGCCTGGGATATATCATCAAGAGGGGGAAAAATGAACTGAGTAACATTTGTCCAGTATCTGCGATGATTACATTATCATATGTTTCTTATAGGACGTTCTGCTAAAGAAGTTCCACTTGCAAGTTCTCTTCCTTCTCTCCTATCCCTCCATCCTCACCCCATCAAAAAAATATTCTAGCTTCCGTTGATCCACATAGCACTTAATGTCATTTTAATGCACAGCCCAGAGCTGGCACCCTCAGGCTGTGAAAGTTATGTTCTGGTATGTGATGTGGGGAAGGGAACAAGTGCCTGGATTTGGAAAGGATGTCAGGAAAGGGATGGGAGTTGGAAAAGCTGTTAGGAAATGTAGATTGGTAACAGTGTCAAACAAAGGCTGAATGGGCAGGGCTCAAGGGGGAAACTGAAAGTTTTGTGGAGAATATATGAGGTGACTGGTCGTGTTTGAAAGCATCCCTATCAACCATTTCAAGTCTGCTCTTCTCTTATTTCAGCTTTTCGTTTACTCATCATTCATTACTCTGGTGGTTTGCCTCCCCAGTGACTTTTTCCTGTACAAATGACATTCCAAGTCTTAAGTCAACCAGGTGCCCAGGTGCTTCCTCTCCCCTACCTTTGAATAACATCCCCTGAATGCCAGGGAGCACATAGGATACCTCATCTTTTTCTTGGAGTCCAGGTTAGTGTTTTCTTTTGCCTTCAGTTCTGTGGCACCCATCCATGCTCAGGGAGGCTAACACTATCTGACTGTGCCTCTCTCAGAGGCTGGGACTCTGTAAGCTGTTTTTTTGGTGTTCAGTTTATTTTCTTTACCCCTGGCTTTTAGAAAACCTTCAGTTTTTCCTCTACCACATCCCTCTACCTGCTGACTTTTCTGGCTTCTCTTGGGATCCAAACTCCCTCTGCAATTTCCTGCTCCATCTCTACCCCATACACTCTACTTGACAGCAGCACTACTTCCATGTGCCCCCTCAGTGGGCAATATTTACCGTGGCTTAAGTGCTGTCTCTAATTTTCTCACATGACTCAGCATCAAATTCCAATCCCATAAATAAGTGTGATTATGAGACATCTAGGACAGGTACATAGCTGGCACAGGTGTCCAAACATTCTGTTCTTTTGTGGGTAGTTCATCAGCTGCTTAGATCTCACAGAGGGGATGAGCAAGCCTATGCATGTCCATGCTCTCCTTTTGCTTCCACTTTGTTGGTTTTTGTTTACAGGCAACATCTTCCAGACTGCAAAATTGCATGGTATCTTACATGGTTCAATTTGTGAATACCAAAGGGCTAAAGATACTAGATAGCAAACTCAGTGATAGAAAGAGCCACCAAAATGTCATGAGGAATGGGATAAGACATCTTGTTTTTATATTACAGGGAAAAAGAAAAACAGAAAAAAAAAAAACCTTAAAAAGCCCTTAGAACTTGTGGGCAATATAGAAAATGTCTGAATTTGTAGCACAGCACTTTATAAAAGACTACAATCCAAATCACAGCTGTTTTCATACCAGAGAACAGCAAAAAAACTTACACCAGGAAAAAATGAGAAGCTGAAGTGAAACCCAAGCTTTTTCATCTCCAGTCTGTATGACTCAGTTTTGGATGTAGTTAGGTTCAGTCATCAATCACTTCCTTGCTTCTCTTGCATTTGAGGCAAGACTGGAGCCTCCATATGAAATTTTTAACCTGGTCTCAAAAATGTTGGACTACTAAGTGTACCGGTACTAAGGACCAGTCTTGTTACTCTCAGAAATGTTTGAAACTGGAGACTGAATGATAAGCTTTTGCTTCATCACATATTTCCAGTACAGGTAAAGTGTCAGCACAAAGCTACCTACCCTTCTATCTGTGATTTCTAAGGTGGAAAATATCTGAGGGATGCTTGAGAATGGGAAAAATCCAACAGATACATCAATATCATCTTGTTTGCAAGAGTTGCCTGCAGAGGTCTGTTGGATTAGATAAGTTTGATTAGATAAATAAAAAACTTCTGTCATAAAGTTCTGCTCTATATTTCATCTTGAATAATCATAAAGCAATACCTGATTTCTCACAGATCATTTATTCTGTGATGGTTAAGCACTGTGGCATGAATAGGCACTTTACAAGACACTTTATGTCTCTTATATACATCACAGCTAAGAGGGAGCATCTGGGAGGGTGAAATACCTGTGTCTTTTCTGGGGAACTATTTTAGCTGCACCTGATCTTACAAGGTCATAGGGTGAATACTTCCAACTCCCTAAAGGGAAATGATCACTGAAGGATGAGCAATCTCAGGCTAACCTTAAAAATAAAGCACTGTTTGGAAGACAGAATTGACTCTCAGATGTACTCAAACTTTGGGATATTGGTGCAGTATATGAAAGGATCTTTCATTCTAGTATTGGGTTGAATCTGGTAGTAATACTATTTATTTGTAGTGGAACCACAGGTGGCAAAGAAAAAAAAGATATGCCAGTTTTTCCAGTGGGAGTTTCTCTCTTAGCTTCAGCTTACACAGTTACCAAAATATTCCAGGGGAGCACAGACCCTTTTTACATGCTTCTACAGGCATTTCAGAGAAATGCAAAATGCTGCAAAGAAATATCATCATTCATTCTTGTATAGCAAATGGAAATGGTTTCATGAAAAAAAAAAAAAAAAAAAAAAAAAAAAGATTCTAGTTGTTTGCCTGAAATGGGATAAAAGGGATTAATGACTTACACACATGTAGCCTTACATGCGATTTACCTACTCTGCACAGAATCACCAAGATTGGAAAAGTCCTCTAAGATCATCCAGCCCAGTCGTGCACCTATCCTCGTACTTAGTTTAAAGCTCTCAATGAGCCCTGCCAGCTCCTGGGCTAGGATCTGTTTCCCCCTTTCATACAGTGAGACCTGTCTGCAGCCATCAGGCCAGCTGCTGAGTAAACTGCACCATGGTCAAAAAACTCTTGTGACTGCACCAGCCTCTCGGCCATGTGTTTCTAAGATGGGTTTTCCTGCTACCCTCAATATCCTTCCCTGCCCCTGAAGGGATAGAGGAAAATATGACCTGTATGCTCGCTCTGTTCACCAGCTGCCCCAGTCCCCTGATGTCCTTTTTGATAATCCTCAGGCTTCTCTCACCAACTTTATTGCTGCTAGCCTGAACTATCAGTAAAGCATAATAATCAGAGGGCCAAATCAGGCTGTTTCCTAGACATATTCCTGACCCAGGCCACACGGAGGCAGCACACATCCCTGCAGGTAGGGTTGGGCCAACATATACAGCCTCTCACCTATGACAATCACCACTCTATCCTTCTTGGTGAAGGTAGTCTTGAGGTGTGGAGTTGACCAGGCAACCTCATGGGTGGACCTCCCACTGCATCCTCACTCACCTCTCCCTCAAGTTCCAGAGCCTCAGACCTATCCTATCTCCTATCTCCTGAACAGTCTCTCTTCCCTTGATATCTTTACTGATTTGCTTTTCTCTCCTTGAGTTCACACCTCTCCTAACCTTGGAAACCTCCAAAAATAACAGAAGTCATAATGAGGCCTTCCAGTGTTTGAATGGAGATTAAAAGCAGGAGGAGAAGGACTGCCTTTTTACACAGTCTGATAGTGACAGAACAAGGCAGAATGGCTTTAAACTAAACGAGGGCAGATTTAAGTTAGCTGTTAGAAAGACATTTTTTACTCAGCAGGCAGCAGGCTGCTCAGAGATGTGGGTCCCACATCCCTGGAGACATTCAAGGCCAGGTTGGATGGGGCCTGAGTTGGGGGGTGCCAAACAGCCCATCACGGGGAGTTGGAACTGGGTGATCTTTAAAGTCCCCTCCAACCTAAGCCATTCTATGAATCTATGGTTCTATATGACTTGATCTATATGATCTTCCTATACAATTAAATTTGTTGAATCAAATTCAATTTGTATGAGCAATGAATGAATGTGACTAATCAAGATCTTTGAAATAAATCAAAGTTAGAGAAACATCACAAAGTTGCTTCTTATCTTGATCTTCTAGGTGAATCAGCTTCAATATCTAAGTATGTACAATGCAGAAGGCTGTAGGTGTGCTGGATATCATCCTAGCACACATCAACGAGAAATTAGTTTGATTCATCTGACACCAACAACTAATGTCTTTTGAGATATGTGATTTATCTGAGACGTCTGTTTGAAGATAACAAATACGATACAGACTGTGGCAGACCCAAGTCCTTCTGAAGTTATTGAACATTAAATGAAATAATTTAGCCCAAGGGAATAAGATACCTGCATAAATGAATTAAGATGTGTTCAGTACAACCTGTGAGTGCTGAATGTGACTGACTTGATAAAATATATCCTTCAGCTGATCTGCTGAAAAGCTACAGATCTTTGTCAATATAATCCTAGCTCCTGATCTACTATAAGTCTATAGATGCCTATAATGAGCTCTTTTTCTAGTGCTTAACCATTCAGCCAACCAGATTCAACCCAGGATGTTACCCTAATATTTAATCACAGATATTGGCACTTCAGAGGAACATGTTCTCATTGTGTGTCAGACCTGACACAAAAGATCTCTAAGAGTCTGTGTAAACAATGGAAAAGAGTAGGATCAAATCACTTCCACTAGTGTTTTTTGGGGTTTTAATGGCATATTGGGGTTAAAATAAAATTTGGAGCGAGAGTCCCTTGTGTCTCCATCTCTAAAACCCATTCCAGCCCTTGAGTTACTTAATTCCATTCTCAGAGAGCAGTAAAAATGAAAAAAAAAAACAAAAAGAAAAACAAAAAAACAAACAAACAAAAAAAAAACAACAATCTGTTAGGAAGAAGAAGAGAAAAAGAAAATCTTTCTTCTGCCTTCTCTTGTTCTCTATAAAAGAATGAACATTAGTTCATGATCTTAAATATCTGTCACCACATCGTCTGTCTTGACTGAGTATCAGGACACAGTTAGTGGGTAATAAATGCCCTCTAACTGAAAGAGAAGGAATACCCCATGTACCAAACTGTCAGAGAATTTTCTGCTTCATGCAACATTTTATTATGTTAAGTAAGTCTATATAGTTTTCACCAGAGGTTGTTTGTTTAACCTCTGCCTTATGATATATTTGTCAACTCGATTACCTTTTCCATGAATACTGTTTCAGCCAAAAAGCATTAAAAATGGTATAAATCAAATTTTTATTTTCCCCTTTTTTTTCTAATATTTAATTACCTGTTCTCTTTTTTTTCACCTTTCCCCCAGGTTCCGTTATTTAGCTCTCACACATAGATTAGCTGAGGAATAAAGCTGGCTCCAGATCTAATTCACAGTTCCTTCGGGACATGCCAAGAGCAACTATTTAAACCATGTTTTCTCCAGCTAACCAACACGAGGTTAATTTCTGTGGTTGTCCTTTACTTGGATATGAGATATGAGTTTGAATGTGAAATATTTTGTGAAATGAGCTTTTCAGTACCACCCAATCAACTATATGAAGAGCAGTAGCGATGCAATGACATTTCTACAGTTAAATCAGGAAAAAAATAAAAAGGCCCACCAAGACTTTAGGGGGAATTTAGACGAATTCTAACACTGTAATTGTGGTAGGTTCAAACCTGGGTGAAACACTTCAAACACACAGTAAAGCTAAAGTGGTTACGTCATATGAAATAAAGCAAAACTGTAGTTTGTTACCACACATAATCATTCCACAAACATTTCAATGGCTTTTTAAAAAAGAACTAATAGCAATGGTACATTACTGCTGAAGAAGAATTAAATCTGAGGTTTTGATAGGCTTCCTTTTGAATGTTTCATGAGAGCATGGATGTTATACATATGTTATTAATTCCCTAATAGCATTGAATTAGACACTGTACTTCCCATGTGCCAAACAAATCCATCCCTCTGCCGGCTCCAGCCTACAGTTACAGTCTAGGAATAAGTCTCATCCTAGTACAGCAAAGGTCTCAGTGGTGAAGCTATCCTCAACTTCCATGCTTTAATTTGACATCTTAAACTGATCTAGCTGAACATGTCCGAATCTTCACAGATATTCATGTAAACCAGTGATGATATAGATATACAGTGTTAATAATATAATCATATACTATTTTTTAGTTTCTGTCACTTAAATGCACTCTACAATTCAATGTGACGAGGTTAATTAATTTATCAGTAAAATCAATGCTAATGTGAAATAAGCTTGAAATATGAGTATCATATGCCAAGACGAAAGTGGCAGCAAAACGATCAGACTGAGGAGATATCTAAAAATTCCTAGTCTAGCACTTTTTTTGTGCATGTGTATTTATAAATAAGGAAAACTGCACTCAAATGAAAGAGCTAAACATGGTAGAACACATGGTAGAACACATCTCGTCTACACAGGATGTCATCCTTCTATGATTCTTCCAAAGCTTTTCAGTGACCAGCTATTTTCCCCTAAAAAATGCCACACTTTTCATATCAAATACATTTCTGCACTCATGCAAGTCCAAGATATCATTAAATATCACACTTTGAGGGTGACAGTGTGCCATACCGTTCTTATAATGACTCAGAAATGGTTCCAAAGAAAAAAAGTGATGCTAACAAAGACCATAACAAGCAGACGTGAATTACACCTCACTGTATGGCTTCAATTTAAATCCTACTCAAGGCTTATAAAGTAAATTTTCTTTATGAAGGATTACGAAGGAAAATTATATAAAAGTGGTTTTCTTGCAGATCTTCCATTACTGTCAGAGGGATAAACAGACATGCAATTTTGGTGCCTAACTCTTGAGGATCTGAGAAAAGAGCCCTAGCTCTCTCAGCCTGTCCTCACAGGGAAGGTGCTCCAGCTCTCTGATCGTCTTTGCAGCTCTCCTCTGGACCCACTCCAACAACTTCATGTCCTTCTTTTGTTGGGAGCTTCAGAACTGGACACTGTACTTCAGGTGGGGTCTCACGATAGCAGAGTAAAGGGGCAGAATCATTTCCCTTGCTTTGCTCTGCTGGTCGCGTTTCTCTTGATGCAACCCAAGATGCAGTTGGCCTTCTAAGCTGCAAGAACCCACTGCTGGCTTATATTGTCTTTCATTAACCACCACTCCCAAATCCTTCTCAGGGCTGCTCTCAAGCCATTCTCTGCCCTACCTGTATCTGTGCTTGGGATTGTTCTTTAGATCTGTTTTGTCACCCTCCTCTGGGCACACTCCAGCTGGTTCATGTCTCTATTCCAGCATAAGAAAAGATTTAGTTTCCTTCAACACTTAAATGAAAGCACAACTAGTAGAAACACTCAAAAATGAAGGCTGATAGGCTGATTAGAACTAGAGAGAAAAAAAAAAAAAAAGAACAGGACAAACCTTTC
Source organism: Tetrao urogallus (assembly GCF_951394365.1). NCBI lineage: Eukaryota > Metazoa > Chordata > Aves > Galliformes > Phasianidae > Tetrao > Tetrao urogallus. The sequence goes on along the minus strand of NC_136814.1, from coordinate 99,946,830 downwards.
TGAACATTATGGAGCATAACTTGATGATGCTTGTGAAGCTCTCTAAGTGCTGAGGCCAGTGAAAAGACAATTGCAGTGATTATCACCTAAAATTATGTGCATGCCTTCCATGAAAGATAAAATCAGCAAAGTTTTAGTCTGCGTGTATGGAAAAAATACAAGTTAGATGAATGCAATTTTGTTATTGAAAATGAAACATGATAGGATACGTTGGAGAAGAAGCTAGGATTTCAGTGATCAAAGATGATTTCCATATCTGGGGAAGCCCTGGTCACTAAGCTAACTGGTGTATTCAGAATGTGGTCTGCACATGAAATTGCAAGTGGCTGCTGGTTCACAGCTTCCAGAGCCCTCTGTGAAACAAAAAGACTGCTTCTAAGAATGCTTAGAATTATGAAGCTGCCCACTGATGAAGATGACAGAAACTCATCAGTATATGAAAAGTTCTCTTTCAATGTATTTGAAAGCAGACGTAGGAAACACTAAACTTTAAAATAAATGAATAAGTAAAGCTTTGTAGAATCAATCAGAAAAGGTTACTTGGTGTATTGAGTGCATTTTTTTTCCAGCAGAAATGTCATGCTTATTCTTTTCCTGTGAATAAGATGGAGTATTCGGATATTGCTAACTGTTGTGAAACGTAGTTTCGCAGCCAGAGGCTAGGAAACACAGACATAGTATTTGTTCTCTGATTATAACCACTGTGACTTGTTAAGAAAGCCAACATAGGAAGCCATTAATAATCTCTTACATCCTCAAAAGCATAGCAACTGACACGTGTGAATTAAAGGAGAAGGTACATGGCTGTGGTTTTTTTCCAGATATCTGAAGTTCACTTAATGCAGGTGTCATAAATCAACAACAAAACATACTGGCAAAATGGAGTACTAAGATGAAATCAGCACAGTTCAAGTCCCCTCCTTTGATGAGGAAGAATTCACATGATGTACAGACAAATATAACTTTTGTCAAATTACAACTGGGCTCTGGTAACCTGTCAGCTGAGTGGAGGGGCTCTGGGAAATGTGCAGTCTGCAAAGCATGTTCTGAAATGAGCATAAAAACATATTGCTTCAGAGCAAATCCCATAAATAAGACAGACATTCAGTCCAACTCTGCTAATGTAAGAATCACTGCAGAAAGGTCAGATGATGAGATGACAAGAGTTAAATAGAGACAATCTCGCTGGCAAAGGGTACTCAACTTCCATTTTATCAAAAAAATAAAGCTTTACTTAACATTTGAAACAATAGCCTAGAGAGTTTACTTAAGCCACATGAAAACAGACAATTTGCTGCATTTATAAACTGCATCTGAGTGTTCAGACTAGAGGAAATGTGAATTACACATATCCCTTGTAGCAAGAGATGACATAGAAGGATTCTTTCTTCCCAATCACATTCTTGACTAGAGCCAGGAGTTATTTTGGAGTTGTACTGTTCAGTTCATTGCTTATGTTCATCTTTTATTGGCTTTAATCAGAGTTTCGTGATTATAACTAATAAGATAATAAGTCCCTAAGTACTCAAAACTCAAGAGAAAAATCCAGCAATCAGGTGGGATTCATCTAATCTAATCTCAGCTGCAAGGCATCCAGATTCATCCCTGGCTAGTATTTATCTATAGTCAATGAAAACAAAGGCACTTCCAAAAAGAAAATCAATTTATTGCCGTAGGACCTGGTTCTGTGACAAGTTTGGTTCTCTTCTGGTGACATCTCTGTTTCTACACTGACTACACAGTAAGCCTGGATAACTCACTCAGCCAAGATGGCTTTGTTTCACACAGCTAAGATCATTGCCTATCAACACCCATGCGGGTGAGTAGTTTTGCAGATTTCCATAACTGTTTGCAAGTTGATGACAAGTCAATTTCTTTACTTATGTGACTAAAGCCAAAACGTGACCAGAGAAACCCAAAAATTTTAGGCACTTACATAAGGATGAAATAATAATAAACTTTATTGTAGTAAAAATCCTTACTACTTATCTAGTTAAAAATGTAGAAAATCACAAACAATCTCAGGATATGCTATTATGTCACAATATGCTATTATGTCTGCATTCAGTATTCATGGGAATTTTGTTAAGGAATTTTGTGTATAGTATCTTATAATAGAATCATAGAATGGCCTGGGTTGCAAAGGACCACAGTGATCATCTAGTTTCAACCCCCTGCTATGTGCAGGGTCACCAACCACCAGACCAGGCTGCCCAGAGCCACATCCAGCCTGGCCTTGAATGCCTTCGGGATGGGGCATCCACAGCCTCCTTGGGCAACCTGTTCCAGTGCATCACCATCCTCTGTGTGAATTGCATCCTCCTAAGATGTAAGCTAAACCTCCCCTGTCTCAGTTTAAGACCATTCCCCCTTGTCCTATCACTGTCCATCCTCGTAAACAGCCATTCCCCCTCGTTTATACGCTCCCTTCAAGTACTGGAAGGCCACAATAAGGTCTCCCTGGAGCCTTCTCTTCTCCAAGCTAAATAAGCACAGTTCCCTCAATCTTTCCTCATAGGAGAGGTGCTCCAGCCCTCTGATCATCTCAGTGCCCTCCTCTGGACCCGCTCCAAGGGCTCCACGTCCTTCCTGTACTGGGGGCCCCAGGCCTGGACGCAGTGCTGCAGATGGGGCCTCACAAGAGCTGAGTAGAGGTGGACGATCACCTCCCTCTCCCTGCTGGCCACCCCTTTTTTCATGCAGCCCAGAATACAGCTGGCCTTCCAGGCTGCAAGTGCATGCTGCTGGCTCATGTGCAGCTTCTTGTCCACCAGGACCCCCAAGTCCTTCTCCACAGAGCTGCTCTCAAGGCTTGTAAGTGTGTAGTAGGTTTGGACTAGTAAAAGTTGTGTTAGTGGAAATTAATCTTGTGGGCCAAAGAGTACATCTAAGGCATTAAGTGTTTAGAGTTAGAGCTTCTGTTACTGAGATGTGTTTGGAGACCTCTGATGTTTGGTTCTAGAAATCTGCTTTACGAATTCTGTCCACCACAGACATTATTCAAACCAGCTAGGATGGTTTACTCCTATTCTACCATGTGCTACTGAAGCTGGATATATATGCCTTTAGGCTTCAGTGCATTTTTTTCATGGGAATTTCTTTCTTTGCTCACTGCAAGCTAACTGTTCTGCATCAATACCCTTACTAGAGTACATTTTACTACAAGCTGGAGAATTCAGGTTGGTTCCTAGAAATCTAAGGGGTCTAAAATGAAGGCAAGGATTGATGTAAAACATATTAGAAAGAAGTGTTAATGAACTGTTAGTAGTTAAAATTTCTCTCCAGTGATGCTGTCAGTACAGTACCACCGTCAGTGGACTTTACAGGACATATCCTACGTACTTAATCTTAAGTGGGACAGTCACCACATGGAAGGTGTCAGGCATTTATGCCAAGAAAACTGACACTTTATGCCAGATACATTGACACTTAAATTCCTTTTTCAGGTGTTGAAGGCAGGTTCCTCTGAATAACAGGTTTTAAAGACATAAGAAAAAGACCTGCCCTTCCGTTTTAATACTATACAGCACCTGATTTAGGCGACCTGAATAGGTGTTTAGGTGTATGAACATGTACCAAATCAGTCAAAGCTGCACAGAGAATCTGTACCAGAGGCAAGAAATGAACTTGGATTTCCTGACTAATTTAGTTTCTTTTCCAAAATTCTTTTTCCTGGTCAATAAACTGTGTAAATGCCGTTATTTCCTTACTAATAATTTAAGGCTATATCAGGAAGTCAGGCTTTTCTAATACATACAGAATATTAACCTGATACTGCCTCACCTTTTAGACTGAAAATACACTGGCTCTAAACTTAGAGTCTGCTGGGAACCAATAAGCTACCTCAGAAATCTGTAAAACGATCCTGGTATACTGTGAAAGCCATACAGTTCTTTTAAACTCACCCTGTATGTGGTGATTAAAAGTGGATTTTTTTAAATATAACATTTTTTCTCATTTCCCTTTCGCATAAGGAAAAATTAGTTTGTTACATAGCAACACACAATACTAAATTACAAGATTATTTTTTTCAACTGTTGAGCATCTAAAAAGTGATAGTGTTGATAGTATTATATGGTTGTATCCTAAAATTTATGTAGCTTTGTACCCAGCGTTCTTATGTCCTGCCCCTGGCAGATGAATTTAAATGGTAATCTGCTATTAAGCCAAGAAATCTGCTAATTAGAATAAGCCATAAAACTGCCACAAGATAATGAAGGGGAAATATATTAATTAATCAATAAATTTCTGATAGAAAATCAGTGTAGAATTAGAAGATATGTGGATAAAGTTACCAGACTTATCTCACTTTAATAATTGTGGACTAATTAATTAATAAATTAATTACCATAGTGAAAATTTTTTTTATTTCTTACTCTGTTTTCTTGGATCATTTACAACAGTTTCAGAACAAAATATAAACCTTTATTGTGATAAAATTAAAGCAAAGATTTTGAGCCTCAACCATTATCACAACAGAATACAACACAAACTAAAGCATGTGGTCAGCCAGTAGACTTTGCCTCAGGTCAACATTTTTTATTCAAATACTAATCTATATTTTTAGAAACTTAATCAAACTTGACTAAGTTTTAAAGAGCCTGTCATATTCCTAATAAGTTTTTTCAATACCTTATGATCCTCATCTAATGTTTAATCATGTTTGTTCTTACTTTTCAAAGATAGCTTCAAATTGTATTGGAGCTGCTTGATCTCTTTATGTCTTTATTATTACTATTTTTTATTGAGGAGTCCTCTCTTACTCAAATGCTAACCTCATCTGATATGAGTGCTGGGCTTGTAAGAATTAATTTTTTTTTTTTTTTTTTTAACTTAGTCTTGGCCTAAATGTTGTCACTGTTCAGACTCATGATGTTAAGGCTACATGGCCCACCTTCAGCCCTAGAAGAGACAAGCCTTGCCTATTGGGAGTCTGAATAGCAAAAGTAACTAAGTACTTCACATCTTTGAGCAACCAAATTTATGCTAGACTCAGATGTTTTAACCTGTGCCCTCTCTTTCTTTTTAAAAAATGTTAATATAATTTGATCTGTATGACAGGATCTTTGGGACCATCAGATTCTCTGAGCTCTTCACAGGTGAAAAGTTCTTCCAGTGTTTCTAGAAAGGATTTGTAGAAAGTTGGAGATGAAACACATGACAATTATATACATCAGGTTTCCTATAGAACACAATGGAACAAAAAAATGGCCAGGGTAGCATCTTAAATCTCACAGAACAAAGGTGTGTAAATGTGTGTTCTCCCAGGAGCACTTATTGAAGAATTGGTTGCATCTTGATGCAAAAAATGTAATAAGATGCAGCAGTGCTTACATTCTATAGGAATGCATTTCTTCAGAATTATCAGAGAAAAGCAGAACCAAGGAAAAAAGTGAGCAAAGAAGGGGACCTGGCTGATAACACTAGAATATAAAATTTCTTTTCTCCAGCAAAATACTTGTCTAGCTCTCAAATAAAACACCCCAACCACATTGAAGATTAAATGATTTCAAAGTGTTTTGAACTGGCTGTGATATTTTGAAATCTACTGAGTTTCTGATCCAATAAACCAAAATTCATAACTTGTTAACTCTTGTTATATTTTTTCTTCTTAGAACATTAAAATGTAAAAAATAGAGCAGGTTGGTCAATTAAAACATCTCGTAAAAGTAATTGACAATAAAAAGAGGAAAGGCAATGCTATAGAAATCTTAACATACACTGATCAGAGGGAAAAGGCAAATACAGGTAGAATATTAGGGGGGGGAAATTCCTGGCAGAGTGATCCACAGGAATGTGGGAAAGTGTCAAAAACCTTATTTCTCATGGTATTTAAATCCAGACTGAACAGAATGCTAAAAACTGTGCTGTTGGGAATAATCTTATATTAACTTGGGCATCGATTGGATGATTTAATAGATCTTTTCAGGATCTGATTATTATTATTAGTCTAACATTGCCAGCTGCTTTGGCCTCCACAGACTCATCAATCTCCAGATTTCTTTCCTTACAATTGACTAATAATAGCACTTTTACCAGTGGCCCATTAACACAACTGTAGTTTTTATTAGGATAATAATATGTTGGCAGGTGATTAAAGCTTTCTTCTTCATATTCCTCTCAAAAATTCAAAAGTAAAAACGTGTTTGAGTGTGGCTGAGACACACTTGAGCTAATGGTACTTGAGTTTAACAGAGGTCCTCCCACTTTGACATGACTGACAAGTAGATACAAAGAACTTTTTTTCCCCTAAATTACCTAATCAGTGTGAATAGGTCTTGACGAAAGCTTATCGCTACGTGACAAATACTTGGTCTCCGTTCTGTGCAGGAAGTGCTTCATGTTTTGTAACTGACCTTCATTGATTTAGTTGACATTCAAAGAGTGCTGCTGTTGCCCACTCAAATACAGCTCAAGGAGCATGGTTATGACCATTTATTTAATGAAGCTTTAGAGGAAGCTCAGGTTCATTCTGGCTAATTTTGGGCTATCAAGTGAGTCATAGAGTTCAGCTCATTGCATTTGCATTTAACTTCTAAATGTAAACCCAGCTTCATGGGCAAGCTGGAAGACTGACATGCAAATGTTGGAGTCTTTGAAGCAGCATAAGTGAAAGTATCCCAGAATGAGATGCAGCCTTATTGCTGCAGCATGTCTCAGGTAACAGCATTGTACAGCTGTTAGGTGAACCCACTGCTATCTGGTAAATATTGGGACAGTAATGTTATTTAATATTGGATATGGACTTTGATAGTGTTTTTGCCATTGCTCAGGTCCTGTGGTTTATATTCTGTTAAGAAAACTGACTTTCAAATATTAACATCACAATAGTACGTGAATTTGTAATTCAGTTAGGGGATATCAGAAGATTCAGTGGGTTCTTATTTTACTGCAATCTGAATTTTCGTATCAGTTAGGTGGATCCTCTGTCATCTGGTTCTACCAGCTTCCCTGATGGGTGAATATTTTCACTCTAGGATGAAATATTTCCAGCGTTGCTGGTTTCAGCTTCTTCTTTAGCTTTCTATAATGGGAAAGAGTTACAAAGTCAAACATCAGCTGGCAGAACTTAAAATGAATCACTCAGCTTTACTGTTTGGAAATTGTCTTTTGAACCATGTGTATGGATGTAGAAATGAATTAGTAAACTACAGTGTAAATGTATTTGAAGAATCAACGCAAGATGTCAAATGAACTTTTACAACAGAGAAATAGAAAGAAGAAATTTAATAAAAATTGTATCCAGGGAAGAAGGTTTCCTTAAAAAAGAAACAAACAAACAAAAACACTTAAAGAAAAATGGGACAATTTAAAATGTACTTACCTTTTTTTTTTAATTATATATCAGCTAAACTAAATTTAAAAATACATTTTTCTGGGTGGTTGAAATAAATGAGTTTTTGAACTTTTGGTTTAATTTATCAAATAGCCTTGCATTGTATCAGTAAAAAATCTGCAATGTTCAATAGGCCTCAAAATATCTGAACTTCTGAACTGTGGTTTAGTTATTGGATAGTAAACCATTATAGGAACAATGAATATAAGGCATTAAGAGTAAACTCAAACTGTAGGAAATTTTTCTCAAAAACACCTGCTTTAAGGTTTAGCAAAATAAGAAGGCCAACCAGAACTTCAGGATTGATGCCTTCTACAGTCTTTCCCATCTACACTCCTATCCGGAAACAACACCTGTATACTGTGATCAGAGCATAATTTTTGTGGTTTACTAGTCATAATGCTTTACTTGTATATGTTTTTAAAAGAAGGAAATCATCTTTGGAGTAGTAAATTACAGGTTGCTTGTTGGACACAAAGAGGAAAGCCAAGTAATACACTCTGCATGAGATACTGATTTCATTGGAAGGGTAACATTTGCATTAATCACAAAGTGTACATGAGAATTATTACCCTGCTGTAAAGTGCTGTCCTCGTAGCTTGGGGACAGGTAGAAATGACAAAAAAAAAACACTAATGCAAAAAGCAGAATAATGATTGTAGACTTATAATAGCGTCATCTGGCAGGGCACCTCTGCATTGTTAGATAGTGACAAGGTAGCGACAGTGACAAGGGATAATGGCTTTAAACTGAAGGAGGGGAGATTTAGATTAGCTGTTGGGGAGGTTTTTCACTGAAAGAGCAGTGAAGTTGCCCAGAGAGGTTGTGGATACCCCACTCCTGGCAGTGTCCAAGGCCAGGTTGCTTGGAAATAACGAAGGGAACTGAGTAGATCCTGTCCTCAGGCCCCAAAATTGCCATGGTGGTTTGGCTGCTTCCATACTTACAAACTTTCTCACCCTCTGCACTGGGTGGCTGCCTCCAGCTGCTTGCTAGGAAAAGTTTGCTCTATCTCTAAAGTCGTGCCTGGGAATCTTCTGCTAGACTGTTAACTTGTGCAAGCTCCATGTGTGAAAGATACCATTCCTGCTGCTAAACTGGGCTGAGTTTCAGTCTCTTGAAAGGGTTTGATTTAGTAATGAAAGCAAGAGCAAACTTGGGCTGCTCACCTTTGCTGAAATCAGTCTCACAGCTCCTGTGCCAGCCATTGCTCCTGTTTCTGCAGTCACTGCTTCTTGTCATGTACAGACATGCAGCCATAAGAGGAGCACAATTTGCTGCTCTGTTCCCTATCCTTTTACTCAACTTGTATACAAGTTGGGTGGGATCCTCTCACTTCAACATCTGTGTGTTGGCATTCCAATCTGACACCATTTATACTTAATGGGGAGAAACAGACAGTTTGGCTTGCTATTCTAGCCTCTCTGAGAAGTCTGTGTTAGGATAAGATCAGTCACACCCAGGAAGCACCTATTTATCCCCAAAGGAAGTCTCCAGTGATAAGGTCAGAAGCAAAAGTCTGTATTTTAAACACATCTGTTTCAGCAGATCCGTTTGCCTTTCCTGCTTCCTTGTTAATTTGCACTGTTACTTCCATCACCCTCCAACCTCACTGCTACAACAGAGAGAATGCAACCAGCATATAAAAAGGCTCAGAGACATAATTAGTGGCTAAGAAGTTGTGTTTATCTCACCAATCCTGTCAAAGCTGTCTGTGCGTATTAGACTTGTAACATGGTCAGTGTGAGCTGTAGCTATCTGGGACAACATACATGCTGTCTGCCCTTTTACACTGATTCATCCAAACTTTATCTGTAACTGTTGAATAGATCTGGGAGTGGAAAAACAAACGTCTACCATCTGCTCCATGTTATTTATGATGATTTCTTCAATTAAGTCCAATTAACTTGCTGTCAATGATTAAATGTAATGGGTAATAATAACTTGACTTCATCATTACCACCAGTATTATTAGCTCATTGATTGCAATAATTTCAAAAATTACCCATCAGAATAAAATATGTTTAGCACCTGGTTTGTCTGTTTAGGAACATCTGCTATAAATGTGTGATATATGTGGAATTTAATGTCTCTTGATGTGAAAGGGAAGCATATAATCTGTACTTTGAGAGTCAGTGCTGGCACAAATTTATTGTGAGACGATGAGAGAATCAAATAAAAAACAGTCCAAAATTTATTGCCGGACCCTCCGAACTGTCAGAACAGGAATGGAACTATTGTATGTTTACCAGACTGTATTTTCATGTCTAGCATGGAGAGATGTTTTGGTTAGAGGTTATCTGAATTTATGTGCCCATGTTGTACTATAACCTGTTCTTATGGAAGAATTAAAAGTAGGTATGCAGATTGCTGGATGCCCAGCCATCAACAGGCTGCTCACTAGAGGTAGATGCTTTTCTCCAAATGCCCTGGCTTCGTTATTTTGTCCTTGCTCAGTGTATTGCATAAAGACATTACAGCCATGAAATTGAGGAGGTACATGATTTAGTGGAGGGTTGTTAGGGTAGTATGGTTAGGTTGTGGTTGGACTTGATCTTTAAAGTCTTTTCCAACCTGAGCAGTTCTGTGGTTCTATGATTCTATGAGCTTTAAAGGTTTGTCTAATCTTCTTAAACACAGTGTGCAGCAAGTGAAAGCAATCTTTGTCTACTTCCCTATCTTGCACCAGCAGCTGTTCTGTCTAAGTATACTCCTGCTTTGCTCAATGCAGACAAATGTATTTGTCCATGATTAAGTGCATGTGCCATCCCCTAAGTTTGCCATGTGGTTTAGGTCAAGTGTCTTACCGTCATGCAACTCTAGTTTCCCTGTAACCATATGGAAATGCCATGGAATAAGTGCTGTCTGGAACAGCTCACAGCAGACTCTGTTCAGACGACTAATGATTCCCCAATCTTTAAGTGTGCCAGTTAGTTCCCTTTCCTGCAAACAATCTTTCTCTTCGGCATCGTGAATTAAAGGACCGAATTCTCCTCTGATTTACATCCTTTGGTGGGGCTAAGGGGGATATTTACAAGAGCACACTTTGGCCTTCATTATATTTGGAATTTTCCTACTTACTCCCTCAGAAATGCTCAGAATCGTAATTTTATTTTCGCAAACATCTAAAAAACAAAACTCAGATTATGATTCCTGAAAAATGAAAAATCTGGAGAAAAACGAATAAAATGTCTGACCGTATTTATACACTGAATGTCTGTACACTGGCTTGCCAGATCTGAGAAACATTAATTATGGTGGTGTATTTTTGTGACTACAAGGATTTGAGCCACACTTTTTTTAAACCTAACTCAGTCTTGGAAAAAGAAGTAAGATTTTGGCTGGTCTTACCCCTTTTCTAATGTTTCATTGCCCGTTTTTCCCAATTTTGCCATCTGGAATGTAAATCAAGGGTGGTTTGTTGTTTTCCTTTAAAAAAAGGTGTCTTATCATATTTTCATTATTTGGCTATTTAACAAAATGCAGATTGGTAAGGTAATGCTTATTTGGTGTGATTATTTCATTGGATACTTGGCGCAAAGTCTTCAGGAAATTTAGTAGTCTGGTCTTTAAGCCTCTGATCTTTTTCCATTGGCTTTTCTTAAGAAATATTGAAGAACCAGAAGCTAAACAGCTTCATGGATATTATTTGACAGCTAGTTTTAATGTAAAGTGTGAAGTTTCCCAACCAAAGCACTGATTAATCTCTGTCTCTAAAGCACTGTATGTTGGAGAGGGTATTAGGCATTATCTCGCCTATCACATATATGAGGAAACAAATTCTAAGGTCTTCTAGTGGTTTCCTAGCTCAGCAGTTCTTGTTTCCAGTATTTTCACAGCCTGTCACTTGATTTAAGTGTCAGGTCAGATTTTCACTTAGAGTTTAGTTGATTTACTACAGATGGAGAAGGAACTCCATATATTTTCAACGCACGCACACACAAAAAATTGCTAGATTTGTTCTGCTGCTGTGTAGCCTTCCCTGCAAAAAAAACTTTGAAAAGTGCTTCATCTCAAAAATCACTCTGCAAAAGAAGGGAGGACGCTTATCTCACAGTGATTTCATCATTCTGATCCTCCCCTCTTACAGTTGGACTGCTGCTCCTGAACCAGATCAAATTCAAGTGCCTGGGAGATCCTGCACTGCGACAGACAAGAAAAAAGTAAAACACAAAGAAAAAGCAAACACCTCACCCCATAACAAAAAAGTAGGGTGTTTTTCTCTGGAAATACAAAAGTTGTTCACAGGTCCAAAATTGACCCTAAATACTTTAGCTCTGATGCTGGTGCAAAACAGAAATATTGTTATTTCAGAGAGCTGATTACTCGTGTGAACATGAAAAATGTGAAAAGAATCAAGCTCTTTTTTGTTTGTTTGTTCGTTTAAATCACTGATATTTATCTACCTAAAATATACATCTTGATTGAGGCGCATTTTTAATAGATTATATCCAGAAGGTGATCAAGAAAGTCTGTCTAAATTATTGTCTAAATTTTGTGTGAAATATTTTATTGCTGGTGAAACGTGCTCTTCCTGTGCGTGGTGCTTTGGGATGTCTGCTTGATTTTGATCAGAAATTCCTTCAAAATCTGAGACAATCACAATATTTTATTTGGATTTTTGGCTGCTGTGCTGAATTTAGTGCATCGTTACAGGAGTATGGCCCAAGCCCTGTAATCCCACAATCTTACAGAGGTTCTTCCTTCAGGTTCTGGTAATGTGTCACCTCCTCTTATTGAGGCTGGATACCAGGGATCAGTACTTTTACTCTGTAAAAGCAGAATTTTTACATGCAAAAAAAATACTTAATTTTTTTTTATAGTTGGATTTTTATTTTTTGCTTTTTTTGGAGAATATAGGAATTCCAGTCAGCTTCTGTCATTCCTAAATCAATCTCCTCTGTTTAGTAGCAAACATAAATCACTTTGTCTGCCTCCCATAAGCTTAAGTATTCTTCTCAGTGGCTGACCATATGCTTTGAAGGAGCATTTCCTATCATACTCTTCCACTGCACTAGTGGAGGGGACCAGTGTCACCACTACTGAAATACAATGTCCACCACCTCACTGTGCTCATATCCACTATTTGGTTATAAATTTTTTCATATCCACTATTTGGTTGTTTTATGTTCCATAAACATTCAGCAAGCAACTATGAATGTCAATGGGTGCCATTTTTTCCCCATAGAAGAATTCAATGACACACCTTTGCTTCCATGTCAGATGCCATTTTGTAACGTGGCAACAAAACGTAAAAGGATATTGGTGGGAAGATTCAACCTGTACTGCCATACCACTGCCATCTGCCTCTGATTTTGCAAGTCAGTGTAACATAAAATGGAAGGCATTGCTTTTGGAGCAGTGCTCATAATCCTTGTCTTTCATACTGCTAGCGCAGCTACTTTCCTATTAGCAGAACACAGGTGACATGTGTATCCTTTCAGTGTAGAAGCAGCTGACAAGGCAGGATGGATCTGGACTACAGTATTATAAAATATTTTACTCTGATATAATGCATCACAACCCAGATTTTTAGCTGTTAAATATCAGTATAGTCAGTTGAAGTCAATGGAGATACACTAATTAGTTTCAGCTGTACCTCTCTCAAACCTCAGCTCTGAATTTTATGTAAGATTTCTTTGGCCTCTCCCTTCCCACACAAAATCTTCATTGGAATTAATGTCTGGCTCTACAGGCAAAAAAAGCAATGGAAACAAAAGTTTAGTTTTTAGGACATTATTGCTTGAGATTGACTTATGAAATAAAGGTAAACACCCCGTGATAAAAATAAAATTACCAACCATCATGGTGTCCCCCCAAACATCAGCTATGTAGGTCAATAAATAACACATGTAGAGCAGCAATGATGAACATAAATTAGTACTTAGGGGCAAATAAAAGATTAGTCAGCTTGTATACCCTCTATTAGTCCAACTGCAATGTTGAATAAAGTGTAAAACAAAGGATTACATGGAAAAAAATACTGATAAACCACAACAGCTGCATTTTTGAAGACATATATTGCATTCAAAACTGTGATAAAAAGTACTGAAAGTTTGTATTCCTTGTAGGATAAAAAACATACCGAAAACATACTGTATTTGCAGCATTTCCTATAGCAACCAAAAGTAAAAGAATCTATTTCTTCATTAGCTGTCTTGATGCATCTGTTTGGAAAATCTGCTTTTCAAAACAGCCTTCGAGGCCTGGATTTGCTCTCTTGTTTAATTCCTCTTTTAAAATTTAGTCCTGTTTCACTGCAGCATTAAAGGAAGAGTCAATCTACTGATTGCTGTGCAGCCTGGGTTTCCACACTGTTGTGAGCTTTAGGCCATGAATAAGTTTCCCAATAATGTGACAGCCACCATGTTGGAGAGAGATGCTGAAGTGAAGGTGAAGAGCTAGAGATGCTCTCCTGCAGGGCATGGGCTTTTTCCTGAAAATCTGTTGGAGAAATTAGCACTTGTTGAGGAGGTCAGCTGCTCATATAGCTCAGTTGCAAAGGATTCTCATGAATTTTGAGGGATGGCTTAATTTTGTGTGATCTGCTGATGTGACAGTCCTTATCCCGAAGTTATGGATCCAGCTTGCCGACTTCCCTTACCTACATTGGTCCAACATGCCAGAGGCTGTTCACCTTGGAGACCTGCTGCGGATATGGGTACGGCCCAGTGAGATTTACACCCTCTCCCCCAGATTTTCACAGGTTCTTGCCAGGATATCAAGCCCCTATCTGAGAGGCAACACAGGATGTTAGAATTCTGATGTGTTTTCTTTTGCTTATCCTCTCTCTTGCTCTCAGTACTGAAATTCATGATGGCATAGGAGAAAGAGGTTAAATGCATTTGGAGACAGATTAATGTCCAAGTCTTGTCTAAAGGTTTATAACCTGATACATGTAGATGTATAGTACTTGTGATTCACAGCACATGAGAACCTGCATGCCTAACATGCATCATACATTTTTGTCTGAATATTTAGCACTTCTATAGATCGTCACATTCTGTGCTTCACAATTTTAACTATTTTAACCTCATGAAACCTATTAGTTTTGTTACTCCTCTTTTGCAGACTTCCCATTTAAGGGTCCCAGTCTTTGCTGAAACCCTGTTGTACTGAGTATAAAGTATACTCAGTACAAAGAGTAAAAGTATAAAGAGTAACAGATAGGAATTATTTTTATTTCTAAGGTTACACTAGTTCCAAAGAAGGTGGAGAAAAGGATGGATGGATGGATGGAAGACATAGAAGTAAGATTGTGTATCTGTATGCAATTGGAATTGCTCACCCAAATAAATTAATATTGTAAAAATAAGTAAAGGTAGCATGATGTAATAAGTTGTATAAAATGTAATAAATAAGTAAACCCAAATGTACTCTCTCAAAATTCACTTAACACTCGAGTACTCATTTTTAATATATTTTTCTCTCATTATATACAACATTTATATTATACATAAGAGAAGATCCTGAGGTATCTTCCAGTTATTCTACTTGGAAGTCCTTTCTAATTTAAAAAAATCCCAATCTTTCTTTCATATTTTTAAACTATGTTTCTAGTATGCTTTTTGTCTTTCAGACTCATGTCCTACTTTATACATTCATCAGTGTATGACTGAGTGTTGCCATGAACAGCCATTAAGTTCCCTTTTTTCTTATCGTGGGGGATGGTTTCTTCAAGAAACCCCAGTAGATCAGGTCTATTATTTATTTATCACTGGCATTTATAGTAAGCTAAACACAACCTGCTTGGTTCCATACTGCTTGCACTTAACCAAACCACTTTCCCAGGTGTTCTGCCTACTGCATAGTTTAGAGTTTCCAAGATTTCCCTTCAACAGATGTTAAACTCACTGGTCTCTAGTTTCTTGCTCTTTAATCTCTTGACCCTTTTTAAACTAATGGAGTTGTATTTGCCGCTTCCTAATCCTCCGGAATCTCCTTCTCAGTTTTAAGAATGTCAGTTAATTTCATGCCTTTTACCAATGCTTGTGAAATCATGTTATTTGGACCTGGGGCTTTATCTACTGTTAGTGCACTCATTTTTGTTTTTCTAATAAGAGATTTTGGCTTTAACTATACACTGCCTTCCTTTTGTCTCTGGAAAACTGATCCATTGTTCAGTTAGAGCACTGTTCCACCTTCTTCTAAGACAAAAAGAATAACTATTTAACAGGTTGTTTTATTCCCTTGTGCCTCTATCCTAAAACAAAAAGAGAGTAACTGTTTAACAGATATTTTCATTCCCTTGTGCCTCCAATGGTAATCTTTCCTTGCGCAGAAGAAAATGAGATTGCAGAAAGGCAGTTCCCATACATCTTGCTATCCTCACTGGGACTTGAGCATTTCCAGCATTACTCTAGAAATGTGAAGCCATATCAAAAACCCCTGAGCCTGATAAAAATTGTGAGATAGCCAAAAGTTAAGAATGGTTGGGTAACACATAGATAAATGGTCTTGCTGCTTTTCTTGGGTTTCTTTTCTTCAAATAAGGTCTTAGTGAAGGAAAAACATACAACTCATAGACCAAATAAGAGTGCTGTTGTATTGAAGCCCACATGTGTAGAAGGGAAATGTGCTGGTATATTCTCCTTGATAGCTAAAACACTTTCTAGGCCACCGTCATCTTTAGGCAATTATGAAGAGCATTTTTAACTGAGCTTTTCCAGATTATCCAAATGAGAATTAAAAGATAAAGATTAAGAAATTTCAAGAAGTGTATTTTGGCTAGCTGAGAACTGTGAAACATTTTTCCCACTGTCAGTTTTTTACCTTGGTACTTTAAACTCTTTTTTTTCTGTAGTTCCAAGGTGCTTCTGGCTTTATTCCTTGGAATGCCATCTCCTCATAAGTAATAAATTAAGAGATAGGTAGCCCTGAGGGTTACATTTGCTGAAACGTAACCCTTTGGTTACAAAATATGGGCTGCAGCCCATACTTTATCTGATATGAATCATACCTTTTGGCTTTAACTGCTAAGTTCCCACTACCTATAAAATCAAGCTCTGTCAGACGTGATCCATTCTGCTTCTGAAGGTTCTATTCAGGCTGTATTTCACTGGAGCAAACATGGACACATATTCTGGACAATAGAATAGTTTGCAAATTAAAAACTAATTTATTTCCCTAGATGTGCTGGGAATTTCAGGTGATCTAAGTTATGTAACAAATATCTTTTATCCAATACCAAAAATATACTGAAATTTTCCTCTTGACGTGTCCAGTTCACTCTTTATTATGGGCAAACAAAGGACCACTTTCTCCGTTTAATTGGGACTACTCATTTTCTTCATAACTAAACAAGGGAAACCTAAAAAACATGATGATTCAAGAACTGCTGATGGGTTTAATTCTGTTACAAACTCTCACAAAAATAAAGGACTTTAAATGCAGGATAAATGCATTTTTTGCTTTCAAGTGCTGATTGTCATAGGAGATATCATTGACACTGTATATTGAAAAATAAAGGGACAAATTTTGTTCCTAGTCTCAGAATGCCAGCAGTTTCAAGTTCAGTACCATATGTAACAATGAAGAAGAACCTTCAAAAGAGGGAAAGTGCAGGAGAAAATGGGGCATTTAAAATATGCTTCGTTTAGACTGTCAAATTTCTATGATGACCAAAATCTCCAATTACAATGTGCATATTATATACTTGCTAGACAGAGTAATTATTATCAACAAACTTCACTGAGAATGCTAAAAATAAAATAAAATAAATAAAAAATAAAATAAAATAAAATAAAATAAATTAATGTAAAAAGTCCATAGCCTGAAGGCTTTTCAGTCAAAACTGGTAGCTGATAATGTCCAAGCAGATGTTATCACTGTTATCACTATAATGTTTTACCAAGTAGGCATTATTTCGTTCGGAAAATACTGGGACCAAGTAGTGGGTTGTGTGTTATCTGAGGGTTTGATTTGAGAGGGGTTTGTCTTGGGTTTATGCGTGGAAAGAAGAAGAGGTTTTAAGGCAGCTGCATTTAAAGGCAGGAAGCAAAAGCAAGTAAAAAAACCTTAAATTGTCAACTAGAGGCAAGGTTTGAAGGTACTGATAAGAATTCATCTGAACTAACTAAAATATTAGAATTTTGTATTTTCTTATATTAAGTGCAAAGTATCTGAACATGCAGTTAACTAGGTCTCAGATTTCTTTCAAATGTGAACTACTCCTTATTGCATGTATCTGTATTCAGAACCAGAAGGTAGGGGTACATAGCACCGACAAACAATACATTGATTTCTTACTTCTTGGGTTCCGAGGGTATTCTGAATTTTCATTTTCCACGACCACAAAAAATGAGATCATCTAGGGCAACCTCTTCACATATTGTCTTGGCTGATTTTATCATCTATACATGGCTATTCCATTATATTTTCAACAATATTATCAGACTGTATCTCAAGTCTGTGTGTGTATAATTAACTGCATTTCACTTCTACAGTGTGTCAGAAATAAATAGTCTTTTATTTTTTTTCCATTAGCAGAATAATTTCTAAGTATTTACGTGATTAGTGAAATTATTAAGGACTTCGTTTAACTAAAGTTAAAGCTGTCAGCATAAAAGGATCTGACACTGAATTTCCATTTTCAGAATAGATTCACACACAGAAGCATAGTAATAGTGAGCATCTTAAATGTTACACATCATTTTTGAAAATGGAATATAAATTCCAAAATCATTTAAGCACCTTTGAACGTTTATCTCCATATACTTCAGTCTAGAAACTGTTTTGCAATCATATTTCACATTTATTTTCTCTTGAAAATTCTGCAAAAATGTTCTTGCTGCATTAGCCACATGGTAATGTGCTGATCATCTTCTGAATTCTTTTGTCCTGGCATCTCCCATCACCCTCCTTCTTGCTTCTTATTTCTTGTCACTTTTCTGAACCCCGTAGACCATCCAGATTTAACTAACACTCTCCAAATCTCCACAGAATGCATTCCTGTGTCCGAACATATGCTTCTCATTCTCCAATATGGTTACGCATTCAGTTTTTCCCCCCTCCCTTTTTACTGCCACTACCTTGTTGGCATTGTAAAAAGAGAATACCTTTAATAGCCCTTCAACCACTGTCATTACATGCTCCAGACAGCAACCCAGGGTGCAAATGGCACCTCACCACAAGTAGGAAATGAGAAATTCTGAGCTATAATGAGACCTATTGAATTTTTTTACAGCAGCTCAACATAGGCTATTTAGCTCAGGTGTTTCTGTAATGGCAATACACATGGAAAAAACAGAGCTTTAGGCCCTTGGGATTTTTCTTCGTTCTTCCTCCTCCATATGGGAATCAATGTAATTCTTATGAATGAGTCCCTCTACATTGGCAAGATACAATTTCATGTGTATGCTAAATACCTACTCATGTTACTACATGTACTTCTGTGAGAGTTGGTTGATTCTAGGATTTTCCTTGGTACCCTGCATGATGGGTGCATTGTTCTTAAACAACTTTTGTGTGGAAAACATCCTTCTCTTCCAAACATTTTCAAGCAATCTTTTAGAACTACTTAAGTAATAAGTTTTGGGTTGTTTGGTTGTTTTTTTTTCCCCTATTAGTTGTTTTTGCTAATTAAAAAGAAATAAACCCTTTCTGTAAGAATTTTTACATATTAGAAAGCAAAGCACAGTTGATTGAGCCTTTGGATTCTGCATCCATGTCACTTTTTGCAGCACAGCTGCAAAGCCTGAAGGACTCGAGAATGTGAGGAGAAAGCTAGTTCAGGGCCCCTCTGGCTTCATCATAGCTAGTATTTCACCCCATGTGCCCTGAAAGTGGAGGTCATGGCCACCATCTGCAATGTGAGACTGGGATGAGGTCACTAATCTAATCATGACCTAAGCCTATGCTGAAATTCCTGTATTTGGAGAGACAGATGCAAAAGAAGCCAGGTTGGTGGGCTCTAATAAGCCAATTAAATTCATCACATTTGGTGTCCTCATTTACTACATTTTTATATTCATTTAAATTGTTGTTTCAGGAACACCCAATAGAGATACTGGTTTCTCTCTGATTGAAAACAGTCAAAAAAAGAGTATGACTTTGATAAGTTTGAACCTCAGTGAAAAGATTTTTTAGGATGAAAGTTTGCTCCTACAATATATTTGTATACCTTTTGACCACATGGAAGTATACTTTAGAAAATAAATTTAGGATCAGGAAAATATATATATATTAAAAATATTTTTAGTTGATTTTGATCCCACCCCTACTTCCCCTGTTGAAGAGAATGAGGTATTGATGAAATCTTTGATGCTGTTTCAATTACTGCTGGAATGTTCCCAAAGATGCTGTGTATGGGCAGAGTGTAGGAAAACAAAGGGAGCAGTAGATCCTCTACTGTCATTGATGCACTATCTGGGGAATTGTTTGTAAAACTGTATGAGAAAAACCTCTGGTGTTCATTTAAATGCAATTCTCCTTCAGAAAGATCTAGAATTTCCACTTTGCAGTATCAAAAAATGACTAACTCTGGCATATTTTCAGAGTACACAAGGATTGCATGCAATATGATGATAAGTGTCATGGAAATGCTTATGAATAAACAAAACAAATAAATAGATACACGAGCTACCTACTGACATCAGGAAAATCATGCCTTCTGGAACCTTTTTGATATATAAGAAAGACTAACTACAAAATTATATAATATTTCATTCTGATCTTCGTTTTTGTCCTATTGCTTAACAATATGATAGCGATGTCAAGAAAAATGTGTGCATGTTTTTTCTAATATAGCAAAGAATACTCATCCAATTAAAGTACTTCATAGTCTATGTGGGACTTGTATTCATTATTCATTATTATTTAGAGTCAACAAAAGTGTATTTAAATATAAAGGCAGGGGTTTTGGGTTTTTTTTTTTGTTTTTTGGGTTTTTTTTTGGTCCTGAGAAAGCAGATTTGTTTTAAGACCACTGAAATGTATAAACTATGAAGACGAGAAGAAGCGATATCTCCAATGGACTTCTTATTTTCAACATCTGGCTGTGGTCCACTGGGAGAAATGTAAGTAACAGTTTACCACATGGATTACAAATGTGCTGAATTGCAAGAATGAATATTAAATGAAAATATCCATAGCACCTGCAGCTTGTCTGGGAGAATTCCCCTTGTGTGTTGTGGGTGGGTTTTCTGAAAAACCCCTAGTGAGATGCAAACTGCAACTGCAGCTGCTTGTAGTAGCAGCTTGTCTAGTGTTACTGAAGACTTTGCAGATTCTTTTCCCTTCAATGAATCAACATTGATCAGGGCTGCCAACATGCTAAAAAAAGAAAGAGTGGGAGCAGGAGGAAGGATTATAATCATTAAGATGATTCCTTTGGGTTTTAGATGATCAGGAATCATTATGAAATAATAATTAAAAATAAAAGAAAAAATAGGAAAAAAAATAAAAAAGGAAGGAGAAGAAGAAGAGACAAAAGACGAGGTAAAAGAAGAAGCAGAAGGTGAAAAAACAAGAAAAGAAAAAAGGAAAATTAAAAGGAAAAGTGGAGTAAATGATGAACTATAAAGCCGGATTGATGTATCTGGATACAAAGCAATGTTTACTCTGTAAAAAAGTCAAACTTGCTTTTTTCTCAGTCAAAACCCGCCAGCTGTGTGTTTTGCTGACTTCCTATACGTTCTGCATGTATTGAGCACTCTGCTCAAGGCAATTTGGCTAGATTTCAAGAGGTGTGTTAAAGTGGGATTAAACTATGGAGAATGTTTTCATCTTACTATTATTAATTTTACTTAAAGAGACTGATCTAATTCTACATGGACATGCCTTGAAAACAGAGTGGTTTATTAGGAAGTGTGATACTCTCCATTTTGGCTTTACCTTCCAAAGAAATACTGAAGAACAAGCTCTGCATGCTCCACATTTTGTTATCTGGTCTCTCTGAAGAGTGCTTTCACATTTAGACAGAGCAATGTGGAAATCAAAGGCAGATCAATGCTGGCAGTACAAAAAGGGAATTACTAGTCTTTCCTTTGGGTTTCATAATGTCAAGATGATAAAAAATATGAATGTCAAGTGGTTCTTTATTCTTTTTTTTTTTTTTTTTTTTTTTTTTTTTTGAGCTGTAACAGACTGCCAAGTTACTCTATTATGGAATTTGTGCAGGATCGTGCTACTATTAAAAATAAACATTTACAGACATTTCTTGTACTTCTTTGATACAAGAGGTCTGAAAAGAAAGCCCAGTTGCATAGGCTTTAAAAGAGAGTTGCATGGCAAACGGTTGTTACCTAAAGCTGTCCTGGGTGGGTGACTACCTCCAAATGGTAAGTTTTCTCTGGAAGTGATACTTCTAGCTTTGGTTCTAGCATGCTGTAAAAAAACACTTGAAGAAAATTTAAGGAAATCCACTGAATCAAACTGTCTACACACAGTTCCAAGTTTTGCATCCAGTGATTTTATATCCCTGTAAATCACAGTCTGTTGCTGACAGACAGGATATGGAAAATACCAGCTCAGTAGTGAAGAGTCCAACTGGGTGCCAGTGAGCATGTGTGCTGCCATTGCTCATGTGATCATTAAGATCCACGTCTCCAAGAGGAGGCATGAGGAACTCAGAAGAGGGAGCTCTAACTGTGCTAATGTGGACATACTAGGACTTGTGTTGGAGTTGACCTAAATTATGTAGAGGCACTTCTTCCTTCATTTTCCATGGAGGAGAAGAATTGTGTTTCTTTCTACCTTTCCCAAAGTTCATGTTCTCATCTGAGTTGAGCAGCTCCCAGTAGACTCTCCAGTAACCTATTGTGCTGTGTTTCCCATCTCATCACTCTTTTTAATTCCCTCTAGGAAAACCCCAGGCAACCCACCAGCAATTTGGTTTACGTATAACATTTACATGAGTTCAGTTCCTAAATCTATTGTATAATATTATATTTGTCTACCCATGAGAAGTTCTGCATAATGGTCTTTGAGACACTAAAGAACTTGGGACATCTTTAAGGGTATCAGAATAGCAAATATTTCCAAATAAGGGGCAAACATTTCCTCTACCTTGCATTGAAGTGAAACATGGAAAGGAAAATATTTCCCTATTCTGTATGACTTTTTGTAAGCACTACTTTTTCCCCAGCCCTCTCTTCCACCAGATATGAAGGAAGGTTCAGCAGCAGTAGACAAGACTTTCAAAGTCCTGCTGACCCAACATGGACACGCTGCCACTGACAGGTAAAGTAGAGGAGACTGTAATGAGGAATTAATGTTTTTATCTGCCTAAAAGCTTTGGGATGTTTTCACTGGAGAGAAAGCTCCAGTATGAAAAGTTAGAAAGCAAGTAGCATTGTAACATTATTTGATCACTGAGTTTTATCCAAGCCATCTCTAGTAGTCTTCAGAATTAGGAGTTGTCATTTCACTGCTGATTGTACAAGGAATATCAATATTTTTGAATAGTGAGTTCAGGATTTGGTATGTGAGCTGTATGGGCACACACCTATTCCCGTTCTGTGTGTTGAGGTATGGTCATCTTTCTGGGGAGTTCTTAGCTTGGGCTTCCAAAACAAAACACAAACATATTTTCTAAAATTTGATTTAAATGATAAATATGGCAGGCTAGTGTCATATTTTTCTTACAAATTACTCCAGCAAACATTGTTTTTTATGTTAAAATACATTTTCTGGACACCTGCATGTGAATATGTGGCAGAGCTCATGGGTCTGCATAAAATGAGTGCAATTTTGGATGGTTAACAATTTTTCTTTGGGTTGGTTTCTAATATTTCATCATGCTTTTACTGCAATTTTGCAGCTGGGATGTATATTACCATAATGCCTATATGTGTGAATTTTAATGGACAGAAGTTGAAAGAACCTATCTTTCTGGTTAGCAAAAATCCAAATTACTCATTACTCTGTACTCCTTACTTTAGCATGCTGCTTGGAGCCTGCTATTGAGCTGCATAGAGGTGTTTCTTTTACAAGGGTTACTATAGAGACACCTGTTAGGACTGATACACTTAATGCATCAACATTTCCATTGATTTGGTTTATGACCCACCTGTAAAAACTCCTTTTAGTCTGAGATTTGATGAATGATGATTGAACTGAAGTGCACAGGGAACACAATCACTGTAACCTACTAGAGTAAATCTACTACTACTAGAGTAAAATCAAATTAGATGCATCAGACATGAACTTTCAGAAGCTTGCTTTACATAATTATAATGTGAAAAATATTTATTTTCACATTGAAGATTTGAAGCACATACTGCCTTGCAAATTGAAAATACTAATCAAATTGGGGGATTTTGAGTGGAGAAATGACTCTTGTGCAGGTTCATCAACCATTCTGCATGAGAAAATTAGTTGTTGCTTTAGCGGAGAATTCAGAAATGATTCTGATTTAAGACACAATGCTTTTTACATTTTGTCCAGATGGAAGAATCATTTGAGACATACTGGGAAAGGTGGAAGGAATGCAACAAATTTACCAAACTTTTGTTCTCTACAACATGACAAGACATACAGAAAGCATAAGGATTCTGTGTTCTAGCAGTTATTAAAGGATGCCAGAAAGTCTCTGCATTTTTCCCAGAGACAATCCTCAGAAATGGGTGATTCGTGTGAAACAAAAACTTCGTAATGTACCTCATGTGCACCAAATAATTCCCACTCCCCCCTCTGTTACCAGGGTTAAAAATCACAAAATAAAAATCACATGTTTGGGTAATGCTCACGCAGACTTGAAAAAAGGTTTGTTAAAAGAGAGCAGATCTGCTCTTAAACTCCAACAAGTCAGATGTTATCGAGGTAACAGACATGCTTCTGTGAGTGGTCCCAGCAGATCATGTGTCTCATCCCTTTTGTGACAGAGATGGAAGCAAGTACTTTCAGGCTGGGAGCATTTTTTACTTCCAGAATAAAAGCTAGGCCAAAGCAACAACAACAACAACCAAAAAATACAACAGTGTCCCAAGGATGGAAAATTACAGATAACTTTGTCTAAATATCTCAGGTAATCTGTGTCCTTTTGAAATTAAAGAGTGATGCAAGTGCGTAACTATTGGTACCAAACTTGAGCTCATTTACTGCACCTGACTTGGGGTATGCACTGTTAATTCCATTACAGTATACTGTAACTTAATATTTACACATGGAAATATTTGAGTGACTGGCCTCAGCCTGGGTGACTTATGCTACACTCATCAAGGCAGTCAATCTCCTGGAGGGTTCCAGATTTGTGTTAACTCCTATGGGTTTGCTAAATGTGACATAAATAACGCAGCTGGCATCATTTTCATCAACAAGAAGAGAAGACTGACTTTCAGAATAAAAAATTATCAGTTTCTGAAGACAGTATTGTCCAAGGTAAAAATGTGAGATCTGGGATCTCAAAGGATGTGGAAGTTTAAGAGAATGTGAGATCTGATCCAGAGTTCGTTGAAGTCATGGAAAGATTCCTCCTTACATTAGAAAGTACTGAATAAGTCCCTTGGATCAGAAGAAATAGAGAAAGAGCCAGAAACAAGTTATCATGACAAGTCAGAAAGATAGCAACAGCATTCAGAAAAACATGAAAGCATAATAAACGTGATGTAAAAGTAACACTTTTATTTTAATAGTTGGCATTGTCTCCTAATCCTTTTGGTTAAAGGCCAGAATCAAAGCAGTTATTAACCATTATGACTTTCAGGACTGATTTTTGACCATTACTCACCTTCAGTAGTACAAGTTCATTTGGTATGTTTCAAATGGTGATTACGTCCAGGTTTTTGCTGGCATATTCCCTATCAGACATCAGCGGAACATTTAGTCCAATGATTTATTCCACGTGACTAAATAGGTTTACTCTAGTAGATTTTCATTAATTTCAAATGATGTTCATGATTATGCTGCACATATTCATTATAATGAAATTTCCGATGAAATGGTTATACACACATACGTAATGTAATACGTAATGAATATATGCACAAAAATACATCTCCAGGGTAAAAAAAATATATATCTTGCAAAGAAGATATAACTTTGCCTTTAAAAAATTAAAAAACTATTTATCTGTATCTTTGTTCCTGATCTGGTAGCCTTTTGAACAAAGTTGTAAAATCATGTTTTCACATGTTCAGCCAAAATGTGCTGTCTGCAGTCTTCCGAGGAGAAACTGATTGACAACTAAATGGTATTGACCTCCTTCCAAAGGCCCAGTCTAAAAGAGGTATGGAAACAAATGGATAGCTGAATGTGCTTCAGCAGAAAATAAATACCTGCCCCCTTCTCCTTTCTAGTTGCTCATCTACTTCAGATGCAAGTCACAAAACCAGTTCTGATCTGTTTATAAACCAGTCTGTAAAAGCCTGATCAATACAAAATGAAGGTCTGAATGTTTTTTTTTTTGTTGTTTGTTTGTTGTTTTTTCTCCTTTTTGAATAAAAAAAAGAGGCATTCTGAATTCTTCCTCTAAGATCATCAGTCATTTTCTGAACTTTGCTTGGTTGGAAGCAAAGGATGCTCAGATGAAAAATAATGGCCAATACTTTATTTTGAATGTTATTCAGGAGGAAGCAAATGCCTTGCTTTTCAAGTATTCTTTGATACTCTGTTCAAACATAAATTCTCCTTATAAATTCTGCAGTAATTAATCTCAATTTTGTAATAAAACAGTGCTTTTATAAATAGTGCATTTTATTTCATCTTTGCCTACTGAAACCCCTTGTATATACATTTGAAAACAGTTTTAGTAGAAAGTTCATACTCTAGATTTGTCTAGTGCCTGTGATCTATTCTTACCTGTTTATGCAAAAAAAAAAAAAAAAAACAAACAGCCTTTCCACTTCCCCATCTGTTTTAAGAATATATTTAAGAGTTTTGAAAAATCAAGAGAAAAAGCATATGAAAATACTTCAATAAGCTAATTCCTAGCCCAAGACATCCAAGATATAAAATACTTCACTTAATCTTTCAATAACACGTATTCCTCACATACAACCTTTCAGCAAATTTCAGTTTTCAATAACAGTTTCAATTTCCATAAAAAGAACAGGTAGTTGAACTGGGCTAACACAATTTTGCTTGATGAAGTCAAAGTCTGGAGTCAGATATTTGAGAACTAATGTATATCTTTAAATGAAACCCATTTATTCAAGTTCACCGTGATGTATTCTTAGATAAGAGCTATGCTTATAACTGAAGAATGTTTTCTATTTTTTTGATATAATTTTAATCTTCTGTGAATAAATGAATGAGGTAATAAACTGCACCATAAGGAAAATCAGACTGTTTTAAATGCATCATATAAATCTTATGGTACATTGTGTGAGAAATATAAGCAGTATTCAGTGGTTGAGAATTTCTTTCCATCATTGGAATGACTGCATCCCTTTTAGAATTAAAAACTGCAATTGGGAGCCTTTACCTAGGATGTAGAGTAACTTCTAATAGCTGGAAAACATTTCCTTCCAGCTGCAGGGTACAGCGATAATCATCCTTTGAGATCAAATTATGTGAAGGTCAAATAATGACTAGAGTAATTATGCAGCACAAGAATTATGTGGGTCATTGTACTCAAATTCCCATTTTTTATTATATTTTGAGTGGAAGAGTTAACATTGCTATTTGGTCAGAATATTAGTATTGTTTACAGTAAATGTTCATTTGTTGTCAAAGTGGCAATGGATTGTAATAAGCTATTAACATTTTTTTTTACTGTTTCTATGGCAGATTATGGATATGTTTATGGAAGGTTCAAGGCAGTAAGAGAAGCTGAAATGTCCCTGGTCTGTGTGACTCTGCTCAGCAACAACTAAAACACTGGTATCATTATCAAGATTGTTTTTCTCCCAAAGCCAAAACACAACATAGCAGACACTGTGAGGGGAAAAGGAAGAAAACAGAAACAGCCCTCTGTCCCAGCTGAAACCAGGACAAAACTATATGGCAGACAGTCACTCTAGGCCCAAGATTTGGTTGATAGGAGCACTAGGAGATTTTACTGCAAAACACTGCAAAACATAAGCTTTGTATGTTAGTCTCCATAGCCATGAGCTAAGGATACAAGAAGAGCTGAAGAGTCACATCTTCCCAACAGAGTACAGAAGGTTCTTGAAGATGGGACTCTTTGTGGAGGAACCTGTTCTCATGTATGGTTTTCATCTGAAATTCCAATTGACCCAAATTCTCAGAGATTAATGGATCTTGCATGACCATATTAAAACCCTGTCAGATTACCTGTGCTATGCTACCAAGACGCGTGTTAAAATTAGGTGATGTGAACTCCAGACAAATCACTATTTATTTTTTAACATAAAAGTGTTTGTTATTTTGTTTGTTTGCTTGCTTTTCCTTTGTTTGTTTGTTTTAATAAAGACCAAGGCTATTTCTAATTAAAATACATATATATGTGACATACAGAAAAATCTGTTTTACTGTGATGAGTACACTGTCTATGATACAGAATCCCTCTAAAACTCGGGAAGGCCTCTCTCAACTTCCAGTTTAGTCATTTTTCAAAAGAATTTCCCGGAATTTGGTTGCCAGAATCTAAGTCTCCAGTGATTTCTTTCTCACTGCTCAGTTTTCCAGTAGTATATCCTTTTTATGAAATTTGGCTTGTGAACGATGCTGACCTTGAAGAAAGCGAAGTGGGAGATTTTAGTGGTTTGTGTCAGGGCTTTGGCTGCTGTTCCTGTGTTGTAATCACCTTAGCTATGAGGTTTTTGTATTAACCAATCAAGCTAAACAAAATAAATAAACACCCCAGTATAATGTACACCATGTTATTCTACTTTACTAATTTTTGAAAGACTTTTGGCTGTAGTTAGTCAGCATGTGCTTTTTTTTTTTTTTTTTTCCTGATATCATTCCTTAGGTATATAAAGTATCGTTTTTTATCTGGCTGAAGCCTTGTATAAAAATAAATTACTTAAAGAGAAATCCACCAGCCTGCAAATATTTAGAATGATCCCATGCATTTTTATTAGGTCAGCCTCACAGAAACATTCCACTTTTGTTTAGCAGTTAAACTGCTCTTCCAAAAGAGAATATTGGAGGCTTACCCCTAATTCAGACTCCATTGAATTGAGTTTGGTTTCATTTCTTCATTTGTATTCCATACAGTGTGGCTTAAGCAGCACACAGCTTCTGTCCAGGTCGCAAAGTATTCTGATAGAATAAGTAGCAGACAATTTTGAGTCGGAGGTCTGTGGTTACAAAAAGGTTAATTCTGGTTCATATACAAATTCCAAAAGGGACTGTCAAGATGGTTTGTTGATCGTAACAAGCAGAGGATGATGACGGAATTAGAGACTGCTCACTGAAAATACTTTTATTATTTTTGTCACATGGCTTCATAAAGGACCAAGCAGTTAGAATCTTACTTATGCATAGCAAAAACTTATTCTTCATGTAGCTTTTGGAGGTCTTTTCAGTGACAGCCACTTGGCAAATAATCATGTTCTTAGACTTGTTGCAATTATGGAACAGTTTGCTGCAAATTGGAATGGGTTAGCATTGCTACAGGTACAAGTCTGTGAAAGCTGTTGATAGCACATGAAGAATGCTGTAAAGGATTTTTTAAGTCCACACAGTAACTGAAGCACAGTCCGTTGAGTTTCAGTGTTTAGGTCTTCAGAATTTGATTTAACTGAGCAATTTTGTGCAGAAGGGAAAATAAGCCTAGTTTATGGAGGGTTTTTTCAATTATTTTTTACAGAAAGATAAGGGACTACCTTAGACTCCACAACACAGTGCCTTGCAACTTTCCAAGTGCTTTGCAAGTGAACAAACTCCCAACTCCAGTTTTGCTAAATGGGCTTCACCTTGTGATACTTAGAGACAATAGGAACTTCAGAAACAAGAGCACCAGGTAGAAATCTGCCCAGTCTGGAAGATGAGTAGAGGAGAGGAAGGCTGGGAACAGAGGCTGTGACTTAAGCCCTACCTCTCCACTGCTCAGAAATACCTATATCCAGATTTGGGACAATGAAGCATCTTCAAGAGGTAAGTAAACATTCCCTTTCAAATGAAGTACTACAGTGTTTGTGAAGAAAGATCATTTTTAACTATTATATTTATTTCAAGACCATCATTCCTCAGGTTAGAGATCCTCACTTAACTCCACTTCTCAGCAAAAATATGTGTGCCTACAATGTTTTCTTGCCTAGAGGAATCAGTGGATTATATTTTACTGTCAAGTGCTAATGGCTTTAGTGGAGGGGAAATAACAGTATTTAAAAAAATCGGTAACTGAATTGCTTCTGTTTTGCATATGCTTTTGCACAATTCCCATACAATCAGTTTGAGGAAAGAATCTAAAGCTATGTATATTAGCCTCATGAATGTTTCACATGACTGAAAAAATATTCTGTGACTATATTCCTAAGATAAAATGTAGTTAGCTCACTGCAGATTTGGAGTATGAGAAAATGAAGAAAACTTAGCACTTTTACTACATTATTAATGGTTGTCTAATCTGTGAGACAAATTGATAAGTTTCGGTTTTGGGTTTTTTGATTTTTGATTTTTTTTTTTTTTTTGTGAGATAATGAAATATTTCAAAGTGCATAGAGGGGAACAAAGTTTTAGGAAATAATTTTCAACATCTTCAGTTTTGCAACACTTATTTGTCATGGCCAGAAATATTGCATCTTATGTTCCCTTAAGTTTTGCTCCTGACTGGAAAGGAAGTAAAAAATAATTTCAGAATTTCAACATATTTCTGAGGAAGCATTATTTGTCATGCTGGTAAATTCGTGATGAAATATTTTAGCTTCTATAAAGTGTATTGGATTGTGTGCATTTGCACAAACCTTGTATCTGTCTGTAATGCTACTGAGCCTTGCATAATACGGTAAATGGACATTTTGTATAAAACACTTTGAGTATAACTATACCAGTAGATGAAATGACCAAAAACCATTATCAAACTCTGGTATATATTTTATGTTGATATAGTTTGCTTTTGCCTCCAAACCAGAATACTTTGATAAATACCTAGCCCATATTAACTCCTGATCATGCCCCAGGTAGACTGTGGTTAATGCTAGGCAGACTGGATGAAAAATGGGTCAAGGTACAATCAAACCATACTTGGGCTCATGAACTGGCCATGCTTTAGACATAACCTGATAACTGAGTTGCTACAGATAAACGATTCTCTGAAAACGCTACACTAATGAGCAGGGAGAACAATATATAGCAGATGAACAAAGGAAGGTTTGTATTGCCTTTAGAAAGAAGAGAGGGTGGTATAGATGACCAAGCCATGATCTCCATCATTATCTCTCCCTCAATAAAGGACTCAATCTTTGGAGGAAGAGAGGACTGTGTTTTTTCATTAACATTCATACTCAGAGAAGTTGCTCCTGTTGAGATCAATAGAGCAGGTGTCATTGAGCTTAACTATGATATTTTAATCGTTTTTCACTGAAAAAAGGGTCGGCGAAAAGCTGTTCCTTTTCTAAGATCTTGGTAAATGTGAGAGCTTGGAAGCTACGATCTGACCTAGAGTACATAGTGACCCAGTTTTGCTTCCTTCCTCCCACTCAGTGGAAGTGGCAAAAGGCTACACAGAGCTGAGTTAACATCATGGACACCTGGGTCAAAGTAATTCTGGAGTTTCCCTGGTTTCATTCCAGAGCGGGGCATTTAGGAATGAAACAGATGAGAATATCTGTAGTGTTTTCATCTCTGTTGCAAAGCTGATGTAACTGTTGTACTGCTTGTACCTTAGGAGTTGAAATAGTGAAGGAATTTATCTAAATGTTCTTAGTGGTTAATTTTTTTTTTTTTTTAAGTCAGAACTTTTTTTTTGTAAAAAAAAAACAAAACCACCTGCATAAAACTGTCTATATAGTATATGATACATGCAATTTATCATCATTGTGAGTAAGCTGGAATGAGCTAAGCTTTCCAAACACTGTTCTTGCTGTGGAACGCAGCCATTCTTCATGATAATCTTCAGGGCATAAGTATTTCTAAACCCAAAGTGTTTCACAGCATATTTTAAACAATCAGTCATCATATTAAATGTTCTCTGTGACTCCAGAGTTTCTGCATGTGAGCTACTTCTTATTACAGAAAAATTACACACAACAGGAGAGAAAATAACTATTTCACCCCCAATGCTAGCTAATCAATACCGTAAGTATTTTCTCTCTTATTTTATTTCTGGGGTGCATTTCAGAAAACATATAAAAAGGCTGTACATAAGAAACTCAAGTCCTAAAGCAGACTTCTATGTAGAATAATCCTTGAAGCTACAGAACCAGCTTAAATGAAGTTTGGATACCATGGTAAGATTTCCTTACAGTCCAGTAACCAGGGGCTATTTAGATCTGATCCTTACAAACCAGTAAACGGGGCTATTTAGATCTGAAACATTTAAGTAGCATGTAAGTTAGTTGTTCTCACTAACAGTCACTATGAAGGAAGTGAGAAGGAAGACACACAGAGAGGCATAGATATGCACAGGCCAAAATAATCCTCCATTTTTGGAACATATTTTAGGATGAACTGAGTTACACACTGGGAAACAAAAAAAGTTTATTTCTCACTATTGACTTCAGAAAGAACATAAATGATGAGCTTACCAAACTGTGCTTCCTTTCCAATCTACAGAATGTTGAAGTGTGCTAGATCCTTATCGGAAAATATGCATGTCACTGCCTAAATGCTCAACAATAAAATTATGTGTATGTCGGAGAAGTAACTATTTGACATACAATGCTGGAAAAAATTGAATACTCTCTAAGTGCTTCTCCTTGGAGACGCAGTAGCCAAAGGAACTACGCACAAAAGGAAGCAAGATAAAAATGAACTTTTTTTGGTTAATCTGTTTGATTTTCTCAAGTATTCCAATCAGAGAGATGAGTATTTGTGCTTCAACAGTGAGCTGGAATCAGTGAAAGAAATTCTCCTCTCTTCAGCTGGCCCAGTGGATCTAGCTCTGAAGCTGATACTTAGCATTTTCATCAAATTATCACCAAATTCAGTGAAATTTTGGGTTCAATCTGGTCAACACAAATGAGACTAATTGTCAGATAAAATGATGCATGAGGTGCTAAAATGAGTTTTATGGAACCAAGAAGAACATATTCTACGCTATTCCAAATTATGCAAAATTCATGTGACAATGTTTAATAAAAGTATTAATATGAGACTTTGAATGAAACTTGGCTGATGTATGCTTTGCATTCTCACATGATTTTGACATTGAACCAAATAAAATTTGGCAGGTTTGACAGTGTTTCAGTTTTAGATTTTTGAGTTTGTTTGGACCTAAGACTCAAGCAAAATGTGTAGTTGTGAGCACACACAGAAAGAAGATGAAGGAAAGAGTGACACAGATCTCCATAAAATTAAGTCATGGAGTTTCACATAATTCTGATATAAAGATGTTAAAATTAGGCAAGTTGAATTCTGTGCTCCGGGGAAACCATTTCTGACAACTTGAAGCACTACAAGAGAGGGGGAATATCTTTCAACTCTAGCCTATGAGAGCATAGGAGGACTATAATGCCATCTTCTCTTAGTTGTCTCCTTCATGCTCTCAGTTGAAATGACAAAGCTTTAACACGCTGAGAACCCGACTGTATCTCTACAGCAATCTCCTCGTGTGCCTACCATGTACCACCAATTTCTCTCATCCAAACCCATCTCCTAGTCAAACACGTTTCAGCTTGGCAAGCTTTACTTCCAAGAGGCTTTTTGCCTTCTGAACCTGCCCTCACATCCTCAGGCGGGAGTAGAGGTCTTGAAAATAGCTGGGTTCTGACAGAACTTGGAGAGCAAACATATTTCTGCACTCAAGTACTTAGCTGAAGGATCTGTCTGCAGTTCTACTAAATACCTCTACCTAGACGTAGCTGGCAGCTACTGCTGTTATGTATCACTTTACCAGTCTGGAAACTTCTGCTCCACACTAAGCAAAGCTGTGTATCAGTATTGGCTTTTCCATTCTGCCAGTAAACTTATGTCATGCTAGAGAGGTATGACATTTGGAATGAAGTTTCTAGTTTTTGCAGTATCACAGCCATAAGAAACAGTACGAATGCAGAGAAAGAGAACTTGGTTACATCAAGCTGGCAACCAGTCACTAGTGGAGTTCCACAAGGCCCCATTTAAGGGCCAGTTCTCTTCAGTGTTTTCATAAAAGGCTTGGATACAAGGCTTAAAAATATACTAAGTAAATTTGCAGATTACACTAAATTGTAAGAAGGTGTTGACTCCTGCAAAGCCAAAGAGACAAATTGGAGGGCTGGACAATCAACAGCAGCATGAAATTTAACAACAGCAAGTGCTGCATCTGGAGTGGGCCAGCCTTGGCTCTGTGTATGGACTGTGGTATGAGAGTATTAAGAAGCACTTATTTACCTATTGCCAATGACAGTGCACTAGCATGGATTACCCAAAGAAATTGTAGGGTCTCCTTGATGATCTTCAAAAACCATCTGGACATGGTCGTAGGCAACCTGATCTAGTTGTCCCTGAGCAGGGGGTTTGACCAGATGACCTCCAGAGGTCCCTTACAGCCTTAACCGTTGTGTGATTCTGTGTAAAAGGTAAGTTCTTCACCTCAGGAAATACAGCTCTTACCTTTAGCAAGAAAGGCTCCTACAGTCCGAAGAGATTCATCTGAACCAATTAGGTTAGTGAACTGTTACTCACATAAAAGAAAACATTCTATCAAAGGAAACCCTAGTTTCAGTTATTGATATTTTAGTTTATGAAGATCTCGAATTGAACAAAAAAGACATGTTTACAATGGATTATTTCAATTTAACAGATGAAATGAAATGTCAAGGCAATCCCAAACTCTTGTCAGAGAAAGAATATTTATGAATTCAGAAGAAATAAAGTGTGCAAGAACCAAAACAGGCAGATGTTCTTGACAAAGCTCCCTGGGGTAGGGGAAGAATATATTTCATGCATTCACACTGAATGCTGGTCTACACCAGAAAAAAAAAAAAAAAAGAAGAAGAAAAAGAAAACAGAGGAGTGAGAAGGAGAAGACCATATCTCAAACTATAGAGAAAGACAAAATGTAAGCTCAGCAAGCTTTTCAAGGTGACACCAGTCTTTGAAGAAAGAAGAGGGATAAGTAAAGAGAGGGTTTATACTGCCAGAGCTTAGCACTCATTGTAGCCAACATACTGGAACAGCTAAAAAGGAACTTCAGAGTCAGTTGTGTTTTAAGTTTCTGTTTTCATATTTCATTTTTTTGTTTCCAATTTTGCAGTCAGGAATTCATCTCACTGCTTGCTAGAACACATTTGTTTCCTTCTTTAGGCTTGTCTGGTGTTAAGAATGGACTTCTTTGGCAAGAAGCAAGCCATGGAGAAATAACCTGTGATTCTGGATTAATTCATGCTGGCACTGTCTTTCGCTTTGCAATGAAGGAGAGCAAGGGAATTAGGATGCAGAATGTTTTGTGGAAGTTTTGCTATATACCACCCCCGCACTTTCTCAGAAAAGCAAATTTCTCAGAATCCTGATTGAGCCAACAAGGAACTGTGTAAACTTCCAAATCTATGAGTAAAAATGAAACAGAGTGGAAATCAGACACAAAACAAACCCTTTTTTTTTTTTTAAAAAAAAAAAAAACCTCTCCCAAATTCTTCCAGATGTTAAAATAAGTAAACAGAACAACTGTTTTATTATTAATCCTAGCATTAGAGTTAACTGTCACCTGCTTTTCTGCCTACTTTCCTTATTACAACAATTACTTGAAATTCAAAATATGTTAATTATAGCTTTTTGTTAATGGTGAACATATACACCAGGACACTCATGCTATTGATTGTCAAATGAACGTTAAATGTACGCCTGAACACACATCTTGCTGGGAAATGAAATGTTTCAGCAAAAAAAGATGCTGTTCCCCTTTGCGTTGGTATCAGCGGGAGCTCTCATGTCAATAGCAGTAGTAGCTGAATTTCTTCACGAGGAAGTATTGAAGACAGAAGAGAAGGAAGGAAGGAAGGGGTTAGAACATCAAAACTCTGAAGCTCTCACTCACTAGTGTTATGTCTGCACTGCAGTAACTCAGCTGATACCTCCAGATTAGCAACAAAGAGCTCTGAACCAAATTAGAGTGATATCTTGATATAAGCAAAGGTGAACTGCAGAGCTGCAGGTTACAGTCTGTACATTAATTTATTTTAGTGTGATAAATATTTCGCTTTGCTGAGATGATTCACCCTCTGATGCCTTACTACAGTTTCCTCTTCATTCTTGTTTGAGGGGAAAATCTCACGATGTCTTCAGAACCATAGGATCGTTCTATGGAAATCTTGCCTTATACCTTTTACTCAGATCTAGTTACTGTTATTCTGTGCAACATGATACGCTATCAGATAGATAAAGGTTATAGTGAAACAAAATACAAAAAGGATATTACATTAGCAAGGAGACATTAATCTCCTTTCAGTTCAGATGTCCACGGCATAAAGTATTACCTAGCCATTCTATTTCAGTTATTTACATGAAACTGCATTGAACAGAGTGTTATTAACACTATTAATTGTTCGTAAAAAAGCACTATCTGGGATTTGGACCTTTACACTGGTGAAGATGAATCCCAGTTCAAGTGAATTAACCTCAGTTGGGAAAGAATGATGAATTTTTATTTTTATTTTTAACTGCCTTGATTTTAGATCAGAGCCAGTCAAAATGAGATTCAGCAGCATTCTTAAAACAAGTAGATTAGCAGAGTCATATAAGCAGGGTGGAGCAGAGGCAATTACAGGGTCAGACCCTGGTTACCTGCCCTTTCCCAGCTGAGCTTGCTCACTGCCAAGATGGATGCCTCTTTGTTTCTCTTTCCTATGTATGGTTTACAGTAGTCTGCTCATTAATGAACATCTATCTCAGCTGAAATGTTATAGTTGATCTAAGATTAATGTTTGCCATCAAGTTGTAAGATTACACAAGAGTCAGGCGAATAAAAGATGAGCATAAGTACAGGCAAGCACTACCAGAAAAGATCACCATCAGTAGCTGAGACTTGTGCAAACAGATTTATTTTTTTAAATTATTGTTATTTTGCCCAATATTATTACAGCTAATCTACTTGAATTCATGCTATGTCGGGTAACAAGAAAAGTACTTATACAAATGAAGAGCTGTATGAGTCAGGAAGCAGTGGTCTTAGCTGAGTTAATAAATGATGGTCTTTTGTGTTGAATGCTGGAGTTTCTGCAGATCTCTCCAGCCAAGGAAGCTGTCTAAAATGTTTCTAGACAGGATTGTTTTCTCAGTGGAGGGACCTTGGAAAACAGTGAGATTCAAATGTTTTCACAGAATCACAGAATCACAGAATTGTAGGGGTTGGAAGGGACCTCCAGAGATCATCGAGTCCAACCCCCCTGCCAAAGCAGGTTCCCTACACCAGGTCGCACAGGTAGGCATCCGGGCAGGTCTTGAACATCTGCAGAGAAGGAGACTCCACCACCTCCCTGGGCAGCCTGTTCCAGTGCTCCGTCACCCTCACTGTCAAGAAGTTCTTGCGCATGTTTGTGCGGAACTTCCTATGCTGCAGTTTCCAGCCGTTTCCCCTTGTCCTGTCTCCACTCACCACTGAAAACAGTCTGGCCTCGCCATTCTGCCCCCCACACCTTAGATATTTATAGACCTGGATCAGGTCCCCTCTCAGTCTTCTCTTCCCAAGGCTGAACAGACCCAGTTCACTCAGCCTTTCCTCATAGGAGAGATGCTCCAGGCCCTTCACCATCTTTGTGGCCCTCCGCTGGACTCTTTCCAAGAGATCCTTGTCTTTTTTGTACTGGGGAGCCCAGAACTGGACGCAGTACTCCAGATGAGGCCTCACCAGGGCAGAATAGAGGGGGAGGATCACCTCCCTCGACCTGCTGGACACGCTCTTTTTAATGCACCCCAGTAAGCCATTGGCCTTTTTGGCTACAAGGGCACACTGCTGGCTCATGGCCAACCTGTCATCCACCAGGACACCCAGGTCCCTTTCCGCAGAGCTCCCCTCCAGCAGGTCATCCCCCAACCTGTACTGGTGCATGGAATTATTCCTCCCCAGATGCAAGACTCTACACTTGCTTTTGTTAAACCTCATCCGGTTTTTTTCTGCCCAGCTCTCCAGCCTATCCAGGTCTTGCTGAATGGCAACACAGCCTTCAGGCGTGTCAGCCAATCCTCCCAACTTCGTATCATCAGCAAACTTGCTGAGGGTGGCCATTATCCCCTCATCAAGGTCATTGATGAAGATGTTGAACAAGACCAGACCCAGCACAGACCCCTGAGGAACACCGCTAGTTACAGGCCTCCAACCAGACTCTGCACCACCAACAACGACTCTCTGCGCTCTGCCAGTCAGCCAGTTCTCAACCCACCTCACTGTCCAACTTTTGGAAGTTAAAGACATAACTAAGCTCAGAGAATGATGTATAAACTTGTGGCTAGTTAGGATGAAATGAGGAAGGAGAGAAAGAAGACACACAGTACTGTAATATATGCTGTAATTGCTGAGCTATAATGACAAGAATATATAGGTATGGCTAGTACAGGATCGCTGTTTTAAATATGGATTGCACTGCCTTTGTTCGGGTTGAAGGCTTCAACAATGCAAGTTAGATCTTCCCTGAAGATTGAACCCTTAAACCATAAAGCTTGTTTAGCTCTGGAATCAGCCAATCAGTCTTTAAATTAGTTTTGCGTTCATCTCTTATTTTCAAGAGGGAAAAAAAATGCAGACATCCATCAAGACAGATTTTCTTAAAAAAAAAACATGTGTAGCTATCAGTGGTTCTTGTATCTGACCACGATTACTTACCTATACATCAGTCCACTGGGGCAGACCAGTGGCATGTTCTTGGTAACGAGGAATTGTGAAGTTGTCCTGCTTCAGATTTTATCTTGTTACAGTTCAATTAATTTCACAGAACTTTATTCATCTTTTCCATCACATACATGGATGCATAAGCTGATCCATGTCAGAAACCTGTATATTGGATCTAACCACCTTGTTTAAATTTGCTAATTATTTGTCTGTAACACATAAATTCAAAATCCAAGCAACACTGAAGACAAATTCTCCTATACAGTATCTTAGCTCATGTTTCAGCAGACAAAAGCAAACTGCTCTCTTTCTATTCCGTGTGAGTATACCCTAGGCCATCAAAATCGAATAAGACTCAAGTAGGAAAAAGTCTGGGCTAATGAAAAACTTATGTTAGAAATGGAGAAACTCTAGGGTTAAGTACACTTCGATTTCAAATTCAAACCCTGTAAGCTGCTTCTTCATTAGTTGGCAAAACATTTCTCCAAGCTTTGCTTTGACTTGTCCTGTTCTTAACATGATACTTAGGTTAGCATCTGATTTAAAATTCTTGTCAGAAACCGGATTAAAGCTGAAGTTATCAGAATGATATTACCAAGTTTTACTTGTATCTTCCTTGATACAAGTCATGATCCAGGTGGTGATCAATAGGGTCATTTTGTATATCCAAGGTTTATGTTATATTTGTAAATGACATTGCCTCTAGATCTTCTTCAGCAAGCCTCAGACTCCCTTGAGGCTGATGAGAATGATTTAGTCTGTAAAGACAGACTTGCACACCTTTTGTATGATTATGGTATGGTTTCAAAAGATTTATTTTTAAGTAATCTATAAGATAACATTTTTTTTTCCTAAAGAGTTTGCTTAGAGCATCATAATTAGTATTAAAATCTTTGGGTTCACGAGCTTGAAGAATTTCAGAGCATCTCCATTCAGATCCTGATACTTGCAAATGTTTGTGAAAGTTAATAGTAAATGTTTAGTTACATCAAATTTGCAACAAAACGTTGTAATAAGCAGTGTTTGCAAACACCTTTTACCGTGGTCTGTTGATGCAAATAATTATGTTTCCAATGTAAAAAAAAAAAAAAAGAAGTGTGTAAAGTATAAAAACTGAGTATGATTGATTAGTTTGGTTTAAAAGCTGTACAGACTATCATGGTTAAATATGAGCTTCTGTATCAAATGGGAGCTGTAGATTCTTACCAATCACTTTGCATCAAGCTCCTAGCTTCAGATTGACTTAGAACTGTTGTTTGTTTGTTTTTAATCTGATGAGACCAGATTAATATTTGTCTTAGCTAGGTGAACAGAGAACTGGAGTAATGAAGAGACTTTGCCAAAGCCAAAGGACAAGTTTATTGCAGGACTCAGACTTGTAGTTTTGCAGACTTTCAGTCAGACATCTCAGTGCTTTAGAGAGTAGGTAAATATTACCAATCTGGTGTGATTAATTCAGAAGCTAGGCATATGCACAAGCCCTGAGACATAACTGAGGTCATTCAAGAGATTCAGGAAACCAGCAAACCAGTTCAATGCAGCAGCATGAACAAGTGATGGAGCAGATGATAAAACAAGCTTTGATTTACTGAATTACAGTAAATGATTTAGATATTGCTTTGCTTAACGTTCTTCTGGAAACCATGTGTTGTCTAATGATGGGTTTCCTCTTGACATGGGCCCCTTTCCCGCACTGATGGGATACGTTTCTGGCACTAGAAGAAGACTATGAGCATATTATTTTCTTTGAGATTCTCAGTTACTGAATAAGGATTCCAGTGTTACTCTACCTGACATTTCTGTTATTGAAACAAGTACTCTTAACATCCTGAACACCATAGGCCCCTCCAGAGCCTAGTCATCTTCTCAGGGGCTGGACTTGGCTTTTGAAACTGAGGGAAGGAGCTGGAAGACAGCAGGTTGCTGAACAGGCCTATTTTCTAAGGCAGGGCATGTTGCTTCAGCTGCCAGAGATGGAAATGCTGTGAGGGTTGTTCTTGAGTTCCCCTCTGATGTTATTCACAATCATGAGCTATCAGTCCATGGAATCAAAAAGCTAGGATTAGTCACCAAAAGAAGGGTATGTAGTGATGATAAAGCTGGGTGCCTTTTTCAAAACATTTTCCCAAAGTCTAAAAACCTGGCCTGCATCTGTGTGTGTTTCTATCTTTCTGCCTTTGCTTTGCCTGGATGTTGGCAGTGCTCCTCACACTGCAGGTCATGACTGCTTTAGGGGTTGCAGGAGAGTTCAGAGAGAACCACTGACTGACGAAAGAGGCTTACGGATAATTTTCTAACAGCAAAAAAGTGTAGTAAAAAGATAAGATGAAAAACATGAATAGAAAATTAATCTGATTTAAAATTTGAAAGAAAGCAGCAACCCTTCATTCAAACATCACATGAAATGCTGTACATTTAGGGGACTTTCAGGAAGACAGAGGGATGGAAGAGTTCACAATTTTCAAAAGACAAGATTTCAGTTTCAACTAATTAGCTCCCCAAATTGGGGATATAGAAAGGGAAAACGGCTTGATTCCATGTGATCATATAAGATTTCAAAATAAAATGTGTCTCTTTCCAGCATCATGTTTTTGGTTGTAAAATCAGACCATAATAGTTTTTGATCAGTCATTGATAGTAAACTTTGTGAGCTGACTGTAGTGTTTACAACAAAAAAGAATCACAGATTTAAGTCTGACATACTTTATAAAATTAAGGAGAAGGTGGAGTGAGTTGGATGCCAAGTTGCTACTGCCTCTGCTGCATCTTCTGTTGTACAGGAAGGAGAGTCCCAATGCACAACAGAGTAAACAGAGTGGTGGGGTGGAAGGCCATGAGGAACCTGATGAGTAAAGAGCCCTAAATACCAGAATCTCTCTGTTTCTGCATGGAAAGGTGGGCTAGTGACTGCTAGACCTTTCAATGTGGATGCCTTTGCAATTTCATTTTGATTGTAGATTTATTTTTAATGAAAGGTGAAAGTCTGAGGTTACCAGAACAGTTAGTGAACCTTCTGCCAATTAAAGGTTTTGCCCCAAAGACCACACCTTGTGATGGCTGAATTTCACTAAGAACCCTTCCAGAGTGTTTTCTCTCTGCTACCTTGTTATCGTAGTGATGGTGGCATTGTAAATTATAGTCCCAGCTGGATGAAGAGCCCTTCTGAACTGATCCTAGTGCTGCTCCCAATAGTATTGCTAATGATTACACAGCTGCCTACTAGGCATTCTAGAGTGTAGGCTCATGGGTCTACCTCCAGCGCAAGTTGCAATAAAGTTTATTTTCATTCAAAACAAAATATATTGGGATTATTGTCAGAGCAGCCCTAGAGGCTTGCACAGGGGGTCTAGTAAGCATTAGTAAGAAAATTAGAAGCCTTGAGGTTATTAATGTTGCTAGAACAGCAAGCTTAGTGGCCAGCCGAGGTGTAATTTACCTACACTAGCATCACACGCTGGAGCAGTGCAATCAAGTAAGAGGTCAAGGGACTTTAACATAACGTAAGATAGATATATAGCCCCAAGCTTTTTGGGACAGATTCTCAGCTGCTGTAAATCAACTTACCTTCATGAGAATAAGTCGACCTATGCTGCTTTCAGTGTGCTAAGGATCTGGTTTGTACCCTTTATGGAAGTTATCCTGAAATCTGAAATGAATGCAGCAGCAAAACTCAGTTTTCATTTTTGCTTTATTTCAAAGCCAGCACATGACATTTTTAGCTCAGCTGTACATTGGTTTGGAGAGCAAAAATGTAGTTTAACACTTTTGGCAAGAACACATCTCAAAGTGGTCTTGAAATGCTGATGAGATTCCATCAGTACACATTAGCTAACAGAGAAAAAACTTAAGTAAA
Organism: Tetrao urogallus; assembly: GCF_951394365.1. Classification (NCBI taxonomy): domain Eukaryota; kingdom Metazoa; phylum Chordata; class Aves; order Galliformes; family Phasianidae; genus Tetrao; species Tetrao urogallus. The sequence goes on along the minus strand of NC_136814.1, from coordinate 99,904,890 downwards.
TACAGAAGGAGCAAATATCTATTTTTAACTGATTAGCAACCAGAATTCAGGTAGCATCAGTCTCTTGCCTCCAGCTGTGGTTTTTAGTGTATAGAACAGTAGTTCATGTGCCTATTTATAAAAATGAGTTAGCCCACATTTAACAAAAAAGGTCATATCAGCTTTCGGTGATTTAAGTGGCATGAGAGTGTTCTGTACATTCATGCCAGGGGATAGATTTAGGAAGCTGACAGAGTTAGCAGAGAGTGTGAGGAAGACACAGACATGGAGAATGCATGTGCAGTTTGCTTGCAGATACACAAGGATCAGTCCTTCTCCTGGGTACATACAGCTATAGATCCAAGCCACAGTTTTCGTTCCTGGGTTGCAGTCCAAGTCTAAGTCTCAGTGAAGCTCCAAAGCTTATGGAGTTTTAGGGAGCAAAGAGGGGATTGTGTCCAGTGCAGAACAATTTGTGGCAAATCATAAGCGTAAATCCTGTGGTAACACTTGAATCTCTTCTAGACACTTTACTACTGCTTTCCTGTTCTCAAGAAGTCCTTATATTCACTGATTTATCTTGGTTATACATTATACTCACCACAGGAAAAAAAACTATTAGTACCTTTTTCTGATGAAAAATATAAGATGAAAAACATGAATAAACTAAAGAAGCATAAACATTTTTCTGAAGAGGGAATATGCATCTGTTAATCAGTCAATTTAGTTTTCCTACACATCTATAGGATCTAAGTCACTTAAGAGTCTTAATTTTGTTCTGCTCTGTAACTGTCCTTGTCTTTTGTTTAGACAAGAACCTGGCTTCAGTAGTCCCTTGAGATGAAACTTAGGGCTGTAGTTTGCACTAATGCATCAGTGTTTGCAACAATTTTCTGGATTTACTGAAAGTCTGACTTTCCAAACTGATCTGACATTACAAACCAAGCAGCAGCCTTTCCTCTCCCACCTGCCCAGATCCAGCCCTGCTGGTTGCTGCTCCTTCCCCAGCAGCAGCAGCAGCAGCAGAACAGCCAGCTCCTCAGCTAGCCCAGTTCACAGATCATCATGCTCATTAACACAAACTGAACTCGACTGTAACTTAAATTGATATAACAGACAGTCAACTGCAGTTGCTGGGGAACCAAACACACTAACCTTTCTGTTGCCACCACTGCTGCTGGGGAGGAAACCTCCGGCAGAGAGCTGTGAGCAGAGAGCTGCAGAGGATGACTTCTTAGGTTACAGCAAACTAGACCACCACAGTGCCTTTGGAAGCTCCGTCTGTCACAGTTTGAGTTGCCCTGGAACAGGGATGTAAAGCATGTACAGGGCCAAGGAAATCTATTTTGCCATGCTCCTTTGCACGGATAAGTGAAAACCCACAGCCTTAGTCAACCCATCTCCTGAGGATTTGAGCTCTCTGGAAAGAGATCTGCCTTCCAGAAGCCAGAGTTGTTCACAGGAGACCAGCTGGCATGCTTGTTACCCTTCACTTTAATGTGGGCTGACGGCCAGGCTGATCAGAATCTAAATTTAACTGTACTGGTTCAGGTATTGTGAAAACATTGTGTTTCTGGATCACTAGGGATGCTGGGCAGTGAGCCATCTTGAGCACCAGGAGCCAGAAGGTTGTCTATTGGCATGTTCTGTGGAAAGCATATAGCTGAGTCTTTCTTGGCCATTTATCTCTCACCCCAAACAAGGGGCAGATGTTTAAAGTGTTAACCCTTCCAGATATGTGCAGGGAGGTGCCATAGACATATATCAAATGTTTTGGAATAAGTGAGCTGGTCCACTGTTTCTGTCTAAGAATGGAAACACTGCTAGTTGGGATGCAATCCTTACCTACATGACATGCAAGGGCTTGCTTTCACTGTTCTCAGTAGCATTCTGTCCATCAATACTTACACAGAACCTGATCCACAGTTCTCCAGAGCTGTGAGTACGGGATCAGATCCCATACGCTATGTTAAAAGCATCTGTTGGTGAATCTCCAGACACTTGCAAACACCAGAGAGGATAAAATATATGAGATGAATGAGAAGCCTGAAAGAAATAGGAATTGTAAACCTTCAGGCAGAATTTCTCTCTGGAGAGTTCAGTCTCCTCTTACTAATAGGTCGGGATCACATGTTCAGCGGAGAATTGCAGGCAACACCGCAGCAAGATCAAAATATAAACATGATTCCTATGTTATTTTAGCTAAACCAGGAACAAATCTGGCACCATTTGTCTTTGGCCTTTCAGCTCTGAGACAGGGCAATAATGATATTTGTGCCAGCTGGCTATTTGCTCTGCAAGAGTCAACAAGTTTCTTGACATGCAATGTCCTTCTATCTCATTTGTTGATTGGAGCAGCAAAATATTTATGAACTGCCATCACTGTCCAGCTTTTGAGTTTTGACCCAGTAAAGGATAAATATGGGACAGTTTGCCTTTGGCCTTTCACTTTGGCTCATGACCAGTTTTCTGTCTGTTTGTGGTTTCAACTGGATGGGGAAACAACCATCCCCTAGGCAAAACCCTTTCCATATCTATGACTTACTCCAGAAATAAATGATTTTAAAACCAAACACATTGAGTGAGAAACAAATCCCACACAGTTGTCCAATGGCTTTTGACCTCTTGATGGCTTGGTGCCATCTGGCTGCCCACTGCCTACTTCACTACATTAGGAAATAAGTTCCTCACAGACAACACTCCTGTCCATTTTTAGTCCTACCAAAAAAGAAAAAGCAAATACACCTTTCCTATAACACCCTTTCAACCCAAAAAAAGGGAGAAAAGTGACACAGGTGGCTGTTGAACTTTCAACTCTGAGTGGCAAACTACCAAGCAGCTACTGCTGGGCTTTCACACACCACAGCAAAACAAAACTTTGCTCAGGCGAACCTTTGTCTCTTACTTGCTTAAAAGTGGTATTCAAAAACAGAGAGAAAAAGTAATATTTATGTATACGTATACAAAACTTAGCAGGGCATATTGCAGACCTTGAGTGAGTGGTTAAGAAGTGAGGGGAGATGTGTACTTTTGGGTAGATATATAAAGAACTTGACTCTATACATAAAATCTGTGAAAAAGCATTTCTTCTTTGCACAGAGAAAGGGCATGAGAAGGATCTTTCCTTGCTGTGGAGATTTTTCACAGCCTAACTCTGCAAATGTCTGCCTGGTTTCTGAAACTAGAGCAAAAGAGTGCTTTCAGTAGCGGGTATGCAACCTTTCTGACCCTCCCAACTGCCTACCAAAACTTTCATACTGCCAAGACCCACAAGATGCACAAGAACGCCTTGGAGAACTGAGGGAAGGCAGCCCTGGGAACAGCTCTGAGGTAGGTGATGACAGGAGCTCCAGCATTCTATTGCAGGATGAGGCTGGGCATGCAGCTGGATTTGAGGGTGACCTACTGCTGTGGCTCATTTCCTTCCACAGCTGGGTAACAAGTATGTGACTGTCCCACATCAGCATGCATACTCACATGAGGCAGGTCCATTATGGGAAATGCATATGTATTGCTCAAGAACAGTTGAACACCTATGTATTAGTTATGCAAGGATAAGACTTGATACAGATCATGTACTTTCATTGTTTTTCCCACTGGTGCAGAAGGCCAGGAATGTTTAATCAGCATTAGCTGTTACTGTTCAAACATTTTTTAACCTCACTATGACTCTAGGATTTCCCCTTTCTTTAGACTGTTTCCCTTTTCTAACCTTTGGACACTATAATACATGATGTCTGCATACAGTGGGTGTCCTCCCATTCTCTCTGCTCTCTGTTTGCCCAAGAACACTCCATGCATTGCAGGAGATATGATTCTCCCAATTTATTTTTACCATGACAGACTCTCTTCCATCCTGTCATTTACATTTGCAGCCTGACTCCAAGCCTACTAATAGCCAGAGAAGTCTTTTCATTGACTTCAGCAGGCTTTGGATCAAGCCCTTATAAACCACACATCTACCCAACAGGTATTTATTAACACTAGCTGGCCATGTACTCTATGCCATGAGTGTGGAAAAAACTAACAATAACTTTACAATTACCCACCTAAACCCTCTAACAGGCTCCAAAGGCATGTCTCTTTGCCAAGCAAGCATTGAATCAAGTTTGACATTTCTAGGGTAAATCATTTTTGCGTTCTAAAAACCAAAAAAAAGGGTTAGGAAAAAGTCCAAAGAGTGAGAACATCTCCATTTCTGGACAATAATATCATACAAATGTCCTATCCAAATGGCTTCAAATGTTCCAGAAACAAATGTGCATTCTGGGATTAGACCGATGACTGCTAGGTAAAATTTCAGGTGGGTCTGTCTGAGGTTGGCAAGATTTTTTTTTACTTTTTATTCTTAAATTAGCCATGGAGACATTAGTGTTATTCACAGTCTTTCCAGAGTGCTTAGACAGCTCCAAATAGAATCCTCTTGTATTGACTTTACGTTCTGATCTTTCTGATCTTTCACAGACTTTGCCTAAACTTATTTTGCTTTTGAGTTGTAAGACACAAGATCAGATGCTGTGTTTTGATCTCTGCTGGAATTGAGTAGGCAGGGTCTGTACTGTCAGAGACAATGGGGCAGTGGATCTGGAAAGCTCTCAGTGCGCTGTGCGGGTGAGATCTCGCAAAGGTCTTTCCACACTTTTATCAGAATGTAGCTCTAAGCCAAAAAGTTTGAATCCAAATCAAGATAAAAAGTTCTTCCAAGGAACCAGTTTCTAGCTGTGATGCAACACAGGGATGCTTCCCTTAACATACAGGTCTTGCATCATCCATTCTCTCTTGTTTTTACTTTTCACTTTCTGCAGCAAATCATTGGCTATAAAACAAACAAAATTTTAGCTTTGTCTTATATTTGTTATACCTTATCTGGGATTAGTCATTATGTAATAAATCTCTGGGAGACACATATTTGGAGAGAGGTATCTGTTAACAGGTAATGTTGTCTTCTTCATGTAGGCCAGGATTATTTTAAATGAGTGTCAAATGTGAAGTTTCCTGAGTCCCAAACAAGCATTTGTATGAATCTGTCTTGCTTTTTAAAAAAGCTCATTAATCCTAAGCTCATCTTCAATAGTCCTTTTCTGAAATCGTGGCTGAAATAATACATAATTGTCATGGTTCTATGTTGTTTTGTTTTTTGGGTTTCAGTATTCCACATCAAAACATCATGTAGTGTACGGGGCATTAAAGTGTTAATGCCCCAGTTCCCGGTACCTATCCCTGTACATTACAGCAGTCACGGGATCTGGCCACTCCTGGTGGTGGGGGCGCGCTCTTGCTGCCTTGCAGTGGGTGCTGGAGGGTGCTTCTTTCCTAGCCGTCCCAAGCTTTTCAGGTTTGACTCGGTCCCAGGAACTCTCTCTCCCATCTTGTCTGATTTATTAGTCTCAATTTCAATTCAATTGTATTATATTGTGTTATCTTGTATTCCGGTATCATAGTAAAATAAGTTTTCCTCCATGGATTGTTGCCGCTGTTCTTTTCCTCCCTTCCTTCCTTCCCATTTTTGTGGGACTGGGGTGGGGGGGGAGGGCAGAGGCTTGTTGCTCCCGTCACGGATGTAGATTGATCTAGTCAACTCCGTGACAATAATAAAGTCTATACAGCTCAGTCGCATTTTCTTCATTCAGTAGCTCCTGAAAACACATGTATCTTAGTTGTTTCTTCTTCTGTTGCATTAGAAGCTCAGTAGCTGCAAGGGTTAAACAGAGGATCATACATTCACAGATGTGAAAATACATATTTTTTGGCAATGCAAATGCACTAGGCAACTTCTGCATGTTTGAGCTTTGAGTAAGGAGGCCACCTGCTTCTAATGTACAGGAATAGGTTGTCTAGTGGAAAGGCAGACTCCATTTTTGACTGATTGAATGATCTGTGTATCTTATCCAAATGCTAGGAGATTGCTTCTATCCCATGATTAGCTGGGAGTTTTGATGGCATATTTGAAAAAATAAAAGGAATTCTAAAATCAATTTTCTCTTTTGTACAAATCATTTTATTATTGGTGCAAAGTGATGGGAAATTAGGTATTGGATGAAAGAAAAGGAGGATAGGTGACAAGCATTTTCTTGGATTATCCACTTTCTAGATAAGGTACCACTTCGTAGGTAGGCATGTTCAACTGTTTGGCACAAGTGCATGGAATAGCAAACACATGTAGCAGCTAAAATCAAGCTTGCATTAATGATTTCATTGCTTGAACTAAATTTGTAATGTAAATCATTCAGAGGTGCTCTAAGGCATTTCTATTCTTAGAAGAAAAGTCACAAACTGGAAAGTACGTCACCTTTGCAATCAGCACCCCCTTTAGCCTGTAATGTGGAACACATGGTGGTTGAAGAGGTTACAGTGCTACAGAAATGTCATTACAGAATTTCTCTGTGTTAACATGTATCATCTGTCACATAATTGTTTGTTTTACAACCTATACCTATAATGGGCTAAGTGGGGACTATTTATATCAGTTAACAATGAGTGCCTTTAATTAGTATTTCATGCAACTGGAACATGTTAAAGATTGTGACACAAATCTGGCTTGAGTTGCTAAATTCCATATGAATTTCATTATGAAATTGCTAAGACATTACAGTTGTGCAGGTATTGAGGTTTATAAGTGCATTTCATCTGTTACAAAACCAGAGCAAATCATATGCATCGTAAAGGAGAAATCTTCAAAACAACAGCTTGATATCTGACATAGCTGAACAAAAGCTTAAAGCGGGAAAGATGAAAACCTTTTACAATTTGAAATGTGTCTTTGTTTTAAAGCTGCAAATTTAATAACAGTTGCACAACTAAAGCAGTTGGGAAAAACTGAAACAATGGAAAATCTGATTGTACACAAAAATGATAATGAAAATTTATTAAAAATATATCAGTCGACCGAGATATTTATAAGCTGTTGCTAGAACATAGGATGAAAAAATGGTCTTTTGCTGATGGTTGAGATGGAGTGGCTGCAGACTTATGACTGGAGTTACATCCTATGCTTTCTGAGCAAAAATTATAAACAAAATATTTAAAATGAGATCCTCACTCCCAGCCCAACCTCTTTTACAGTGGGCGAAAGGTGCAGAAGTGGTCAATGGGACATTGACCACTTCAGCTTCAGCACATGTGGGAACTTCCTTCATGGGCACTGGTGATTTTGCAGTGTGAAGCACATGCAAGGGAGCAATATAATATGCAGGGAATGATGCAAGAGGAAAATGTGCCTGAGGTTACTGTATTAAAATTTTTGGAAGTGTCGTGGTCCTTAAGGGTGATTGAAAGAACGTGCTAGAACCAGGCTTATGTCAATATTCAAACAGTTCAGGAGATTAAGAGCAGGAGAGCGAAGGGTGACAGGAAATCCCAACAGCTTCATGCCTCTGTGTTATTCTTCTCAGATGTACAGACAGAGGCTCCATCCCTCCGTGTGCCCCAGTTTCTGAACCTAATGGTGTTTTTTTCTTCTGTGCTATTCTAAGTAATAAAACTATTCTAAGTTTTATTAGACTTGTAAATTTACCCATTAGTGTCATATTGATTTAGCAACCATCTCAACAGCCTCTCTCAAATCTTTATTTAAGATTTTGAAGTACTGAATAAGGAAAGAAGTTCAGGATATCTTATTCCGCTTTCTTTTTCTTCTCCCCTACTTGTATCAGATTTAATGTGCCTACAAGTCTCTGTCTAATTCAGACAACTACATTATCAGAAAATTAGTGCAAAGGTAATGTTAAACACAACATTTTGGTTCATTCCTGCTCTGTTAATCAGTATACAGACTAAAATATTTTCCTTTACTGCGTACTAAACATCTGTAGATTCACTGTAACTCCTTGTGAAATTACTAATTCAAAGTCCAACAACAGGTCCATCCTCTAGTTTAGCAGGCTGGAAAGGAGGTGTTAGCATTTTAGTTTCCCACACAGAGCTTGCTATCTGCCCTATGTAACAATATCCTATGTAACTAATGATCTTCATTCACTTAATTTCTGAAATATATTCTCATTATTCCAGATGACAGGGAAGGCTTTGCAATAACATTTCTGATATTTTTTTTTTAATTCTTTGTTAATTAGAGGTTTGATTCTACATTTGTGTTTGTTTTCCTCCATGAGCCTAAAATTGGAAGAGCAGCTATTCATTTGTGATCTTATTTTTCTCCTCATCTGATCATCTGATTTCTTTCAAAATTTCATCTGATTTCTTTCAAAAATTTTTTTTTGTCCATCTGATTTCTTTCAAAAAGTTTTAAAGATTTCTATCACTATGACTACTACGAGTTGGGTTAGTCAGAAAATATTTTAAACAAGAAATAATAAACAATGGAAGAGAAAAAAAAAAGGGTGGGAGGAAGGGGGGGAGGGTTGTTTCCAGAATGCTCGTGTGATCACTTGTGATTCCTACTTTTCCTTTGCTGGACTTAATTAAATTTATACTTCAGTTAAAGTTTATCCTTACTTAGGTTATATTTTTCATGATGAACAATAACAAAGTATCAGAGCAGAATCACCAGGCACGGAAAATAATGGGAAATAGAATCTGGAGTGGGTGTTCAATATGTAGAATTGAATGTCAGTACGTGAAAGTCAACCGAGATTTGAACATCAGCTGCAATGAAAGAACATATCAAAATTGCTGAAATACATTACTCTGAATTCAGTGGCTGAGAGGTTTTGCCTCTTTGTTTTCACCTAAATCCTCTTTGCTGTCCCTCTCCAAATATATATATATATTAAAAAAAAATTATCTCTGTTACTTTAGACAAACAAAAACTTTCTAGGTATTCGTGAAAGGAAATTCCCTCCTCAGGCATCCTGATAAAATGAAAATTTTAGGGAAATGGCAGAGACAACAGGTAATTTCAGAAGATATACAGAAATCTATCTATCTATATATGTGCTCAATTTTTGTAGTGTTTTCAAAAGCTTAAGAATGAAGAGAGATTAAATGGTACTGATTGGCTGATTTTTGATTACTGGAAAAGGAAAAAAGGAAAATCCACAAATGACCAAATTGAGTTCATACATTTAAAAAATTGTGAGTCTAAAAGAAACTGGTGAGCAATCGTGGCTGACATGCAAGGAAAGATTACAGAGCAGCACCAAAGCTTGATCTCATAATCTATTGAAGGCTATGAGTGAAAAAGATCAAGCTTGCCCAAAAGGGATTTCAGTGTAAACATTGAATAGAGTTCCAGTGACAAAAGATAATAATTTCTGGACTGCTGTGGATCTTCAAGTACCCTGATGATCACGGAAAAGCATCTATGGATGCCCCATCCCTGGAGGCATTCAAGACCAGGCTGAATGGGACCCTGGGCAGCCTGGTCTGGTGGGTGACAACCAGCCCACAGCAGCAGATTGAAGCTGGATAATCTTTAAAGACCCTTCCAACCCAAGCCATTCTTTAATTCTTTGAGTTGTGCCTCCAAATGCTAATGGGCTTTCACACTGCTCCCTAGGAAGATCAGTGTTTTTATCCTGATAAACAAGCTGGAATAGCGCTGAGGTACCCACATTGGTGCTCCTAAGCAATGCCACCAGTTTTTGCTGTTCCCTTGTGAAAAGTGATGTTCATCTGAAATATTGTAGCACAGAGTTATAAATACATCCTCCTACATTGTCTTCGCTCTCATACTTTTTTCTTTTTTTTTTTTTTTTAATTTTCTGTGTGTGGTTGCTTAGGTTTTTATACCTCTAATTTGAACACACACCCTTCCATACATCTCAAAAGCCGCTGGAAATATAATGCGCACAGTAGTTTGTAAATTAAATATGCTTAAGTAGCAGAAAACTGCAGTAACTAAGGCTGATGTATGGACTTGGAAGACTAAATCTAACTTTGTGGATTCAATTATAATTACAGCTGCATGAGCTGGCGCATTGGCAGGATGAACCTGCCAAGACGAGCTTACTAGAAACCATAGCAAGGCTGACCACATCATCAAAGAATAGCTCTCTGATGACATAGTACCTGCAGCTCTCCAGCTGATGACCCACAGGTCCAGCTGAAGACATCAGCTTTTCTGGTGAGAGACGAGTGAAGAGAAAGGATAAAGGTTTGCTATCAGGGTCAACAGAAAGAGGGATGTTTCCTCTGAGAAAGTTCATGGAGAAAACATGAGACTCCAGAACAAAGAAGGGGAAATTACAAAAATATATTGGATTTTGGAGGAATTTGTGTTGCCGAGGTGTGTCAGAGCCAGGTTACAGTTACTTATTAGGGAGGAAAGGTTCAGAAACACAGCACTTAACACTCTCTCCAGCTCTGCTAAATAATTTATGAAGAGCTAACTATAATTAGAAATCCAAATTTAAAAAATAGTAAACCAAAAATTTACTTTAAAAAGTGGGCAGATAGCCAACTATTTTTACTGGGTAGCACTGGAATTTTAATGTGAAACATATGCAAAGCTGTTATGAAAAGAAATACACCTCTTTAATGCTAATATCCAAATAGAATAAATGATAATTGTATTAAACACCAACTGGGAGTCAGAACAGTCCCCTGAGAACTGGAAACCCTATGTTGTTGGGTAAATTGTTGCTGAAAAAGCTGGTTTGGGATATTTTTTCTTCAGAAAAAAAATATGAAAAGGAAGGGGAACCGCAGTTTCTCCTGTAGAATGAATGAAGCTGTTCCAGAAGTCATGCCTCCTATTTTTTTTTTATGTCAGACCACGATGTCAGGGGCATATGTTGGTTGTAAGGCAGCAGATGTGGAATCTTCCCACCCCTATTTTATTATATTTTGCCGCTGTGCAACAGATGGCAGCAGAGGGGCAGGCTGGCAAAATGGCATTTGACATGGAAATGTATACAGAGAAACTGTGTAATGAATGTGCACTGATTGGCACTCATCAATACTTGGTGAATGTTTCTGTAGACCAAACAGTAGATGTGAGCCCAGTGATGTGGTGGATGTTAAAACACTATGAAACAGTGAGTGACCTCTACTGGTGTAGATTTTTACGAGCACAGTATACAGGCATTGTTGAAAATGCGTCACTGGTGAAAACACATAGATAATCATAGAATCACAGAATCATAGAATTGCTCAGGTTGGAAATGACCTTAAAGATCATCGAGTCCAACCACAACCCAACCATACTACCCGAACTCGAACAACCCTCCACTAAATCATGTCCCTGAGCACCACATCCAAATGGTTTTTAAACATAGAGGGATGGTGACTCAACCACCTCTCTGGGCAGCCTATTCCACTGCTTAACAACCCTTTCTCTAAAGAAGTGTTTCCTGATATCCAACCTAAACTTACCCTGGTACAACTTGAGGCCATTTCCCCTCATCCTATCACCTGTCACCAGTCAGAAGAAACCAACCCTGCTCACCTTTAATAGTTGTGCCATGTTGAAAAAATGTGTTTTGTAGCTGAGAATGCACTCTATCAAGTGGTATTATGCTCTTTGTAGCTGTTGTATTTCCATGGACATAAATAGGAGGCATGACTTTGAGAGTGACAGAATAATATCTGCCTAATCATACCATTTTTAAACTGGCTTTTATCTGAATTACACAACACGACACCAAGTAATGGAAGTTATGAATAATCTGCAAAACTGCTTTCACAACCTGGTTCTTCCATTTGGTTAATATTTAAAAAAATATTCACCTAAACAGGCAGCCTGATTTTGGCTCTTAACACATACCCACATGGAATCACAGGGAGAATTTATGGTGGGTAGAATGTAATTATCTGACCTGGAATTTGCCCAGAACACATGAGATTAATAAAGCAAGGCTTTCCAGGCACATATTTCAATTACCAGTCACTGTTTCTCTATGGTGGTCCTGATGATGGATAAGCCAAAATCACAAGGGTGTGAATTAATGTAAGATATTTCAAAACCTGAATGCAAAGCTTGCTGCCATATTTTGGCAACAGCCACATCAGAACAGCTATACAGAATCATGCTTCTTGGGTAGCAGCTACCCTTGAATGAAAGGGAACCCATTACATAGAGGTGTGACATGGAATCCAGAGAGAAAAGATCTGCTGCATTTGCATTACTTCTCTCCAAGATTATCTGGATCTTTGCTGCACCCTCCTCCTACAAAGGAATACTGATATGTGCATGAGTAGTTGGTATCATCCAACACATGCAGTGCTGTCTGAGCATTTCTGTTAGCAAGGCTGGCTTTGGCAAGGACAAAGAGGATCTGTGTGCATGGAGGTAAGGAGAAAATGGAGAGAATGTGCTCCTCAGCTGAGCTGAGGAGAACATCGAGTCAAGAGCTAAAGAGAAAAGGGATTAAAACAAATTTTATTGAAAATGAATTTGTGACACTATAGATGAAAAAAAAAACCAAAACAAATATTAAACTTCTATATTCCACTGAATAAATGCTTAGTGCATTAGTGCACATTAGTGCATTCACATGCTGAACTGTCTCTGTCTCATCTTGGGAGGCCCAGAATCATGGAAAAATTAAGTAAAATCAAGAGTACCAGTGTGGGACAGAATCCTCGTGATGAACAGCCATAACAATGCAACTGATAGAAGATTTAAAGATATGTAAAATCTAGGTGTATGAAATGATGAATGCTGTTGAAAAATAATGATTTTTCATGATATTTCATGTTACAATAAATACAAGCATCAGATAAAACCATCAGGAAGGAGAGTTGGGAGATACAAAGAAGCATTTATTTCATGCAACTTAAAATTTAACAGTGGAACTCGTTGTCACAGATTGTTAGACATAGCAGAACTTGAAAGGATTCAAAATTTAGAGAAGTTTGTCCACAATTAGCAGAAATATATTACCTCTGATGTGGGAAGTTCCTGATGTTCCAGTGGCAGATGTTAGGGAGGCTTACAGGGAAAAGAGCTGATACTGATACATCCATCCAATCAAAAATTGCCTTGCATATTTTTCAGGACAATTTGTTCTCAGGATGCTTAGGAAGGATAAATACTTCCTAAAGGCATTGAACCTACTGTGTTGTTGCTATGGAACCATTAAGACTAATGTTTCCTATAAATAAAGGCACAGGTAGATATTCCACGCCACAAATATTCCTGGAGCAGCTGAGATAGAGGTGTCCAGCTATCCAGGGCTACCAGCCATAGGGAAATCCCAGACAAATTTATTACCCTCCAAATTCTATTCAGACAAAACTTTCAGACAGAAGAAGGAAGATACTTCCAGGAAGCCCAGGCTTAGGGTAGTTATAAAGCTTGCAGTGTACTTAGAATGGGTTAGCAAGACAGAGGGAAAAGGAGGTGATGATCTACACTCACCTGTTTTTGTGTAGGAAAATAGGAAAATAATCGTACACGTAGGAATTCCTACACGTAGGAAAATAATCCTACTGCCCTAGCAGGAAAATCACAATGTGTAGTAGGCATTCCATGTTGGAATTTGAACAATGCATTTCTACCTCTTCTTCACCTCTTGCATTCAAGAGAAAAAGGAGGCTGCATTATTATTCTGGAAAACTTTAACACTTGTACTGGAAACTTCATGCTGTCTGCTTAAAGCACACAGAATTTTATAACCTGAAATGCAACAACTGCAAAAATATTGCAGCCAATAGAGGGGAATTACCTAGTTCTCTTCTTGACATAGACCAATATAGCCATTATGGAGGTAAAAACTGATACCTCAAGGAAAGATACATGACTGAGGTGGCTACAGAATCCTGCTTCAGGAGAGCTAATTTTGCAAAGTTGACAAGAATTATGGATGTAAATCAGCTGTAGAAAACAGTGTTTAAAAAAAGATGATTAGGAAGTGTTTAAAATATTTTCACTCATCCCAGATTCACAGCTTCAATTATAAGATGTTAATGGTGATAAAATAATCTAATAGGGGAGAAATAATGGCATTACAAATATGAAAATTTAGACCAGTTTATAAGGAAAATGAATGAGGGTAAAACCAGCAACAAAATATAGCATTAGATGAGAAATCGTGTCAAAAATGATGAAAGAAATCAAAGTATGCAAGCAGGAACAAACACTTTGCCAAATCAGATAAATATATGTGTTGTAGAGTATTGCTACAATATTTGTGAAGGAGATTGTTGACAAGAATCAGGTTTGATGTGTGATTGGATGGACAGTTAATAGCAAAAAGCTCTTCAGTTTATTAGACCTGGTGGCTGAAAATAAAAAACAAACAAGCTCAGCCTTGAAACAAAATGGATGTTTTAGTATATTGTGAGTTAATGGATCACTGAAACAGCTTGCCAAGTTTGCTTTGTGTTACCTATGACCCTGGAAAGCATTAAATTTTAACAATAAGCTTTTTTTCCTAGTTAAATAAATAAATAAATAATGAAGACTTACTGTTCATTCATTTAGCCAATGTAGCTAGTCATCTATCACCTCACATTCTAATGACTGGAGCTAATGGTTTTACTCTGTTAATGGTATTCGCTATTATACATTTCCAATCGTTTACCCTAAGATGTTGATGCATGCCCACTGTTGAAGTTGGTAATAGTTGTACAAAGTTATTTCAGACAGTATTTTCTCCAGAAAGTTTGCAGAAAACACGAATCCAGAGTGACAAATGCATAAAAGGATAATCCTCAGAAACAAGTCTGCTCTGTAGCCTAAACCTGCCAATGAGCACATGGTGTTCTTCTGAATAGAAAGTTAGAGTGACCAGCACAGCTTAGAGCAAAAGTGATGTATTCTGTCACCCAGTTTTCTCCTTGTCCCTAATGGAAACTGTCCATAGTCTCTCCCTGTACTGAATGGCAGTGGACTGAACTAACACTTGGAATTACCTGTGGTGTGTCAGTGTTACCCATTATTACTTGAATGAACTGATAGGTTAGGTACTTTTGATGGTTCTGAATTTTTTATGCAAGTCTCATTCACAGAGAAAGAATGAAGAATGATCAGGGAGAGGTATTTAGGGAGGACAAAATCTTCTATCTCCAAGCTGATGCTAGCAGAGAAGAAAAGAGTACTGAGAGTCCTCCTGATGTTCAGTATGGATAGCACCAGTGTGGGAAGAGAAAGCTGAAGGATGCTGGGTATGCTGGAAACAAGGTATAACAGAAGATGTGGACAAAGCAGCTGCCTCCAGGAATGGAGGAATGGAATGTGGGAGTTTCTTCCTCTGAGTGATTCTGGAGGATACCAGCGCAGGTAAAGGAAATGAATTATCTGATGTAGCTCCTTACTCTGTTCAAATAAAAGCGAACTTTACACTAAAGATATAATTCTTAGTCCTTTTAGATAAGGTTCTCCCTCAAATCCTTCCTAACTGCAGCAGCTCATGCCGTCCCTCTATGCCCCAGTGCAAACTCCCTTTGTGTATGTGCAGTTGTTTCTGTGACAGTGCTCTCAACCATGGAAGTTCTTGCTTTGTGGGGGAAAAAATAACTGTTTTCTATAAAACAAGATAATTCACAGATACACTTTATAACAAAGCCACATAAATCACTGCAGTAGCAAAAGTTAATCAAGTCCAGAGGAGAAGGTGTGAATGGAGGGGAACAAGGTAGGAAGGGATAGAAATTGAAAGGGATCTTTTAACCCAACTTTGCCAAGAACAATTTCATAACACAAGCTTCTCCACAATTTATTTTTCCCCCTCTCTTTCTGTCATGTGGATATGTGTACGTACATACTCTTCTAAAAAAATAGTGTTCAGCAAAGCCTTCCTCCAAAACAGTTTGAATTCCTTAGTGGCCTTGGGTGTGCCTTTGTTTCAGTTTGAATACTGCTATCGTATAAATGAGACTGTTTCTGCTATCTTAAATGAAGAGTGACGGTCACGCCCAGAAGTTCCAACTAGATTTAACCCAGCCTATACAGTATTAATCCTAGATCACAACCATAAGTTTCTGCACATGTTTCAAATAAGGGAAACTAGTGTAAACCCAGCACAGTTTTACAAGACGTTGTTCTAGTTCACGAGTGGATAAACTGCAGTTTCAAAAGCTATTTTAGCTTGAACAGGAAACCAAATTATAATAAAAATGACATGCAAATCCTGTTTTCACTATAATACTTAAAGCAATGAAAGAGTAAATTGAGTTTATCACAGAACCCTGCAGTTAGCCCCTTGATGGCAATGTCAGCCCCTTATCCACACTGTGATCGGGTACAGAAGTTGAAAACCCTTCACCAGTCCTAAAATAGCTTTCATCTAAAGGAAGAGCTTTCAAAGAAAGAGTGGAGGAAATGCTGCAGTAGAATCTTTACAGCAGTTCCAGAGATAAAGTTTCTTTAGCAAGCAAAGGTCTCTGCATATGCCACTCCTCGTTTTTCTTGTGCCTAATATCAGTTAACTGCCAGTGCCACTAACTTAGTAAGACTTTATGCACTTGTTTTTAGAATAGCCTTTTTGTCAATTTTCCTTGATTAAAATAGAGGCTATATTTTACAGGTATCGTTTCTGGAGTATACATTATACAAAACACAGTAGTAAAGAAAATAAGGTGTAGACATCACAATATTTAAGTCACATGTGTATTCCTACATTTTTAAGATACTTTGTATTCCCCCTTATTTCTGATTATGGAATCTGTTTTGGACTGCTGATATCCCTGAAAAGAGCTGATATAGCTTGAAAAAAACCAACACAGATTAAATATATTGTAGTGATACCACAGTGTTTAGGACAATTTAATCTTGCTCTTGGTGGAATTCTATTTATTTTCATGTCCCTATTATTCAGAAGAGGTAGAATTCAGAGGAAGGCACTATTAGTAGCTGACGCATACGCAAAAGTGAGATGGAGTACAATTTTCAAGAAGCTATTCAAGAGCAGGGCAAGGTGATGTGGTAATGACTACTGGTTTAAATATTTTGCCCTTTTAAATGCTGATGATCAAAGATTCACAGCACTGGTTGTCTAAGGATCAGACATCTCATGTTACTTTAGCTAGATTGTTTGCTGAACGATTTGAGTTTCTCCCACCATCCCTAATCTTTCTTCTTGTGTTAAGGTATTGATTTCAGCTTTCAGAACAGTGGACAAAAAATTGAAGAGATACACCAGTGCAATGTTGATTTCCAGCATAAACTCCTCACTCTGACTTTCCTGAAACATCTAGTTGACAGGTATGATATCTACATTTTAATTATTTCATTGCTGAGTGATTTAGCAGGAGTAGCCTGTTAGTGCAGTAATGCTATACTTCACATCATCACTCTCCTGATCTTCAGCACTCACACATGTTCTCCCAAACCTCATTTTTCCACTTCAGCGATGAACTCGTGCTCTTATGAGTTCAAAATGGTAAGCACATTCCACAAGGAAATTGCAGGAGCAGCATAATGTTACACTTAGTATCCGAATAAACAACACCAGGACTTTATTACAGATTGCATTGTTCATTTTACATTGTCATGAAAAGTTATTCAGTTTAAGTGAATCTGTCACATAATTTCCAGTTTCCTGCTCCAGAACACTGGAGAATCCAAACACTTTATTTCAGAATTTAGGTCCAGCTTCCCATCAAATGTTTAGGTCTTGAAGTACACTGAAAACTGGAGACCTTGGGCAGCTTGTCAGTGCTGTGGTAGCAGATATGGGAGGCCAAGAGGGGTTTTTATTGTTTTGTTTCTTTCTTATTTTTTTCTTTTTTTTTTCTTCCAGCTGTGTTTGGCAAGAAGAGCACAACCTTTCATGTCATATGTGATCCCTGTTCAAGTTATCCATACTTTTCTTACCACAAGGTTGCATTACTCTAATGCACTCCGTGTGAGGCTACATCTTGAGGCCATTTGGCAACTGAATCTAACGTGCACAATTCAACCACCTGTTTATTAAGTGGAGCATCATGCAGAGAGGACATTTAAAAAAAAACACATCCCAATCTCCAAAAACTGCAGTGGCTGCCAATAAATTTCTGGGCTGAGTTCAAGGTGTTGGTTTTAGCTTATAAAGACTTAAGTGGTTTGGGAGTTGGTTACCTGAGAGACTGACTTTCTTTCCTCATGAAGCAGTGCTTTAAAAATTGATATGAGAGGAGGAATCTGAACTGGTAACTCTCAAGTATAATAAGAGAGCTGGCAGCACTTTTGTGTGGAAAGCTCTCTGCAGTGCATGTGCATTATAAGTTTATCTATTGTGAAATGTCTCTGTTCATGGAAGAATTTGAAACTAGCATGCCAGTCTGGATCTGAATCAGGGCTAGAAACACTCGTGCAGGTATCTATTGTTATATGCTGATTTTTTCCTTATCTAACTATGGTTGCTATTTACATTGCTGAACCTTAGAAATATAATCTGGCATTCTAAATTAAACCTGATGTTAACAGCTGCTAGCCTAGCTATGGCTCCAGTTTGGCATTCTAGCTCAGCATTCACTTTTGAGGCATAGGACGCTCTTAACTGAATACATAGGATGGTACAGAACCTGCACAATTACCTAAAGAAATCAGATTTTAAAATCAATCTTACATTACGAAGATTGCAAATTTTGACAGAAACACTTTTATTTGCTGCATGCTCACAGTCCTTTTCTCATCTGCCTCCAGTATTCAAGCTACCAGAATTTGTAAGTGCTCCCAACTGTGATATTCAACATGTTATTAACCGTAGCTGTTTCCCACCATGGCACTTGCACTGTCTGTCACCTGAACAATCAAAGAGTTGGAATTATTTTGACCCAAAAATGCTTCTCTTTTGGGAATGACGAGGCCTTGTGCTGAAATACCTTTCAAGCATAACCGAACATAATCACTTATCTCATGGTGAGTTCTACCAGTAGTATCAGCAGAGGTTCATGGTTCATGAAATGGAGATATTTTGATAATTACGAAACATACAAATTCTGCCAGCTGTACCAACAGAAATGGGGATGCCTGTGATCTATCCTAATGGGACATTCAGATGCAGTACATTTCAACTGTTAATAATTCAGAGGATATTTCAGCTCCATCAGTGCTAGCAAACCAAACATCTCTGCTAAACATTTACAAGATTTAATGCCACACTTTGCATACATTGATATTTTCCATAGGAGTATGTGATACTCAGATGGAAGTCCAGATTATCCTCCTAATGCCTGATTGGGAACAAATAGAATAGGAAGAACGCTCTCTCTTTCCTCCATTGCATGTTTCCTGTAGCACTACTGTTACGGCTACTTCTGTTTAAGTGATGTAATTGGCTTGCAGATGCCATTTTGATGTTTGTTCTTTTTAATAATTATTTTATTTTTTCCTTCGTTCTATGAATAACTGGGATTGCATTTATTCGTATTTCAAAGGATTTGAAAAAATACGGCACTTAGCTTCAGTCTTGTATTTGCCTGAAGATTGCACCTTTCCTGTTATTTATCACATAAGGTTTTGGAGCATGAGCAAAGTTCAGCTAACATCAGTCATGCAGGGAATATGGAGCAGAAGCAGTATACTCAGAACAAATCCGCTTGTATTAAGTAGTGATTAATTGGCAGTCTTACTTATTTACTTATACTCACCTCCTCAGTTTTGTTTATATTGCTGAAACCTATAGCTGCAACTGAGATTGTGTTGACAATTACTATTCAGGTATTATACTTTAAGGATTTTATTTGTCTTGGCAAAAATGAAAGCCTTTAAGCCACAGAAATTAACTGATGATTCGACATCGTATTCAAACCAAATATACCTTTATTTTTGTCTTTGAAAGGACTGCACTTTCATACAATAAAAAACCAGTTTCTCAAATTCTAAATATTGTCAGAAATGAGAAGCTTGATAGTGTTTTGTTACTTTTTTTGGTTGGCTGGTTGGTTGGTTGGTTGTTTTGTTTTGTTTTGTTTTCCTGTGAATATGCAACAGAAAAAATTAAAATATTTTTATTACTTTATGAAATACTTTTTCAGTGTTTTATTAAATTCAAATTCAGTGCAGTGAAAACTCTGATCAGTTGTGAGCTACATTTTTCAAATGTTTTGATTAACTGTTCTCTTGCTCCTCAAAATCTTTTGTTGTATACTGCTGATGTCCACAGCAAGGTGTTTTTTCTTAATAATGCACAAAATTTCCTGATCAATGCAAAGCATTCTGCCTGAATCAGAAAATCTTAGAATCATAGGATGACAAAGGTTGGAAAAGGCCTCTGGGATCATTCAGTCCAACTTTCCTCCTACCACCAGTATTTCCCCACTAAACCATGCACCTCAGTACAAAACATCTCAAAGTTCCTTGAACATCTAAAGGTACAGTGACTCAACCACCTCCTGGGGCAGCCCATTCCGGAGCATGACCGCTCTTTCAGAGGATACATTTTTCCTAGTATCCAGCCTGAACCTTGGCTCAATTTGAGGCCATCTCATCCTATTGGTAATTACATGGGAGAAGATATTGAACTCAATCTTACATTAACCTCCTTTCAGGAGTTGTAGAGAACTACAAGGTCTCCCCTGAGCCTCCTTGCCTCCAGAAGATTCTCTTCTCAGATGCATGTCATTTTTCTATTCTTACCATTGATCAGTCTGACTGCCTCCTGCAGTAGCACAAGTTACATCTTTTCTCTCCTCTTCCTTAAGAATGCACCTCCCTGACTTTATCAGAATTTCTCTTTCACAGAATTCTCTTCTTGCCCTACTTCTCCTTCATACCTCTATATAGTTCCTTACTGTAAGTTGCTGTGCTGTATGTGAATATGTTGATTTGACTACTCATACTCCCAAAGGAAATTTTGATAAGCTCCTGGGAAATTCACCAAGAAAAAATAGCCTTATTGCAGGTAACTGCACTAAGCACTTTTAAGGCATTCATCTGGAGTTCATTAAGTGGAAGGAATTTCCCCAAGTTGACTTCTTTCTCCCAGAAACGAGCCTGGGTAAACTTGTTTATTCCTTGATAGCAGGAGTAGAACGTTGATTCAGGTGTCTCAAACTTGAAATTTGGGATTACCTGTTAGTCAGGATGATATGTTTCTGTCCTGCTTGTAAGTATGCCAGGAGGTCAAATCTAATGCTACAGTCCATACGTCATTGGATCCTTCTTTTTTTGTGAACAGCAACTGAGACTTAATGACGAGACTTTTTTCTTTTTCTTTTTTTTCTCTTTCTTTTTCTTTTTCTTTTTCTTTTTCTTTTTCTTTTTCTTTTTCTTTTTCTTTTTCTTTTTCTTTTTCTTTTTTTTTTCTTTTTCTCTTTCTTTTTCTTTTTCTTTTTCTTTTTCTTTTTCTTTTTCTTTTTCTTTTTCTTTTTCTTTTTCTTTTTCTTTTTCTTTTTCTTTTTCTTTTTCTTTTTCTTTTTTCTTTCCTTTTTTTTTTTTTTTAACTAAATAAATAAAGTCAAATAAAGAAATTTTAAACGTGTGTACCAGAACAACAAACAAGTGCATCACAGATATGGAAAGTAATTGGAACATATTCTGCAAATGAGGCATTATGGACAATACGGACTCTGTTAACATTGTCTGTCATTTCTGATAGGATTTTCTTCAAGGTGTGAGGGATTTTAAGAAAAGCAGATGCTGAGGGTCTCATAGATCGCTTCTTGTCTAAACTTCCTAAATGTGTCAGTCAGACTGTGAAAATATAGCTCCCAGTGTGCAAAGAACAAACCATTCTTTTTACATATGGTTGCTAGAATTGATGGGACACCTGTGGGCTCTAGTGGGTTAGAGTATGACTTAAAGAAAGTAGGATGTTGACTTCAGATAATTAGTTTTTTACTTGTGTAGAAATTACCTAAGATGAAGCATCAAGAATATATGGCAGTAATCTCCAGTATTGTGCTCCCCAGTAGTCAACATGCTCTTAGACTCTTAAAAAGTTTGCAGTTTATGAAAAACATTTAAGTGTTTCTGTTACACATTTTGGTTGCCATGTTAACTTGGCTTCCATCAGACTGCAACAAACCCAAAACACCTCCTTACATACTTGCTTTATGACATTTTATTAGAATGCCAATATAACAGTTTTATAGTAAATGTAGGATATGGCAGGAGACTAAAATAACACCGTATTCTCTGAACACTTTAATCTAGGTTTAATAATTTTAGGGTTTTTAGACGTTTGTAACTTAACCTGTGGGCATAATCTAGTAGTAACTGTGCTTGAGAGAAGTTATGAGCACTGCACTCTGAGATTACAGTGGCTCAAATAACATAGTGGTTCCAAGGGAAACTAAATCTTTTTAAAACCCCTCAAACATCAGTTTAAACTGTTAACTTTAATTTTATTTTAAATTCATGTTAGAGTAATTGCATCAAGCTGGGATTATGTGCTTTCTCTGATTCTGTTTTAAAGCACTTCTGCCTATTTTAACCATTTCTTGTACAGGCAACTCTCGTTTATTGGGAATTTCTTCTTCACCGAGTGTATTCAGTTTAAGTGATATCTTTTTCAAGTGATGAGAGCTTTGATGTATAATAATTGGTGGCATGTGTGATTTATGCTTTCTCAAAGGATGGGTGTAATGCTTACTACTGCTAAAGATCAATTTATTTGTATTTTGGTGGATGGTTTTTCCATTAAAAATAAATCATGGAATCATTAAGGTTGGAGAAGAACTATAAGATTACCTAGTCCAACAAACCACCCATCACCACCATATCCACTAACCATGCCCTTAAGTACCACATCTACATGTTTAATGAATACCTCAATACCTCTCTGGGCAGCCTGTGCCAGTGCCTCATCACCACTTTCTGAGACAAATTTTTTCCTAATATCCAATCTGCATCTCTTCCAGTTCAGCTTCAGGACATTATCTCTCATCCTATTTCTGTGAACTGGGACATCAATATTGAACCTCATTATAGAGAAGATTACTGTTTTTTACTGATTCAGATATATATTCTTATTAAACATAAAGTGAGAATGGAAAAGAAAAAGTTTTTACAAGTTTTTCATGTCAATATTTGTCCATGTTGTGGTACTTAACTCTACACACCTAATAAGAGTTTGATGTAGAAATTGTTGGGCAAGCAGTTCTGAGAATTATACATCCTCCTTGGCCAAACTATTTATAGTTCCAGGGAACTAGAATGGTTCTGTGAATTAATCCAGGACTCAAAATAAATCACAAAGACAACAACAACAACAAAAAAAAAAACAACCCAAAAGCTCTATTGCCTTTGTTTTACAACAGGGAACATTAAGGGGAAAGCTAAAACCAAAAATGTCACAGAAGGAGTCAACAGAGAATGTGTCCTGATGGCTGAGCATCGTGAGAAAAAAATCCCATCTCAAAGAGATTGAGAAGCCTGCAGCAAGAAAAACAATAATAAATCTGTGTGAATGTTGGTATATAACATACATTTATCTATTGATTTTAATCATGACTGCCTCCCTGTTGAATAAAACCATTTTGTAAAGGGCAGAGCCTCAGAACCTAGAAAGACTTCTTTCAACAAAGGAAGGCAAGAAACCTCATTTGTGCTAACAGCAAAAAGGATGTAGCACCAGGGAAATCTGAGTCCATGGAATGGGAATAAAAAACAGCAGACTGGTACTGTGCCCCAGCATTGAGCATACTGTGTGTATAGGATGTACATAGCTAAACTTTTGTCCATTTTGTCAGTCCTGGCTAACCACATCTCATTCATCTTCATTTTACTTGGAAAAGAATTAATGTATGAGACATATCCTTCAAGAAAAGCAAGATAAAATACCAATAGTGAAACTCCTGAAATATATCTTGAAAGCTTTGATCAGCGATTCCCAAAGTACTCAACAAAGGCAACTGTATTTTCTGATACCAACGCTTACTCGCAGATCACTGAAAGGACAGTTGGATATTGTATATAATGTGCATGACATTTACAGTATATAAACTATACATATATATAGTACTCTTCTGTTTGGTTTATGTGGCTGTTTACCATCTCAGGAAACAAGCTAGATAAGAGGGTGCAGAAGCAGCAAATTGCCTACAGTCTGTGGGTCCCACAGAGCTGTAGGACATTTAGGAAAAAGGATAGAGGAAATAGAAGAGCCTTGCTATAATTTGATTTACTGGTACAAATTTACCATTCATTTAGTGTCTTGCACATAGAAGTGTTATGCTTTAGATTCTTCCTGCCTGAGATTTCTTACAGCTTGTGGGTATTCTCCCCAGGTGCTCAGCTAAGATAATTAAGGATATATCATGCAAGTATAAGCCATGTATCCATGAGTTCTGTCCTCAGATACTAAAGGATTTACTATATGACTTATTTATATTTGCTGAGAGGTGTTTATTCTGGTTAATGATGGACATTTATTATAGTACTGCATTACTTTTAACTAACTTGCTTTTCTGTGGAACTCATGGCCTCAGAAAAAAATACCCTGTGGTCCTGTACATAAGTGACTACAAAAACACTATTCTCTGTGTAAAATTTCTTGGACTAAGAAATGAAATAAAGAAAAACAAAACAAAACAACCCCCCTTCCCCCCCCCCTCCCTCCCCCCCTCCAAAATGTAAAAAAAAAAAACAAACAAAAAACCAACCCAACAACCAAACACTATGAGGAAGTTGGCTTCTCCTTTTACTACATCCGGAATTTATAACTTCCCTCCATACCACAGAACCAGTTTGAGGTTTCTCAGAAGCTTACTTCAAATGAGACGAGTCATTTCAAAGATGAGAGTGGGCAGCTCTGCTGAAGGAACAAATGGAGTTGAACACAAAGCAGGGGAAGAAGAAAGCTCTGATGGCTGGGCTCTGCCAGAAAGGTAGAATGACCATTACCTTTTTTATCTGTTTCCAGTCTTCAGCTTGAAGGACCAGGGTCTGAGCAACCTGATCTACCTGCGTATGTCCCTGTTCATTGAAGGGGAGTTGGACTAGACAGCCTTTAGTGGCCCCTCCCAACTCAAACAACTCTATGATTCAACTGCCCTAAATAGTCACCTACTATTTGCAGTTAAAGTCACCTCTGTCTTTACGGCTGTGAACACTCACCTGAACTTTTGTACCCTGGCCAAACTGGGTGATCTATCAAAAAATAACCTATTGGTAGTATGACCAGCAAGGCAGGAATTAGACCACTCTTTTTGTGCATGAAAGCACTGTATCCTCTTCTTCCTGATTTATAACAGGAATCTGAATCACTGTATTTCACTCCAGGGAGGAGGCACCTTTGCTCTGTAGGTGAATGTGGGCTGAGGCTCTCTCTCTTTGATAAAGCATTCTGGTTTGGGTCATTAACTTGGCCTGTGTATTAACTTGGAAAAGCTGGGCCCCAGACCCTCCTCCAAGAAACACTTTTTAAAGAGTCTGGGAGCTGTGTATGTGTGTGGAAGAAATATGTAAACAAGGAGACATTTTACCAACAAAAAACCTGGATTTCTCCAGGTTTCACCCTGTAAGGCACCTTGGAGCAACAGCTGGATTTAGGTATCAAAAGCGGTAGTAAGACACCTGACTCTTTTTCTGGATTATTCATCACTTTTATTCCTCCCAGTTTCTTTGAATTTCCGTTCTTACTGGAAAATCTATATGTTACAAATAAGCCTATCCTCAGCAGCTGGAAGTATGTTAAAGAACACTTGCTCTGCACTACTTCAGATCTCAATAAAGCCACTGATCCAAGAAAAAGAAGCCTATAAACTCTAATACTGGCAGGTGAAGAGCTTTTCACTGAATCTTGTCTCAGAGCACAAATTTTGGCTGTTGTGTATTCCTCCATTGCTATGTGTATGTATGAGCCGGCCTCTAATTCAAGTATTGTCCAACCAGTCTACAAGACAAAAAGCTGTCAGCTTCAGTAGGAGTGGAAACAGCCTAAAACAAATGTAATTCCTCAACGTGTCTGCAGTTTCTTCATTGCTTTAGCAGAAACACTCTGCCAAAGATAGCCCACTAGAGGCAAAGAGCAAGAAACAAAATAATTATTGTAGGGTAGTGAACATGGCAGTGCAAAGAACAAACAGGAGTGGAACAAAGAACAAAACTAAGAGAAGTCTATAACAGAGTCACAACTGAAAAGAAAAAAGTTTTCTTCTCTTATTGCTGCAGCAAATAAGAGTGACACTCAGGCTCATCACATCTTCATAAGTCTCAGCTAAGGATTTTGAATTTCAGTTAACAATTCCAGTTCTATTAATTCCCAAAAGCATATAAAATCAATGCTTTGACTTAGAAGTGCTTCTGCAGGTAACCAAGATGTACTCCATATCCTAAATAAGTCTGGCATAAGAACTGCTAATCTGTGGACACAGTGTTTAGAACCTAAATGAGAAAATTATCTGAGCCGTTATATTCAATGTACAGTTACTTTTCTTAAAACACAGATGAGAACTAGGGGTGTCTTTTTTGCATTGCTTGTAGTTGGAACCCTGGTTCAGACAGTCTGCAGCCTGAAGGAGTCTAAATCTCCTGTTCCCACTTTGTGGGAAAGCACCCAAAGTATTAGGCATAGAAAGAAGGCAAGGTGTGGTATTTCTGTGCAGCCGCAAACATCATGAAAGCATGTGCTAGGATCATTCCCTGTGAATTGTGGAAATCCCTCCTTTTGGTTCCTATTTCTAATACTTATAGGAAACGTTATCATGACATGAATGTGAATCATTTCATGGAAGATACGTGCAATCAGCACAGGGCTAGTGGGCTAGTGAAAGCCCAAACTCAAGCTCCAAACCTCAGCCGTGACTATAGCCAGTCTATCCTCAGGGGCTGTTCCCATCTGCCATGAGAACAGCAAGAGACCCCTCTACTTCAACATCTTTTTACATCTCCTGTGATTTTATGGTGGCAAAATCTGTGTTAATATTAAGAATGTGAGAGAAGTCTCATGCTACAGCAGGGAATTGGAGATAGGGGTTAACATCTCATATGAAGAGAGCTCTATCCCCCCAGGAAATCTGTACCTGCTTAAATGGAAACTGTATAATCAATGAACAGATGGCACAGGAAGGAAATCTGACATGGACTTCTTTTCTTAGAGATGAGATCTATTAAAAAGATTAGCCAGAGCCACTCATCTTCCCATCCCCGACACAAATCCCTTTCAAGAATGAATTCTGCACGTTCTGCCCTTATACTGATTAGTTCTGTTTTCATGATGAGTAAATGGTGGTTGTGATCCTTGCCAAAACAAAACCCCTTCAACTGATTGATCTTTAATAAAACTTAAAAGGCTCAAGCATGTTCACATGTTATTTGGAAAAATATGGCTAACAGAAGTCACCAAGTTGTAACGTCACCTTCACTTAACTAAACACGAAATCGACAGATTTGGTGGGTTTGGGCCAAGTCTTACTAGACAGGATTGTGTACTGTAAAGACTACACCCACTGGTATTACTTGGCAAGGATTCTACAGAGAAACCATAGATTGAATGAAGATAGGATAAGGCTATCTTTTTTACCACCCGTCATCCTGAAGGCCTGAAGACCACAAGCAATTTGTGAAAATGGTTCTGTGCCAAATATAGCAGAAGTGTCTTTGTGTGCAGCAGATGCTAAAGGAACATGGTCTAAGGTTAGATGAACAGCACTCCGGAATTGCCTGCTTCTTCCTGCTGTCTTCAAAACAGCTTACTTGGAGGCAAACTTCTACATCACAGATTTCTTAAAATGAGCAAGATGGTGCTCCTTCCTCTTGCCTTTACACATTTCCTTTTCAAAGCACTGAATTAAATCAGTCATATTTTTTGTCATGACCGGTGATCACTCTATTTGGTAACTCAAATTAAAAAGCAAACAAACAAAACCAAACATATAAAAACTTTAAAAATTACCTAATTTCTCCTTTGTATCTGCTTTATTTGGACCACACTAAACCCCACGTATGTATTAGAGTGGTAAAAGCTCATTGTGTATCTCCAGAGTTCAACACAGTTCAGTAATAGCCACTCTTATGTAGTCAGAGAGATTGAGAATAAGGTCCTCAGAAGATTGCTTTCACATGAACCTTCAGCCTCGCAGTCAAACTCAAGCTGGTGAAGAGGTGGAAAAGTAATACCTGAGAAGAAGTATTCATCTAAAGTTTCTTATCCCTTTTGAACTTTCTACTTTTCATCATCTTATTCTATTAGAATGTTCTAATATTCTATTAGAAATTACAAGGAAATCTATTAGAGTTGCAAAAAAATTAATATGCCATTCATAAAATAGTTTAAAATAAATATAGGAAGAGTTTCTATCATCAACAAGATAATGATATATGACACACCATAGAATCATATGAATTATAGAATGGCTTGAGTTGGAGGGGACCTTAAAGACCACCCAGTTCCAACCCTGCTGCCATGGGCTAGAGTCCACCCACAAGCTCAGGCTGCCCAGGGCCCACCCAAACTGACCTTGAATACCTCCAGGGATGGGGCACCACATGTTCTCTGGGCAGCCTGTGGGAGTGCCTCATCACCCTCTAAATAAAGAATTTCTTCCTATTATCTAACCTAAATCTCCTCTCTTTTAGTTTAAATCCATTTCTCCTTGTCCTATCACTTTGTGTAAAAAGTCATTCCCACTCCTGCCCCTAAGTTCTCTTTAAGTACTAGAAGGCGACTATGAAGTCTCCCCAGAACCATCTCTTCTCCAAGCCAAATAAATCCATCTCCCTCAACCATTCTTCATAAGAGAGATGCTCCAGCTCGCTGTTCATCCTCGTGGTCCTCCTCTAGACCTGCTCCACCAGCTCTGCATCTTTCTTGTGCTGAGGGCCCTGGGCCTCTATGCAGAACTGCAAAAGGTTCCTCATGTGGGCAGAACAGGAGGACAACCCCATCTCCCTCCCTGCTGCCGCCTCTCTGTTCAGGTAGCCCAGGGTATTGTTGGCCTTCTGGACTGCATGAGCACACTGCTGGCTCACGTCCAGCTTTTCATCCACCAGAACCCCCAAGTTCTTCTCCACAGAGCTGCTCTCAATGTGTTTTTCTCCCACTCTGTACGTAGAAGAGTTTCATCTGATCTGAAAAGATAAGCTCAAACAATTACTCCGCAGTACTCCCTCAGCACTTAACAACATGGTAATTCAGCTATTTCTAGCCATAAGTGTCTTAGATATTGACCTTGAAACTCTAAACTATGTAACACAAACAATATAAAAACCAAACAAATGAACAAAACAACAAGAAAAAACAACCACAAGAAAAACACATTCAGTTTTTATGTAAAAAAAGAAGGAAAGAAGGGAGGAAGGGAGGAAGGGAAGAAGGGAAGAAGGAAAGGAAGAAAGAAGGAAAGAAGAAAAGAAGGAAAGAAGGAAAGAAGGAAAGAAAGGGAAGAAGGGAAGAACGGAAGAAGGAAAGAAGGGAAGAAGGAAGGAAAGAAGGAAGGAAAGAAGGAGAGAAAGAGAGAAAGAAAGAGAGAAAGAGAGAAAGAAAGAGAGAAAGAAAGAGAGAAAGAGGGAAGAAAGAGAGAAAGAGAGAAAGAGAGAGAGAAAGAGAGAAGAGAGAAAGAGAGAAAGAGAAAGAGAGAAAGAGAGAAAGAGAGAGAGAAAGAGAGAAAAGAGAGAAAGAGAGAAAGAGAGAAAGAGAGAAAGAGAGAGAGAAAGGAAGAGAGGAAGAGAGGAAGAGAGGAAGAGAGGAAGAGAGGAAGAGAGGAAGAGAGGAAGAGAGGAAGAGAGGAAGAGAGGAAGAAAGGAAGAAAGGAAGAAAGGAAGAAAGGAAGAAAGGAAGAAAGGAAGAAAGGAAGAAAGGAAGAAAGAAAGAAAGAAAGAAAGAAAGAAAGAAAGAAAGAAAGAAAGAAAGAAAGAAAGAAGACTATGCTGCAGAGAAGGAAATGTAATGTGAAGGTCTTTGACAATGACAAAAAAGGTGAAAAGGATACCGTAGTCCTGTAAGACAGGAAGCCAGAATTGTATGGTCACTGGAATGCAGTACTGTTAGTTCCTGTGAGAAGCAGATGAAAAACATCTAAGCTCAACCACAACTACAAACATCTGGATGCTCAGCTGCCCTGTTGGCTGAGAGGAAGCAGGTGCGGTTGTCCTCTTCGTTAAAACTAGCCTTACACTTTTCAAGGTGGATGTTACTGGAAGAGGCTGATGGCCCCCAGATGGAAATATGACCAGTCCCAGTGGAGTGGCCAGGAGATTCCATGGTCCCTGTCTGGATTTAAATGGAAGAAATGGAGATCGGGTATTGTCAGCCAAATAAGATCTTGTCTTTGAAGATCATAAACTTTTCCATACTCTTTCCTCAGTAGGCCCTCTCCCTTGAAGCCAAGCAGAGAGTCTCAAGAAGGTCTCCGTTAAGAGAAAAGAGACTCAGCTGTCGTGTACACTGAAAGGCTTCAAGTGCTGAGGTGTGCACTGACAGGATATATCTATTCAGAAAGCAGATTTTGTAACTAATTACATTGTTTAAGTCAATTGAAAAAAAAAAAAAAAAAGAAGTTGAATTCTAAAACTGTATTCAATGGTTCGTGAACAGCACTGTCTTTCTCCAAAGGTAACTGTATTTCAGATAATGTATTTTAATAAAGACTATTTTTTCTTAATTAATGTGATTGCTCATGCAAACATTGAATACTCTATCTTGCGCAGTAAAAGCACTTGGCACATAGATTGCTATAGAAGCCATCTCATGAGTACTAATGTGTGCCATTGTGTACTGTTTCAAAATAAAACTGATGCAGAGAAGGTCCTTCAAAAGGATTCTGGATTCAAAGCATCCAGTTTTCTGAACAGAAAAGATGTTAATCTTAGTATACAAAATTCAAGAGAGAGAAACAGCAAGGAAACAAATTTAACAAATTTAAGTTAATACAAGAACACATGTTTATATGAGACTGTCCAGGAGATGTAAGATATGCAGCATTAAAGTCTGTAATGGCTTTCTAACAGGGACAAGGAAACAAACAAAGCCTCAAAATAATTCCGTGGTTTTGCAGTGATGCCTAAGAAGCTGAGAAGACAATTTAAAAAAAAGGGATTTTCAGGAGGCAGAAGATGAAACTGCCTTGACTGAGAAGAGTCATTCAAATCCAGTTTCTACCTCAGTTGTTTTCCTTCAGTGAAAAAAAATGACTAAGAGTCATGACCTTTGCAAAGCTTCTGCTGTTTCCAAAGAACAGCAAGAATATAAACATAGACCTTTCTCTTGAAAAGCTATCCACAGCTGAGGAAAGCAGTAAAACCTGATTTCAGCTTTGTCCCTCTTCCCTAAGAAGTGATGGTAATGATCAGGGGATCATAGTTTCAGACCAGACTAGTGGTCTAGTGAAGAGATAAGGCTCAATTGTGAGGCTCCTCTCCTAGCTCCAAAGACAGATACAATATCTTCAGCTGGCTAGATTGTTTTCCACCAGTCAGAAAGAGTAGAGAAGGTTATTTGGGATAGTCATTAGTCTAATTTTGGATATTCATTTGGGATACAAGATGCCTATATTCAGGTCTTTGGCATTACTCCAACAGTATTTAACTAAAGAACTTTGACCAGCCGCAAATATTCCTAGCATCTATGCTATTTTTTTCTCCTTAATTTTTTTTCTCTAGCATTTGGAAGTAGACAGGACAAAAATATGAATAAATTGCCTCCAGGATATGAGCTTACAGCAGCTGTTGTTTTATGGCTCTGCTTTGCAGTATTGTTCTCCTTGTTCTCTGTGATATATATGAGTGTTCTGCAAGTAAAACCATGGAAGGTAGAAAAGAAAATTTACCTGTCTCTACACAGCAATGTGTATGTAGTTGCTAGAGAGCATCTAATCAATTGCTGAACAGTAAGTGATTTCCATGACCTATCTTCTCATTCAATCCTGATGCACTTTAATCCAGGGCTCTGTTAAAGTTTGGTTCAATGTTCAAGGACACTAAAATCAAAGCTAATTGGCACCAACAACCACTCCTGTTTTCTGGGTGCCATTGGCACCTCACTAAAATGTAAGTTTTCATATTCAGTTTGGTGTAAGATTGCTGCTTTTTCCTCTGCTCTTTTCCTTTCTTCAGTTACGCTTGAAATAAGAAATCCACATCTTTGGCCCTCTTAAATCTACCTCCAAAGAGGTGCTAGCCTATGTCTACTGTGTCAGGAAGAGTTTGTGAAAATAAAGATGGTTCCAGACAAATGCTTCACAAATGCTTAAAAACTGCATTACACCTAAGTCAGGACAAAAATACACCACTAATTCAAAGGCTAATTCAAAGAAAACATAGGCTATTATAGATACTTGCCCCTTTGTGAAATATGGCATCTATATTTCTGTGTGTGTGTGCAATCTCTGACAATTAAGTGATTTTACTTACCTTTTACAGATGGACATGCAAGAGCAGATAGTTTATTACAAGATTCAAACCCAGTGATAGATAAATTTGGTAAAAGAGGTTGACCAAATCCCAAGCCTCATGATTGATTGCCCCTTTTCTTCTTGGTCAGAGAGGTCTGGTTTTAGTGGTTCACAACTACACTGGTCACATTCTTTCCTTAGTTACTTGAATTGTATTTGTAGATTCTGCAGCAGTCTCCTGCTAAAGCATTGGTGTGGCCTCACCTTGAGTATTACGAGCAGTTCTGGGCTCCATGATATAAAACAGATGTTAAGGTCCTTGAATGCACCCAAAGGAGGCAGCAAAGCTGTAACAGGGCTGAAAGGATGTCCTGTGAGGAGAGGTTGAGGACACTTGGGCTATCTATTGTGAAGAAGAGGAGGCCAAGAAGTGACCTTGCTGCTCTCTGCAGCTCCCTGAGGAGGGGAAGCAAAGGGAGATGCTCTGCTCCTGGGAACCAGTGGCAGGACAGGGAACAGCACAGAGCTGCATCAGGGGATGATCATACTGGGCGCTGGAAAACATTTATTTACTTTGAGCCTGAAACAGGCTTCCTGGAGAAGTGCTTGATGCCCCATGGCTGTCAGTTTTCAAGAGGCCCTTGGACAGTGCCCTCAATAACATACTTTAATTTCTTGTTAGTACCGAAGTGGTCAGGCAGGGGGACTTCATGATCTTTGAATGTCCTTTCCAATTCTATTCTATTCTATTCTGTTTTGTTCCGTTCCTTCATTCTTTAATCATCCTTATTAAGCTGAGCCGAGATTGATATTTTGACTTTATTTTTGTTGTTAAACTACTTTCTCATTCTCTGTATGAACTCCCAGGCATATTTTTGAATTCTTTTGGTTCTTCTAGTGATGATATCTATGTTACCTTCTAAAAACTGTACTTGCATTTATGATATATACATATATATATACATATTAATTCTTCCGGTGCTTATCTTCATACAAATTTTTTTGAGCTACAGCAACTTTGTCCCTTTTGTGAAAAGTATTGAATTGAATTTTGTGTAATGTAGATTGAAAATAAAGGTGATTGTCATTGTTGTTTTAATAGTTTCTAAGATTTCTCTCTCACTTTCATTTTGGAGATGTATCCATATTTTTCTTTCCTTCTCTGCTTTGTTCTCCATACTGGCAGATTAATTCCTATACATTGCTACAGTGCTGGACTCACACAAAGTGATGTCCCTTTTCAGAATACTTGGTCTCCAACTCTGGAAGAGTCCAGCCTTCATGCCTTCTTCATTGCTGAGCTTAAACCTTTCTGGATGCAGATCTTGTTTCTTTGACTTCAGCATTCACAATCCTTACCAGTAAATAGTGAACCCAATATTAGCTGGCTAACATGTTTTGTTGTATAATGGTCTACCCAAATCTAATTGGAATCAACTGGAACTTTCATTTGGCTTAGCTGACTGCAGATCAGACATAAATACAAAAAGGTGATATTATTTATGTAACTTAATTAACTGGCACACAAAGACACACACAAGACTCTGTTATCTCTAGTGGATAGACAAATCCTGCTTACCAAGAAGTGTATGAAGAAATGGTAAATCGTAAGATACAATCATAAAATCATTGAATCCTTAAAGTTGGAAGGGACCTCTGAGGGCCATCTAGTCCAACTCCCCTGGAATTAGCATGGACACCACAGCTAGATCAGGTTGCCCAGAGCCTGACCCAGCTTCACCTTGAAAGCCTTACCTTTAAACCTTGGAAGATGGTGAAATCTTGCACTGAGAGGTGCTCCTTTTCCCACTACACGAATGAGAAATATCTCTAATGAGATGCCAGAATCTCCAGTTATTCTTCAGTTACTGTAAATGGAAGCAGTAACAGCAAAGAAAAGACTGTAGCAACACAGACATCACAAAGAAAACTACAATGATTCCTGATACAACTGTAAGGGAAAGAAGGAGACTATGTTCCGTGTTAAAAGGAGTTAACAAAACTAACTTGTGTGAAAACATGTAAGCCCTGAGAGACTGTTGTTTGATTGGTATTAAATTTAAACATCAGCAAAATAAACAAATAAATATACTTTTTCCCTAAAGGCTGAAGCTCCCCAAATCAGTGCTTTAACTGGAGAGAGTGAACGCTGGATGATTTCGGCTGCTGGAAACCAATAAATAATGACTTCAGCAAATATTGTTCAGAGGAGCTCAGAATGAGGAGGGCTTTGTCCAGCAGGTGGCGAGTTTTCTTCAGAATTGCACGAAGAGAGGATTTTACGGTTCCGTTCGCTCTACGATGCCCTGATCGTGACATGCCTACAGTATTACATACAAAGGCCGGTCTGAAAATAACCCTATGGGTCTGACCTTATTCTACAAATAGCAGGAAGCTCCTGGTTAGGGCTGAAGCTTTGTCAGTACTTAACCTTCCCTCAGGCTGAGGTATTATGGCATAGTTGGTGCTTAGGACCACCTGAAGGCACAAGGGCCCCCCCATGAGATGACCTTTATTTCTCATGCTTCAGCATAGCTGGGTATGATAGGGGCTGGTCCTTCCGACTTGACTCTTAATTTGCTTTGCTTTAGTGACTTTTAGCTGATCCATGCATTTATTCCCATGCAGGTTCTCTGAGAATTTATAACCGTTGAGAAAGCTATACCTAAAAACAAAACTAAAGGAATTTGATTTTCCTATGGAGCTGCTTCATATTTAGAAAATACTGAAACCGGGGAAGACATTATGAATTATTATACAACTAAAATTCAGATTTCTTGTATGTTATCCTCAATAAATCCTACTTTTGGGTTATTCTAAATCATAAAATTCTTGCTGGGTCAGTATTTGTATGTCCTTCAGCCAAACACTAGTTCTGTATTAGTCACAGTAATGTTTTGTGCTAGAATAATGCCTTTCCACTGAGTAAAAGCCAAGAAGTTGAATCTGCAGTGATATAATGGCACGGTTCTTAGGTATTACCATCACTGTAGTTGATCATGAAAGCTCACATTGATTACTATGGAGGAAAACCTGAACCCCATAATTGTTGCAGAGTCGTGAGGTCATGTGAACAATGTGTATGGCTAGAGATCAACTGGCTTCTGGTAGTAGTTGTATTATAGATGAGTGGGGGGGATAGGTGTGATTTAGGGGTCTGAACACTGATATCTCTGGATTAAAATTGTCCTTCTTTCCAGTGGATGATTGGCCATTGTCTCTGCCAGTAGTGCAGCTCATCTGCAGAGTAGAAAGCAGTGCTAGGTCTGCAGCTGAACGTTAGCTATCAACGACATTTTTTTGTTTAGCAGGGGAGATAGCCCTGTTCCATGCACCTCTTAGTCCTGCCAGGGACTCCTCTTTCACTGCAAATAGAGGTTGTTCCAAATATTGAATGTCCTACACCTGTTACTAAAGTTGAACCCCACAGATGACTGAGATGTGCTCTGATCTTGAGGGCTTTCCCAAAGTCTGGACCCAGGGTATTTAAAATGTCACCCACATTTCTGACCTGTGGGTCCACAGCTCAGAGCTTCTCAAAGAGTCTGACTGAGGCTGCAGAGCACATTTGCACGGAATCTTTATATATTCAGTACTGTGCATTTCTTTACTGAACTGAGCAGGCAAGGCAGCTGGCGTATGGAAATAAAGTGCTCACAGCACTGGAAAGAGAGTCAGAGATCTGTGGCACAAACATCAGTGTAATCTTCCTCTCCTGCTACTACATGTGCTCTGAATGTGACATTTTCTTTGGGCTCCAGCACCCAGGCTGTGAGTGACACGATACGAGTACTGGCAGCTGATGCAAGTAGAGCCCTGTTTCACAGCTTATCCCAGGATCTATGCAGTGAGCAAAGCCAGAGCAAGATCCCAAATGATTAGGATATAAAACTTGCAGTCCTGTTTGTATTACTGTCTCCAGTCCTGCAAAGCCCAGAGGAAATGCACAGATGCTGACTTGCTGCCATGAAGTGCTGCTGTGATAAGTCCTAGGAAAAGATTTTCCAAATGCTTCTTGCACAGAAAAGGTTTCATTTTTCAGTTGTAGCAAGACTCTTGGCATGTTGGCGTATGATCTAGCAACTACTGCAGGTATGGGCTGTAGTAATTGCTGAAGATAAAGCCTGATATGGTGAGCACAGTGCTGGAGTGTCTGTCCCCCTTACTCTCAGGAAATGAGCTGAGATGCCTAAAATACGAATCATTGTCTCTGTGGGAGCACACACTCCTGAAATAGGTTCAACAGTTTAACTGATTGGAAGAGCAATAGTTCTGAAGTCAGATACAGGTATCAGTGAGGTCAGAGAGAGAGTTTCCTTTGCCTTCAGTGAGTGCTGGATTTGTTGTAGCCCATCGTCACTGTCCTTCCCTGGAAGGAAGAAAAAAAAACTTATGGAGCCCTGATCTGAGTCGTGGGTTTAACAGAACATGGCAAGAAAATGTTGCGCCTTCATTCCCCCCAAAAGAGATGGAGTCCTTCTTTTGTTGTTAAATATAGCCTCACCAAATATAATCCTTGTCAAACGCATGTTATCCCAGAACATTTCACAAGGTAAAGGTGGCTGACATTTCCTGAATCAATATACATGTACTCCTAATTCTAGTCTGCATACTGTAAAACTGTCTGTCTTAATCTGTCTCTAAGTCTCCATTTATAGACAAAATCAATTTCCTTTTCCACATATGTATATACATGTGTATTCATGTACATACATGCCTTTTTTTTTTTTTTTTTTTTTTTTTTTAAACCACCTACAGAAAATTCTTTAACCTCAATGTGCTGTCATTTTCTGTGATCCTTTCTCCTGCCTAACCTGAGCTGGATGGCGGGGAAGTTACCTCTACCAAGTTCCCAGACTAGCAGAAATGTATATATCACAGCAGTAAAGAAAGGATTTCTCTGCAGAACATATGGCATAGGCATAATCCACAGCAAACTGATGTGCTGTCCAGGCTCTGCTGGCATTCCACTTGAGTGTCCCAATGCACACCGGTCTTTTTCTCATAGGCCCATTCTGAGCTCTTGTCACCAAAATCTTCTGTTCCTGTGGGGTCGTTAAATTCTGACTCAACTTCCAGCAGATATGGAAATCACACGCAAGCCAGTGCAGTCCACACAAATCATTCCAGCCACCCTTGCATTAAATGAACTTTTTTAAGAAGCTGTTTTTGACCTGATAGAATATAATGGTTTCAAGGGAAC
The DNA here is from genome assembly GCF_951394365.1 of Tetrao urogallus. Taxonomy (NCBI): domain Eukaryota; kingdom Metazoa; phylum Chordata; class Aves; order Galliformes; family Phasianidae; genus Tetrao; species Tetrao urogallus. The sequence continues at coordinate 99,867,671 of NC_136814.1, read as the reverse complement.
CATACAGCCATTACAATCCATCATATAAATGAATACTTAGGGACACCTAAATCCAAAGATTATTTGACTGCTACACATAAACTTGCACTGAAGGGGCTGGTGGATAGACCCCCTCAAATCTGCAGTGAAAACATCTGTACCTTTAGGAAATTCTTCTTAAATATGAGTGCATGGATAAACTTCCTCGGTTTTCCAAAACGGTCCGTTTGTTTTAAATGAAATTGACCCCCAGCATCAAATGACTCTCTGGATGCACTGCTACCAAATTATCAGTTTAGAAAAGCAAAGGATTTGGGAATGATAAAGGTATTTTTATGAGCAGTTCTGATTGCAGGCTCAGGCTTCTCCATAACCTGATGCTTTTTCACGTGTTATTAATTATTGTGCACTGTACTCCTTTAACTTCTATGGCAGATACTGTAAAGCTGAGCAAAAGTAAGCAATAAACATACCAAAAAGAGAGAGAGAGAGAGAAAGAAAAGAAAAAAGTTCTCTAAACTCCTCTTTCTCTTCCTTTTGTTGCTCTCTTGTAATGTAAAAACAGATAAATGGTTTCCTCTTTCAAATACAACAAAAAGAAATGCCTCCTGGGAGGAGCCCTGGGATGCCAAGTTTCAGCCTGGATTGAATTTTTATGACCACTGTAAAAACTCCTGAAAATAGGAAATTATAATGGAAACGCTGACTCTGAGCGCAGCAGCGCGAGCAGAACCACCGCGGCACTATTGGTGATCTAAAGGGGCTGGAAGTTAAAGTGGAATCATTTACACACCGCTTTGCAAACAAGGGGCGGTGGGGGGAAAGGGGGGGGGGGGGAGGGAGGGGGAGATTTTACATTTAATTAGCCGCTTGCAAAATCCATTGTGCTTCTTAAAGAGGAGAAATCCCCTATCTGTCTTTCTGTTCCACGCATTGGGATTCCTATCCAGCCTGCAAAAGAGCTCTGCCCGTGCGGGTGAGAAGTGCCATGCCCCAACTCTCGGCGCGGACACCCACTGACTTCCATAGGGCGGCTGCTTACGAACCCTCTCCAACCCTCCGCCCCCCTCCAGCGGTTCGCTACAGTGGAGGGCAGCGATGTATTGCAGCGCTGGGTCGCTGCTCAGCACCGCTCTGAAAAAAAAAATCAAGGCAAACCATCACCTCCTCGCTAACAAAATGGAGATGTTCCGAAGTTTGGCATTGATTTTCATAGAGCCCTAGAAACAGGAGGTTAAAAATCATAATAATCATAGTAATACCGGTACAAGTTGGCTTTGCGCTGTGGGTTTTGGAGGTTGGGGGCGGGGGCTGCTATCAGCAAAGGATTACTCGCCCCACGGGAGCAGTTTCCACCCGCGCTGTTCGCTGCCGTCCATCCGTGCCGTGTCGTTTGCGGCCGTTGCCGCGATGTGGCTGCATAGGAGAGGGGCGGCGGTCCGGGGGTCGTCACGGAAAGGGGATCGCGATCGGAAAGGGCGCTCCGGAGCTCCCGCCGTCCCCCACCCGCCCTCCCGAAGGGCTTCGGAGCTCAGCCCCGCCGCGCTCCGTCCCCTCCGTGGCGTTCATCCCGGGAGGAGGAGGACTGGGGGGTGGGGGGGGGGTAGGGGGTTCAGCAGAGCCCACGCTCTCCATCCTTCGCAGCAGAACCGCAGGAAGGGGAGGGGGAAGGGGAGAAAGAATGAGGCAAAGCAAAACAGAGCAAAAATACATCGACCTATTTATATCCATCCCCAGGTGGCTCTGATGAAAATGGCCCCGAGGGCGAGGGCAGAGTGCTGCCGTGCACTTGTGCCGGCTCCGGCCGCTCTGCCCCGCTCCCTTCTCCCGGGAACATCGAGCGGAGGCGACTCGGAGCGGTCGCCCCCCACCCAGCGCCGCGTTGTAGGGGAGGGGTGCGGTGTTCTCCGGCCTCGGAGCAACGGAGAGGCCCTTGGGAGTCATCGCCGAGAAGTTGTCCCAGCTCTGTCCCCGCTCCTCCTCGCCAGGAGGAGAATCAGCATCTCGCTGATGCTCCGCGAGAAGCACGGTGGTTTCTCCTCAATAAAAGAGTGTTCGAGGGATAAGCTGCGTTCCCCCGTGGGGAGGAAATCCCAGGGAGGCAAAAGGGAGCTTTACCCGCACACGGCTACGGGATGGGGCCGGGAATCGTTGTTTTGCAAAGTTTCTTTGATCCCGAAGGTGGAGACGACTGAGGGAGGGGAGGGGGGCACGGCTCGGGCTGCTCAATCCCCGCACAGCGCGAGGGGTGGGGGGTGAACGCGGGGTACCCGGATCCCCACGATCTCAGCTACCCCGGTACCTGCGCCTCGCGAGGTCAGCCCTCATACCCAGAACCCGCTGGGGACCGAGCGATGAGAGAGGAGGGCGGGGGAATGCTCTGCAGGTGGGGAGCAGAGCCGCACCTTCGCACCCGCCGATCCGTGCGAGGCGGCGGCGGCTCCGCGCTACTCCGCAGCTGCGGGAGCGGAGAGCCGCGCGGTGCCCTCCGCATACACGGGGAGCGGCCGGGGGGGCCTTCACCGTGCGCGGTGTCTGAGATGGGTTGGGGAAAGGATGGAGGTTCTGTCTCCTTTTGCCCCCAATCCCTTCGCGGAGCACTCGTGAAACGAATTGGGTTTCGCTGTCACATCTAAATCCTACAAACGTGGCGGGATTTTGGAACAGATGACTTCGCTTTTTACGAGGCTCTTGAAGTTGTAACATTCCTAATCGACAGCAGATCTGCGCTGTGGAAAAGCGCAGCGTATACCCTGCGTGTCAGCGCTGCTCGTGGTTTTGTAGCCCGTTCCCGGTATTGGGTTCCCCACCGTTAAGAGTTGACATAATGCAAATTAGCGAGGGACATCGTAAAAACCCATCCGAGAATAAAGGTTTTGGAACAGCGCGCCCCGCATAGCTCAAACACCAGGTATCTCAACCAAACGCACCGAAAGAGACAGCTAACCTGAAACTTCAGTACAATCTCCAGTGTCTTGACAAATCCAAATATTTTTATTTTTTAGCCAGTACCCAAATATCGGCCGTAAGCTATCCAGGCAGCCCTCAGCCACAGCTCTCCGCTACGCTCCGGGATGGGATCACATCTCAACGACCCGCTTTGATTTTAAAATACTTTCGCGTGGGAATCTTTGCTGAGTCTCTCCCCCCCTCCTCCGTCCTCCCCCCTCCAGACGCAGAGATCCCTCACCGCTCTCTAGTTCTGCGCTTAAGTATTTAATCCGGAATGATGGGGTCTGTGATGGAAGTGCGATTTTGCTTGTTGTGCTCCCCTTACACGTGCAGGTATCATCGCCGCTGTCGTGTTTTGCCATCCCCGCTGTCCTGTTCTATTTCTAAAGTGTTTCGGTTCATACAAGAGCCCACCCTTGTCTACACGTAAAATCTTCCTTGAAGGAAATAGAAATGTGCTCTTAGAGGAGTGCATCCCCTGCACGGTGCTGAGGGGCATTCGGGGACCCCACATTTTGCGTTCTGCCGGCGGCGCTCGGCAACTGGTTTTGGAAGGGCGAAGTTAGTCGGGGGCATCAGCTCCCAGCTTCGGCCGTGGGGTCACGCTTCAGACATTTCGATCCCTAGAATAAAAAATAAATAAGCGCCAGGTTTCAGGGGGAGGTAAAATAAAATAAGTCAATACAAAAGAAAAAGAGTAGAAACAAAGAAGAAGGGAAAATAGGAAGAAAGAGAAAGAGAGAAAAGAAGGGAAGAAAGAGAGAAAGAAGGGGAGAAAGAGAGAAAGGAACAGCACGAAATAGGAAAGAACTGAAGGACTGAGACGGGAGAACGTCTTTGCTTTGCCTCTGCCTCATAAAAATGCCACTCGTTCGCAAAAGAAGCAGAGAAAATCCCTTCTCCCGCCCAGAGCAGTGCCGGACCCCGGACCCGTCCCCAAAACGGGGCTGCTGGGAGATGAGACGCTGGCTGAGCCCGCAGCCCCATCGTGTTTGTGAGCGCTCATCCTCCGAGGTGATAACACGACGGACGGCTACTTTCTTGTTGCTTTACATCTACATACATATATACGTATAATTGTTTGTTTGCTTTTTCCTTCGCAGCTGGGTACAAACCACCAGTGACATGGATAATAAAAGTCCACACGCGTGTCCCTGAGCGTGGCACCGCGTTATCCCGACGGATCTGTCTTCGCGACCGTATTGTATTACAAGGTTCCTCGGGACGATGTAAAACACCGAGCGATTTTTTTTTTTTTTTTTTTTTTTTTCCCACCATTCACGGATCTAAAGGAGTGTGAATGGATGGATGAATAGAAAAACAAATAAGCAAGGAGATTACGGCCTCGGGATTAATCGTAAAGCAAGTTTAACTTTTTTTCTTTCGAGCGTTATTTTGCTTTGCCCGCTTTTTCCTGGCAGTCCCCTCCACGTTTCTCTATAGCTCCCGGAGCCGCGGGCGCTCCGCGGGACTCCGCACGGCGCTGAACGCGCTCCGGGTGCGGGGAGAGACGGACCGGGCCGGGCCGGGCGATGAGAAGGCAGTGACAGGAGAAGGCAGTGATTTGAGGGGGAGCCGGGAGGAAAGTGGGGTCAGGGAGGGGTGCTGGGGAGTGGGGCAGCGGGGTAGACATCTCACAGGTAGGCGCCTCCAGGGTGCACAACTTTGCGACCCCTAGAATTGTCTTAGAGGGAGCGGATCCCCCCCTCCATCCATCCTCCTCGCTTTGTTATTATTATTTTAAGGAAGGGGGGCTGTTTCTTTTTACGTTTTCTCTTCCTCGGAGAGCCCAGACCCTCGGGGAGACGCGGAGTTGCGACCGCACAGCGCCTCGCGGGGAGAGGGTCTGCTTTCCTCCATCCCCATCCTTTTACAATGCGTAGCGCTGCGCGCAGCCCCGCGGGAATAGCGCTCCTCCGGGGACGGCCGAGCGGAGGGGAGCCCGGGGAGACGCTCCGAGAAGAGGAGGGGGGCGGGAAGAGGGGACGGGATCACACGTTTGTGGGCTGCGAGCCCCGGGCTGCTGCTTGCAGGAGAAGCGGCTCGAGAAGTTGTTCCTTCCCAGCCAGCAACTTTCTCCCCGCTTGCGCATGCCCGAAATCTGGTGGGAGGTTGGAAAGGGGGAACGGGGAGGGAGGGGGGGTTGAAATAAGGAGGAGGCTGCAGGGAAGGGATCTGTTCAGTCTGAGCTCGGCTACTCCCGGGCGCGTTCGTACCGCGGCATACGCTCACGGCGCCGGGAGGGAGAACACCTCCGGCAGCCGCAGCACCTGGACACCTGGCCCGGCTCGGCCCGGCCGTGGAGAGCGGTGGGGTGGGTGTGGGGACGGAGCTGTGCCCCCGAGGCCGGTGGAGGCACTGACCCACGGCCCCGCTTTTTTTTTTTTTTTTTTAATACTTTTTTTTTTCTCACTTTTTTTTTTTTTTTTTTTTTCATTTTTCCTCGTTATTATTTTATTTCACCAACTCCGATTTAGCCCGGGATCTTTTAACTGCTGCCAGCGGTGGAGCACAGATCGGGATTAGGTAAATAAAAAGAACAATTCATTTCGTTTGTTATTTTGTTTTTAGCCAAGTCTCGGGGTCGCGTTCATCGATCCAAACACCTTTTCTCTCCCTCTCGCCTTTCTTTCTTTCTTTCTTTCTTTCCTTTCCTCTCTCCTCACCCTCCCCATCCACTCCGGATGGTGCAGCAGCACTGGGGACATTGCAGCTCACGTGAGGAGGACGCTTTCCCCAGGGCGGGCGGAGGGCTGGGGCAGCCCGCACACGGGGCTCGGTGTTCTGATGCTAGAATGGTTTGCTTTCCCCTCTCGGGGCTGTTTATCCCTCCTCGTGGAAAGCTGTGTTTTTAATCCAAGCTAAAAATGACACAACGAGAGCAATCCAGAGGTCTGATAGTCCTTTATGGGTTTGAACGCTCGGCTTCTCTGCTCTCTCGTCTGTCCTTTTCTTTCTTTTTTCTCTTTCTTACTTTCTTACTTTCTTTCTCTTTTTCTCTTTCTTCTTTTCTTTTTCTATCTTTTTTCTCTTTTTCTCTTTTTCTCTCTCTTTCTTTTCTGCTCAACTTTTCGAGTTCCAGGCTCTGAGAACCGTTCTGTTTCTCTCCAAGGCCATAGCAGAAATGAATCCGATGTTTATAACTGTCTGAACGGACCAAAACAAGTTCAGTGTAGGGAGAAACTGGGCTCCCCTCGAGGCCGAGCCTATGAAGTGTCCGTGCAAAGCCGAGGATTAGAACATAGTTGTTATTTCTGGCTTTTGGGGAAGGAAACTACTAAAAATCGGGCGTATTGCAGCTCAGCAGAAATCTGCGGGGGTAACGTAAGCAGGGCGGGGGGTGAGAGCCGTGCCTCGGACAGGTGCACAGTGGGCTCAGGCTTAGCACGTCCGAAACCCGCTTAGAAAAGAAATCAAAGGGCCGTCCCCAAAGCAGCGCTGCGCTCGGGAGAGGAGCGGCCACAACGCGTTGTGCCCGGCGCTGCACCGGGCGGTCGAGGAGGGCTGAACCGCTCTCAGCCGGTCCCAGGGCTGTGCCCCGACGGTGTCACCCCGAAGGGTTTAACCCCCGACCCCGCGGAAGCGGAGGGGTACGGAGGGCAGAAACGCCGCTTGCAGCCGGGAGAGAGGAAGGGCGTTTCTCTCGGGGGAGAAATGCGGACTGACTCCTGTATGGGGGCTTTTAGACACGCGTGGTGTCTGTGTATGTGTGTGTGTGTGTGTGTGTGTGTGTGTGTGTGTGTGTGGAGGGTTGTTTTAACAACACCGAGAACTCCCAAAGCAACCTAAACACTTCTGCAGGGAGCGCACAGCGGGGCCGCCCTACGGACCCCCCCGCGCCCACTGCCCGCGTGGGGCTGCGCTCCGCCCGCAAAGGCCCAAAGGATGGAGAGTTTGTGTCACTTTGGACGGGGGGGAGGGTGGGTGGAAAGCTGCCCCCGGGGAACCGCGGTCGAACCCCGCTTCGTATTATTATCGCGAGGCTGAAATCCACCGCATTCATCAGCGTTCGCGGTGGTGGTCTGGCGAAACTTGTCAACACCGATTTCGTGATAAAATGTGAATGATGATTTTATAAGGATCGAGCGGAGATATCCAAGGCACATGCTGACTGAGCCCTTCCAGTGCTCATTAATGTTAGCAATTAACTCTTTCACGCTCAATTAGCCGCGAATAAACCCGCTTTAATAGATTCTGCACACTTCATTAATACTTCGAATCAATCTGCTCTGAAAATGCTCTTTATTCCCCCGGAGCACAGCGTTCGGGTAATGCGGAGCCAAAGGGCCGTTTCATTCCCTTTCTAGTTACTTTCCCAAATACAGATACAGTTGTGAGCTCCATTTTCTCGCTTAAACTGATAGGAAGGAAAAGCTTTGTCCCGCAGAGGGACGAAGCAGCGGAGACCCGGTGGCAAAACGCCGCACAAGAGGCGCGATAGAGCCGAAAGGACCTGAATGCCGGACCTGAAAGGGATCAGAAAGCGGCGACTTTTCCTGACAGATGAACCTGATCCAGTTTGTGGCTATCCCAAGAATGCAGCGTTTTATGCCCGCTACTTTATCATGTTTGTGAAAATAAGCAACGTTCTCAGGGCAATTTACCTCCGCCGCTCTCCCATGTGGAACTAATTAACAAAGCTCATTATTTATGGTCAGGTATTTAATATAACAAATATCCCTTTCAAAGGGCACATCGGAAATTGATAATTCAAGGTAGAAAGGAAAAAATATCGCCTGGCCACGGGGTTATTTCAAAATCCATTTAATTTCGCTTCTCGCTGTGTTACCGGCTCCGTTTTTCCTTTTTCTTTTCCTTACTTTCCTTTTTATTTATTATTATTATTATTATTTTCGCATAGGAGAGGTAGAATTTAGTTCGGAAGGTTTACAACGGTCTTAAAGCAATGGCAACTGGACAATAGCATTACGGTATCTTCAAACAGGACAAAGGGTAAGAAAGCTGGAGGCAGATGTAGGCTTTCAAGTTTATGATCCTATTTGTGCAGGATAAATTTATCTTGGCACGAGTGGGTTTTGTTTCAGGCAGAACACGGTGGTTTGGTCTCAATTACTTCACCGAGCGACTCTGTATTAGAATTAAAAAAGAAAACAAAACCCTCGCACTGTTTTATTACGGTTGGGGGAATTGAAGCAAAGCGCTCGTGGGATCTTCTGGAGGAAATAATAATAATAATAATAATAAAAGGCCTGATAAGATCTGTTTACACGGAACAGAAGGAAAGGTGGAGGTGACACAGAAATCAAAGAAACGGTGATCTGTGTGCGGGAGAGCGGAGTCACCGCGCTGGGACGCGCTTTGATGTCCCAAAAGAAGGGACCTCGCTATGAAATGCTCCGCGCTCCGTCTGTGCTTCTGTCCGTCCCCGGTCGCAACAGAGCAGAAGTGTAGCTTACATTGCTGGAAAAGAGCCAAGAAACTCGTAGTAACGTGAACGCTCTGCTCCCACCTCCCGTTTGCTTCTTCTATCTCGTCTCCCTTTCCCCCCCCCCCCCCCCCCCCCCCCCGCCCTTCTTTTTTTTCTTGTTTATTTTTTTTCCTATTTCTACTTTTTTGCTCTTCTATTTTCCTGAAACAGAACTGTTCCAGCGAACAAAAAACAACCGCGAGGGCAATGGATGGTATTGCCACTGCGCTGCTTGGCTTCTGCCCCCTTCTTCTTTGGGAAAATAGAAACAGACTTATTATTGTTATTATTAATTTTGTCGGCAACAACCAGTACAAATCCGCATAGCAGATTAGTGCTTTCTTATTCCAAATTAAATGTTTTCTGTGAATCCAAAGTAAGGCAGTTGAGTAAGCCCAGAAACTCACTCCTTTTGCAAGTGCATGTTGCATGCTTGAGGGATCTGGGAGTACCCAGCCAGGAAAATAGACGCAGAGCCGTTGTGATGAACAGAAACAGACACTGCAGGTACCCGGACCAGAGGGTTTTCCGTTTGTTTTGTTCTCGGGGGTCATCGCTGGAGGCATTTGTGCTGGGGAGAGGACATGCCTTAGCGTGAGGGCAGAGCTAAGAACAAGAAAAGCTCTTCTCCAGCCGAAGGATACAACGGTCCCGTTGGATCGCCAGCCCTAAATAGTTAAAGAAATAAATAAATAAAACAAAGAGGAGAGGGAGGAGGATTCAACGTGTTGCTTCTGCAATCAGCCACTATGCAAAATGAATCCTGCAATTTGGGGAAGGGATGGGGGGGAGGCGGGGGAAGCCAAAAAGCAAAATCTCACCCTCTCTTATTCTGGGTCATTGCGATGGAATTCCTCTACGGTTTGGCTCTCTCTTCCTGCCGCTGATTTATGTAGAGTGGTGTGAAAGGTGGACCTGGCATAGAGAGCTGCTCAGAGTAAGATTCTCACTCTCACACCCTCCCATCCGCAGCATCTCGCTCCGGGCAACTGCCCACGTATAAATCAGATTTGTTTCCCTGGTCCTTAGACCCCTTTGGCCACCAGTGCGCCTCTTGTTCCCTTGTCTCCCCAGATCAGGAGGGCAATTAATGCTCTGCAGCACTTTGCTGCTTCTTTTTCTCCAAGAAGCTTCATTCTTCACATGGGAATGCCATAGGGCCCTGTTGGGACCCTGTGTGAATCTTGTGGGAATCCTTAAGGGACTCAGGAGCCCTTTAAGGACACCTTACAGGACTCTATGTAGATCCTATGGTGATCTTAGGAGTACCCTATGTGCACTCTATGGAGATCCTAAGGGAAAGGATTCTCGCTGAGAGAAAATCCCAGAGTGGGATTTTCTGGGTGGAGTGAGAACAACCTACGAGCTGTGGAACAAAGAGGATCCTTGGGGTGCAGGGCTACAATGCCTCCAAAAGCTCTGGGTGCTCTCTCACAACACAAAGAGGAGAAACTCTATCCCCACTGCCAACCCTACGGAGGCATCTCCTGCCAAATGGTTGACAGTGCTGAGGGCTCAGTTTGCAGGCAAGGCCAGATGTGCCTCCATATTGTTGTCTGTTAGCATTTTCCCCTCCATATTGTAGGATGGAATGAGAAGGGATCTGGCCTGGAGGAGAGGCTGGGGGCTTGGCAGCAGCCTGAAATGCAGAGCAAAGTGGTGGCACACAGCCTGGAGAAGGACTGTGGCCCTGCAGCTGGTGGGCTGGGTGTCTGCACGGGAATAGTCCCTCCAGCCCTTGCCTTTTTCCCTTGTGAAGGGCTTTAATTAAGCAATTGCCTAGACTGGGATATGGGCTTGGAAGCCAGGCACTTCCCTGTAGAGAGAGCAAATGGCACTGAAGTTTTGTCACCCAGATGCAGCCTTTTCCCATTTCTTTTTGTGGTATATAGAGGGAGTTGGTTTTTTTTTCTTGCTGTTGTTGCTTAAAAAAAAAAAAAAAAAAAAAACCAACAAAAAAAACACAACAACCAACAAACTTTAAGGGCATTATCTGTTTGAATGAGGGAGTATGAGCAGTTCTGAGTACCCAACAAGCCCACATTCAGAGGGCTGAGGGCAGACCATGAAGAGGTGAGCGACCTGGAGCAGCAAGCTCTCTGCAACTCAATCCCACACCTCCTCAGCAGTGAGGGCTGAAGGCAGTTTTGGAGGGCAGACTGAATGAACAGTATCCCATCATTTTAGAAAGGCTGAGAAGGGCTGATAGGTATCTCCTCGCTGTCCCTGTGTGGAAGGTCATCAGGGGCAATCTTGGCACATGGATGCTGTTGTTTAGATGGGAGCATGATGTTGCTGTGTGAGGGATCGGGAGAAGGAGATTCTGGAGATCCATGTGGATACATTTGCAGTCAAGAGATAATCAGACTTCTCCAAGCTCCAAGTCCAAGACAATCTCCTCCTGCGTCTTTGTAGAGGGGCATTAGTAAGAAACGAAGTGAGAAATTCCTTTTGCTATTAACTTTATATAAATCCATCTCTCTTTCTTCTCCCCACATCTTTTTTTTTTTTCTTTTTTTTTTCTTTTTTTTTCTCTTTTTTTCCAGATCTTTTCCTCCCCTGTTCCCAAGATCCTCCTCCTAAGTGGCCACCATGGGAAGTAAGACTCTGCCGGCCCCAGTGCCTATCCATCCATCCCTCCAGCTTACCAACTACTCCTTCTTGCAAGCATTCAACGGGCTGCCCGCTGTGCCTTCTGACCACCTCTCCAACCTCTATGGCTTCAGCGCCCTGCACGCCGTACACCTGCACCAGTGGACTTTGGGCTACCCGGCCATGCATCTGCCCCGTTCCTCCTTCTCCAAAGTGCCCAGCGTATCGAGCCTGGTGGATGCACGGTTCCAGCTGCCCACCTTCCCACTCTTCCCACATGTCATCCAGCCCAAGCAAGAGGCTGCTAACATGACCCTCAAAGCTAAACCCCGCTTTGATTTTGCCAACCTAGCAGTGGCTGCCACACAAGAGGACCACTCTAAACTGGGACAGGTGGATAGCCAGGGCTCCCCGCCAGGGCTGGGGTCTTTGCTTGAGGTGACTAAACTCTCTCCGGAGAAGAAACCCACCCGGGGAAGGTTACCATCCAAAACCAAGAAGGAATTTGTGTGTAAATTCTGTGGCAGGCACTTCACCAAGTCGTACAACCTTTTGATCCATGAAAGAACCCACACTGATGAACGGCCCTACACATGCGACATATGCCACAAGGCCTTCAGAAGACAAGATCACCTGAGAGACCACAGGTAAAGTTCTTCTCCTGTCCATTTTTCTTGTGTATCTGTGCTTTCCTGGTAACCCACCTACAGTCATAAAGCAGTCATACTTGTAAGAAAGGCCGTGTCCCCAGCTGGGCAGCACTGCTCATCCTAAGTTCTTTATCCAGTGCTGGTAGGGAAGCTCAGATCACTCACTTGTAGGAGAAGCCTGTTAAACCTATCCACCCTACAAAGATGACCTGTACAATCTCCTCAGCTTCCACGGACATTTTCATTTTCTGCTCGCATCCCCGGAGCCTTTACCTTTGTGATCACTCTGTGAAGACAGGCAGCCTTGTGATCCTGAAGTTAGTCAGAAATACTTTATCCCTACAGAAGACCCTTGTGTGCCTCTAGCACCCCTCTCTTATTGCCCACATACATAAAGCTGATTGCCAGAGTGTTGCATTCCGCACTCTTGGTCTTAGTGGTAGCTGTAAAAATCTCTGGAGTGTTTTCTATCAGTGCTGAGTTCAGGCCAGTTGTTTCTGACATCTTGATTGTTTTTCTCTTCCTAGATATATCCATTCTAAAGAAAAGCCTTTTAAGTGTCAAGAATGTGGGAAAGGATTTTGCCAGTCCAGAACACTAGCTGTCCACAAGACACTGCACACGCAAGTAAAGGAACTGAAACCTGCCAAACTTAAGTGCTGAAGCTCCGACTTCTATGAACTTTTCCTGCCCTTCAGATTTTACACCAAAACCAGAACAGAAACAAAACTGTCAGGATGGGAGCACAGAACTTTGCATTTTTTTTTGTTTGTTTGTACTTTAGAAAGAGCAAAATCTCACCAAGAAGCTCACTTCTTAAATTGTGGATGAAAAGATTACTTGGCGTTTAAAACATGCATGAATGACACAGAAAGTGCTAGATGTGTGGCTTAGATAAACTTTATGCCAAAAGGTGGTGCTCACGTGTCGGACAGAAATCTCCTTAAAAATCAAACAAAAACCTACAATACCCACAAAAAAAATCCCCCACAAAAAAATCCCAGCAGATCCCCCTGACCCCTCCCAACTCGTAACTTCCAAAAGTATTACTTAAAAAAAAAAAAAAAAAGAACAAACTCTTATTTTATACTTTTTTTTTTTTTTTTTTTTTTTTTTTTTTTTTTTGACTGTATAAAGCTTATTATTTTTACACTTCAGGAAATACAGAGAATTCCAGAAGATGGTTAAGAACTGCAATGTTGGTTTCTCATCATAGCACCAGCAGGACAAGGAGAAGGGCAACTCACAAATCTTGTTTGCTACTTTGTCTTCTTGAAAGAAGAAAAATAACTTTTGGAAATGATCGTAGATGTCTTGAGTGAGGAGTCCTATAACGTGCTGGAAAATGAATCCAGGACTTAAACCTGAGGGTCCCCGGTGTTGGGACAAATCAGCGTCCTTGGGACGTGGAGACCTTTCTTTTTGCCTTGTGGTCTAAGCATGCTGCGAGGAGGTTTGTCACTTGTGGACTTATTTAAAAATGAAAAATAAAAGCAAAGGGAAGAAAGACGGCAATGCATCAAACTGTGCACAACGTGGTCTGCGTGGTACTTCATGCGTCCTGATGAGAAGGAACAAATCTCAACCTGAGAGCGTATTTTTCTAAAATGCTGGCTTTCTGAACAGTGTATTCAAATTAAGAGACATTCCAGTAAGTTTTGTTTATTAAAAGGAAAAAAAAAAAAAAAAAAAAAGTTGTATGGCTGTTTGGCACTTTATGCTGATTATTGGTAATTGACATTTATCACTGGATTGTGTGTGGTTTTTTGGTTTTTTTTTTTTGTTTGTTTGTTTTGTTTTTTTTTTTGTTTTTTTTTTTTTGTTTTTTAAGTATTAAAATAAATCGTTATTTTACAGGCAAGTCTGCACGGATTACCTATGTGTTCATTTGGTTTCGAGTCTCTTCCCCATCAAACTGCCTCTGTCAGTATTCAGAACTTTTTTTTGTTTTCCTAAGTGATCTCAATATTTCCTCAGCGCTTATTTCTAACGACCTCGGAAGCTCAGGATCTTTACCCTCTCCTCTTTCCCTCTCCTTTTTTTTCTACCCCTTCCGCCCCCTACCCCCACCCACCCCCCACCCTTTTTTTTTTTTTTTTCTTTTTTTTTTTTTGGTAAAGGCTCACAAAAGCAAACAGATCCGTAGGGTGTCAAATCATTATGCTGCTGGCGTGGAAAAAAAAAAAATCGTCTTGGGTAACTGAATCTTAGGTATTAGCTGATAAGATGAGGTGTCAGAGGTGTTATGACAGAATAATGGGCGAACTGTTAGCGCTTACACAGCCCGAAGGCGCAGCAGGCAGAGCGGCCTTCGCACCCACTTCCCTTCACTTGTCGGGAATTGGGGCATTTTTCAGTCGCATCTTCACCCTTCTTGGGGGCGGCCTTAGATTCCCAGCAGCTGTCTTAGATCAGAGATGTTTATTCCACAGCGAAACCGCTTTGGATCGAGACGGGGGAGAGAGCGAAGAGCGGGGGCATCCGCCTGAGCCTTTGAAGAGCCTCTGGTCGTTCTCTCCCGTCTGCTCGGCAAAGCCCAAGCCCTCCACTCTCGTCACAAGGCAGAGTCCCGAGATAAGAGAAGCGTCTTGCACATGAGCACGGTGACACGTCCGAAGTAACAGCGGACCTCCTCTCGCGTTTCCGAAGCTCGGGTGCCCGACCCCGCTATCCGCCCCATCCAAAGCGGTTTCTTTCCCCCTTCCCCGCTCCGCTTTAAGAAGATATTTCTTTATTTGGTCAAGGAATCCTATCTGCGACAGGAGAAAAGTTGTGGTTCTAATTCTCTTAACGTAAGGAGGGGAGAGGGGAAAGAAACTTCTCTCCCCGCTTTTTATTTTATTATTATTACTGGTATTATTTTAATTGGACACCGACTCGAGCACATCGTAGCTAATTTAGATGCACTTGTAAGACGGGTTGCAGTGTCCACCTTCAGCATAGAAAGACCATTGCGAAGCACAGGGTGCCGAGATGGCACATCCAGTTCTGGAGGCTGTGGGAATCCGAGTCGGAAGCCAGCTTGCTTTTGCTTCTCTTCCCATCTCCATCCGCTTTCCAATCCGCGCAAAGGCTTTTGGTTTTGTCTTAAAAGGCATCTGAGAACCAACTGTTCGGAATAAGCAAGGAGTGTGCGAAGGGGGAGTCACCCCAAACCTGTAGGAAGCCGGAATCGGCTCCGACAACGAATAGCAGCCACCGTGAGTCGAGCGCGGTGATGTGCGCGGCGCTCCCCAGGGGAATCCTGAGCAGAAAACCATTCGCTCTTTGCCGAACCGAGTCGGGCCGCGTTCTCTCGTGTATCGGAGAGAGGGTGGGGGAGCGTGCAATTTGCAATGAGTTCGGTCCCCGAAGGGTTTGCGCAAAGCACAGCGGGAGCGGCCGCCTCTCCGCCGCGCCAGCCGGTGCCTGCGGAGCTTCCCTTGGATAAAGGCACTCGCGCCCGCCGGCTCTCCGAGCGGACTCCTCCTGCCGCCGGCGAACGGCGCTGCCGGCTCGGATGCGCGACGCTCAGCGCCTGTCCGAGGAGGGGTGCGCAGCTCCGGGCACTGCCACGGCGCTGGCTGCCAGCCTAAAGGAGAAGCAGCTCACCCCAACCCCCGCCGTTCTCCTTTCTTCTAAAGGGAAATACAGAGAGAAGGCCCCCGCTGAGCCCCCTCCCCCCCTTCTCCCTGCAATCTCCTCGCGTCACTTATGCAGCAAGAAAAGGCAGCGGCACGCACGCGGGGTCCGGCAGCGATATGGGAAAGCGAAGGGCTCTGTCGCTCGGAGTCAGTATTTTAAGGATCGTGACTACGAGGCGGCCCTCCGAGTCGGGTCCGAAGGGAGGGAGGAGGGAACGCAGGGAGGGTCACTTCGCTGAGGCTTTCCCACGGTCATACCATCATCTCTTTAACACCAGGATAACGAAACACCCGTGGAGAGGTAAGAAACCGCGGCAGCCCTGGGAACCACTGTAACCGCGGGGTCGTGAGGTGGATAAGCCACTCCTCCCAGCTGGGCATGAGAAGCATTTCATTTGTATAGCTGAAGCCTGCTGATGTGCCTGCCAAGAATTTCCCTGGACATGTATTTTTATGTGCAATAAAAACAACAACAACAACAAGCCCCAAAAAAACAGCAAACCCCAAAAACAACACACCAGAACTGTCATAATCAGAATTACAGATGTATTAAAACTGCATAGGCATACCGAGCACAGGATGCACACACAGCCTCTTAACATCATTTATACTAAATGTAGATGTGTGTCCATTTCCTCTTCCCAGAAGGCCACTTTCTACTGTGTGCAAACAAAGGCTATCACTCTGGTCACATTCTCAGCTGCACTGGTGAATAGTTTGCCTATTTCTTCCAGTGTTTTGTGTTTTGCTAGGCAATATCAGTGCAGTGATTCATGACAGCCAGAAGAGATAACTCCTACTAACCCTAGAATAAATGAAGAGAAATATATGGGAGATGTGCCTTTAGAATCAGGATCACAAATAATTAAAATGATTAATTATCTCCCCTTTTCTTTTCTCTTTGCATGTGTTTTAATTTGACAATCATGCAGTGAATAAAATTTACTTAGGCCTCTGTCTGCCAACTGAGAGTTGATTCTGTTTCCACAGTTGCTTTGAATTTTGCATTTTCATCAGAAAAAGAATCACTGAACGAGAGTTTGCAAGAGTAAAAACCAGGGCATGGTTGTCTGTTACTGCAAGATTTACAAGGGAAACCCCATTTTCTATCTTCTTTTTTTAACCATTACCAGTTACAGGAGAAAATGTAAAGATGTCTTGGCACATCTCTCTCTTTCATTCCCCCCCTTTTTTTTTCCTTTGCATTCCAGTCATTCTTTTTCTGCCCATAAACTGTTGCTCTGCAAGGGCCTGATTCTACACAGTCTGCTCTTCTTTTGGATTCAGGAAGAAACTGTGTCAAATGGGGTCTTCATAGTGTACATTCATGGAAGAGAGCAAAAGCCTTTTTCAGAATGTGTACTGGAACAGTGAACACTGACTTTTCAGCTGTGGAATACATATGTGTCTGAGAAGGGGACCACAAATCATTGGGTTTTTAAAGGTTCCACATGAGTTGTATATTAATCCCATTTCCCCGGGGATGGATTAATCCCAGCTTCCCAGTTGTGTGGCAACAGAAAATGCTGATGGGGTTGTGGCAGGGAGAAGGGAGATGGGGAGGGGGAAATTACAAATATATATCACAGGAATACGAGGCCTAAGTGGTCAGGAGCTGAAAGTGCTTGACTTTCAATACCTTTTCTACCTCTGTCACCACCTGTGAGATGAAGCAAACCACATCAGCTCCCTGTTTTGTTTTTGTCATCTGCAAAATGGGGATAATGTTGCTCCCTTTGCTCCCACGTGGCCTGACACATTCTTGTATAAACTCTTTCTCAATCCTACTGAAGCAAGAGGAGCTATGCCAATTCATACCTGGGCAGCTGAAAGTAGTGGCTGACCTGAGAGATGTAATAGAGCGTGCAAGACAAGTTTATATTCATGTGTAACTCCTTTTCAGTCCTGGCAGATTTGTTGAGCAATGCAGTCCTACAGTCCAGCACACATTTCTTCCCTACATTCTTATCCAATGACTATACAGGAGGAATGGCATGGGCCAAAATCACCCCTAGTGGGACTCCAATGACATCACTGATCTTTATAGGAACTTTTTGAATGAAGTCAATTGAGTTTTACAATGAGTGAGTTTGGCCACTTGCGTATTTAACTGCCCAGAGATCTGCAGCAGTGAAGGAAGCATTCCTTGTCTTGCTAAGTATCATTTCTGATGTGGAGATACAAGCTAAGTTGTTGACCTGTTTTGCGCAGTTGGATTTGTCTCATTTAAACTTAAGGATCATAGAATCATAGAATGGCCTGGGTTGAAAAGGACCACAATGATCATCTGGTTTCAACCCCCTGCTATGTGCAGGATTGCCAACCACCAGACCAGTCTGCCCAGAGCCACATCTAGCCTGGCCTTGAATGCGTGCAGGGATGGGGCATCCACAACCTCCTTGGGCAACCTGTTCCTGTTTGTCACCACCCTCTGTGTGAAAAACTTCCTCCTAATATCTAACCTAAATCTCCCCCGTCTCAATTTAAGACTATTCCCTTTAAGACTATCATCTGAAATGTGCTCAGCATCCAGTTGAACATAAAAAAACTGTTTCAGCCACCCCAAAATACTGGCAGCTTTCAACAAAATGTTGTATTTGTTCATACTGCTCCATGCAGCAATGTGCCATGGGTACCCAGAAGATGTGTTTACACAACACAGGGCAGCACTCTGTGTAAATATTAGCACAAAGCTTGCAAGTTTCAGCATGGTACTGTGATGGAGTTGTTTGGTTCTACCCTTCATTGGGCATAGTTATTCTAGAATTCATGTCATAGTCATACAGCTGTGCCACTTCCAGTTCACATCCCCCCTTAGACAGCTCACTGGTACTGTATATTTCCACTGCCAGCTACACTTGATGAGAACATGGGAAATTACCAAAGGGGATGTCCCTTCCTCCACCAAGGTAGATGAGAGGAACTCTAAAGCCGTAGTTTTAGAATTGGGGAATCTTCCTTGGGAGGGCCCCTCTCTCTGTTGACAGTATGAGGAATGCAAAATTACTTAGAGCTGTTGCCTAAGCCTTAGATGACTTAAATGAGGTAAGATCCATTCTTCTGTATGTGACCTTTGAGTGCTTTTCAAATATAAATCCATTATCCCTTGGACAAAGTACACTATTTAAGACCTCTTAGTGCATACCAAGATCTGATTCTATTTTTGTTAGCATTGCATTTTCATTGGTATTGCATTTTTGAATGGGAGATGACCACAGGCAAATGGAAAGCTTGGAAAGATGACAAAGGTGACAGCATGATTGGTCACTGATTTATTCTTACATGAGCAACAGAATACTCTTGATCTTCTGCATGCACATGCCAATAATTTAAAAATATCCAGACTTTCACAACATGTTTTGTGTATTGGGAGGCATTAGGTTTTTCTCTTCTGTGAATGAACAATAGAAGTTGTTCATGGTTGCACCAGAGCAGTCTTTAGCAGAGATCTATTTCTTGATTTACAAGATCCAAGGGAAAATAAATTTTCTACTTCTGTTGATAAAACCTTTCAGTGATGGTTGCTGTCACTAAACTAAGAGATTGTATCCTATTTCTCAGATGGATCTTTCTATATTTAATGATATATCAAATGATCCATATGAGCACTTGTCTGAGTATATTCTTTTTTGTACATTCTTTCTGTCAACTTTCTAATGCCTTTTTTTTGTTTGTTTGAGTTGTTTTAGAATTAAGACTTAATACTGAAAAGTACAGAGAAATTAGTTCAAGAAGTATATACAGGGATACTCTTGATAAACTCTGAGGAAATATGTCAGAATTTGAAAGTACGTAAACATACATACATACACCAATACATACATACATATATGCATATATATTTATTCAGTTTTATTGATTATAGAAGCAAGAGATAATTGGTAAATATTAGTTGGCAGTATGCCTTCATTTTATCAGTGAAGCATATGGTTTAGCAAAAATGTCTGGATTTTTTCTGTTTTGGTAGTTTTACTTGAGTCTAGTATTGCACTACATTTATGAAATATTTCTGCTAGCATTATATATATATATATACATATTATATATATATATTCCTAACAAAGTAGCTGTTAAAAAACAAAACAAAGCAACAATTTTGTCAATGACAATGATTACTCTGTATACAGAGTTTGACACTACTAATCAGTTACCCAACTTACAAGGTCTATTGATTGTATGTTCTTATTTTGTCCCACAGGGAAAGTGTGGGAGACTTGAACTGTTAGTCCTAATGTGTGCTGTGGTTCCAAGAGGCACCTCAACTGTTTCTCAAGGGATGAGTGTAATATTTATTTTCCTGGTTTGCCACTTGCTTTCTGTCTTTGCTAACTCTTTGGTGCTGGTAATAGCATTTGATTTTCAATATTACTTGTGTGAAATAATAACATCTGAGTTTATAAGCTTGTTCAAATCTTTCAGCAGCTGGGCTTGACTGAATCAAGTGGAGCTATTCTAGTTTCACAGCAGAAGCTGTGAGAAGAGAATGGAGCCTACTGTTGGTTTTATTGGAATCACAGAACCTACATTCCCGAGTCCCACTGACACGTTTTGTCTTTATTTAATTCATGTTTTATTTTAGCACTTTGTCTTCTTTCCAGTGGATATATCAGCTCGTACCAGAGTTCTGAAATATAGTTTGTCTCTTTTCATTCTTCAGTCCTTATTTCTAAGACTGTTCCTTTTTATCACCATATGTTAATACTTCTTCCCATGTTCCTTTTGCGCTTCTTCAGTGCTGCTAGAATTGCTACTGTGCCTATCTAATTTGTTAATTTGTATTTCTGACTCTTCAGCATCTCTTTAATTTACCCAAATGTTGCTGCAGCTGCAGTTTTATTTGTCACAACATTGGACCCATTGATTCAATTCCAACTTGATTTTTTTCTTTCTTACTTCCTCCACTTGGCTACAAAAAAGTCTCAGGTATGGTTTCAGAGGGTGGAGGAGAAAACTTCCTAATACGTAATGATGAGCATTTTCATGACCCTTGTTGACCTTTGTTACCCACCACAGCCTCATATAAGACTGGTCAGATACATGCCCAGAGGAAGGAACATGCTAAGCAGAATGCCAGTGGTACATAACTTTGTAGGGAATTAGACTTTTCCTCTGCTCGGTAAAATTCTCTTCCAGGCACTTTCCCCTCTTATTAATTCCACACTCAGCCCTCACAAATAGCACATATCCACTTTTTCTTTCTATTTCCACTATTCTTTCCACTATTTCTTTTATTCATTCCACTATTTCTTTCCAAGCTTGCATAGGCTGCTGAGGCCACTTCAGGGCTTCAGGTCAGTGCACAGCCATCTCTATCTCATAGACTTCTGTGCTGGTTCTCATCTGTGTACAGAGACCACCTGCAGCCACATGCTGCTGCATCTTCCAGTCTGACCCTGATCTGGTATGACTGGAGTATGTTCATAATGTGTCTGGCTGCACTATCAGGAGGTCTTCACGATGGACTTTTTTCATGTGCAGTGGGTTTCATTTCAACTGAGCATAGACAGCTAATTGGACTGCATGCATTTTTATTTCAGAATTTATTGATCTGAACTTTACAGAAGTTCCTTATTGCACCCAAAATAATTATTTATTTTCCCCTTCAAATGGTAAATTTTTTATTATTTGCAATATATATTGTCTGTGCTTATAGGTTCTTCTTCTTATCTGTTTCCTAACACGACTGTTTCTTGGCTTATATCAGCGTTCTTAGGAAGTACATAATCTATGGCAGAGTGGGTATAAAATATGGAATCCACACACTTTTGAGAATGACTTTCATTGACTTCCTTGGAACTGCTGGTTAATTTTTGTGGTGCCTATTGTGTGTTCTTTTTCAGATTCTTCTTTAAAACACAAGTCTCTTGGAAAATATCTTCTTCAACACTTTACAAATAGCTCTGGCTTGCACCACTCACCAAGAGCATTGCTGGTTGCCTATTGATCATCCAGTGAGTTTCTGGACACTGTTGATATACCAGATTTAGAGTGTGTGTTGAAGACTGCCATGTACAGGACTGAGCACACTCTTGGCTTCTGGTCTTAGCAACCAACAAATAATTTAGAGTCTGGATATTTGGTGATCGCTAAAGAAGAATGACTCAACTAGCCCTCTACTGTGGACTTCTTCATTAGCACAGATGTAGATCCAGGCCAAGAACTGGTTTTCCCTTATACATTTATTTGGTGGCCACTTGGATACAGCTTAGGAAACAGTTAGTGTTTCTCCAGCAGTTGGGAAATGTTTACTTCCAGCTGTTTATTTCCCTCAACGGATTAATAAGCCTATTTCAAAGTGCTGCAAAAAGGAAAAATGAGTTTTTGAAAAGGGAAAGGAAGAACATCCAGTGACAGAGTGTTTTCGTCAAGTTCCCTTTCTCCTGCATCACAAAGGAAGAGTTTAAATGGAAGGCTCAGAGCTTCCTTGACTTTCCAATGTGCCTAATCAAATATGTAATTTATCAAGCATAATGAAATAAACTACATCAATTGAAGAAAAAGGGAAGATAAAGCAGATGGACTTCATCCTGGAACAGAACCTTTCCATTTAATGGGTATTGGCTTGATTATCACATTACGGAAATAAGACTAACTTTCTGAAAAAAACTGTAATCTAAATAAAACAGTCAACAGGGGGGACTCAGTGCTTGGTACCATTTACTCAAAGACTTTGTGACTCTTGGAGTCTCCTCCTTTGTTCTCTGGAACATTACAGTTTAAGAATTTTTTTTTTTTTTTTAAGTGAGATCTTATATTTACTGGGAATTTTGTGACTTCTGAGTATGATCATAAAGGAAAAACATCTACTGTACGGTTGCCTGTCAGGTTCATGAGATAAATTTTTCAGTCCCAAGTGGATGTCACTTACTATTTTGTTCTCCAAGAATGTAGTGTGCAGGTTCCTTTGGATGGAGATCTTGCTAAAGGAAAAGGAACATATATAAAGTTGCTCATCAAGGCAAAGCTCTTGTTACTGCTGGCAGTCCTTTGGGAACAAATTGTTACATCAGAAGGGACTGAGCAGTGAACAAGTGAAAAAAGCTCTCCATGAAAGCTTATTTGCCTGCAACCCGAAGGCCAAGCAACCAATCAGACGTTCTGGCTGTAAATGTGTGCAGTCCTGCTGTATTTCTGTGAGCTGTTCCTGCTACTGAAGAGAATATGGAAGACAAATGATCAAGAGATGATTGGCTAAACCTGGAGGTGTGAATATAGATTTAGGAGTCAGTACTCCAAAGCCAAACTCTAAATTTACCATGTAAGCACCAAGCTAATGGTGTCCCAGTTTTCAGGGATAGCGTGCCAGAAAGTCCCAAGTGAAGTCTGTTGGCTGCAAGTTCTTAGCACTTACAGTACTGATTTTGGCACTTAAATTCAAGATTGCTAGTTGACTTTAGTAGGGCTACCCAGTTTATAAATCACTCTTTTCATTTGGCCCAATGTTTGTGGATCTCCAGATGGAGAAGAGTGTGACCCAAAGGTGGATTTGGCAACTCCAGTATGCCTTAGGTCAAACATCTGTAAGGAACATGTGTCTGATTTCCTTACGACTTCATCATTTCAGTAGATGGTGTATTCAGTACAAAGTTATATCTGCTACCGAAATAGCTGAATGCAAATACCAGGAACCTCTGGGAAATTTTAGCTAATAGGAAAATAATCTAAAACAAATTCATCCTGTTATTCAGCCAGGAGAAAAGAAATGAAAGTAAAAGGACTTAGTGATCTAACCAAGTAGGCACAGAAGTGAATTGTCTCTAGGATTTTCTTTTTAGGTTCTCCAACCTCCCTTAATTTAATGAGCAAACTAGGTCAACAAGACAGTCTTGTTATGAATAAATAGATGCCACAGATTTACTAATATAAAAGCATGTGGGCATTCAGCATCATTCACTCTCTGCTGAGGTAGCTGTGGCACAGCAGCTCTAATATTGGACTCAAATCCTAATTCAGACATTCGGCCTTATGAGTCAACAACACACAACTGCTGTAACGAGAACCTAATTATAAAGAAAGAAAGGTGAAGTATCGCAAAAGATTAATTAGCCCTGGTGTCAAGTAGGGGTGTGAGAAGTAATACCACCCATTTTTTGAGTTCCTGCACTTGGATTTTATGCCAGTATAAAATTCAGAAACTGAATTGAAATGTGGAAAGCTTTGTACCTCACTGTCATTACAATTCCGATATACTCTCTTGTACTCTCCATTAAGACTGTTGAAAATGAAAACAGTTGCAGAATTCTGACAGGTCACAGACGCTGTTTTCTTCCCATGCTGTCCCTTGTTTTGAGGAAGGTTTGTTTGAGGAAAGGAAGCTTATTTGTTATTAGCTTGAACTGGTAATTGAAAATCTCAATTGACCACAAAAGATAGCAGTGCTTGTTATGAATAGTATTTTTTTTTTACATGTGATGAGTGAGGATTTTCAGAGGAGACTTCTCCCCCCCTGCCCTGCCTTCTCTTTTATTTGTTCTCTAGAGATGAAAGAACAAAACCATGAAATTAAAAACATTTGATTTAATAGAGCAATAAATGCCTTAACGTTAGTCCTAAAAAAAAGCTGCTTTTCTAATTCATGGCCAAAAGCTCATTGCAGAATAACTTCTTGGAACACAGGTAACGTATCTTATGAAACAGATCAAAAGTGAGTGGTTTGCAGAAAGGTTGAAATGTGTATGTAGAAACAATTTGCATATTTATAGAAACAGAAAACACAATAGAAATGAAGAAAAGGATATGCAGAAATATAGTTAAGAGTATTTATGTTGAAATTATTCACTACATTCGGAGATTTAAGCACTATGAAAAATACTCTTGTATTTCCTCCTGTAGACATAAAAAGGGCATCTAAATCAACTTATCCTGAATTTTAACCTGTCTCTTGATACTTCTGATTAAAAAGTTTGGATGTTTTTTCTTCTTAAGTCTAAGAATCCAACCAGGGTTCTAATAAATGATCCAATTAAGTGAATTCTGCAATATTCTGCAATATTGATTAATTTTGAAGCAGCAATGCTTCAATTAAAGCTCATTTCATTATTTTAGGGTTTTTTTTTTTTTTTTCTGCTTTCTTTCTCTCTGTCTTTTTTTTTTTTTTAATCTTTATTTTTTATTTACTCTTGTTGGAAGTCTTAAGATATAAACTGAGTTGCATTATTGACCATATCACTCTTTACGAGCTTATGTAATAGTCTGAAAAGCCAACATGCTTGCACACTGGAAGGTGATTAAGATATTCTAAGCGAGGCATTTTCAAAATTATATGCATCAGTTTTTTTTTTTTTTTTTTTTAATAGTGCTGGTGTCAGGAATTACCTAGTCCTGTTGATAATACATGACAATCTTGAAATCAGCATTGATGATGACAGGAATTTCTCCTGAATATGCACATATGAACAGGTGTCTGCATGGTGAGGTGCTGGAACAGACTGCCCAGAAAGGTTATGGATGCTCTGCCCCTGGAGGTGTTCAAGGCCAGGTTGGATGAGGCCCTGGGCAATCTGATCTACTACTTGGTCTAGTGGCTGGCAACGCTAGCTGTGGCAGGAAGGTTGGAACTTGATGATCCTTTGGGCCCTTTCCAGCCCAAACCATGCTATGATTCTGTGATTCTCCCTGGCTGCATTTATGTGAAGTGTGGGGAACTCCTAGTTTAGGTGGTGAAGGTTAGTGGTTTTACAGCTGTCTAATGGATAGTTTCATGATATTTTAAATCTTGGGAAGGATTAGTCCCCCCAGATGCTGACCAAGTAGTGGAAGAGGTTAATTTAGGATTTAACTCTTCCACGTATTCTATTGAAGTGAAGTCAGCAATGATTTATTGGAGGAGAATTTGCTGCAAAACTGGAGTTGCTTTAAAATAAGGCGTATGAGGAGCTGATTGTACTGAAGACTTCTCTGCTACTTTATAGTATAGGCCATCTCATAATATTCCAAATTGCAAAGTTTTTTTTTGTTTTTCTTGATTTTTAAAAAAATCTCTTCATTGTGGAAACAGCTCATGGTAATAATGGTCACATATCTGCCCACCTGAAGATAGTGTTCTACATGTAGTGCCTTGAAGAGATGTGTAAATCAATAGCACTTGTGATCCAGGTTCAGCAGGAAAACGAATCACAGCTCCGTTCAGTCTATCCACTGTTTCGATTTACTATTGATGTTTCTATACCTGCAGCATATCAAGCCACATACTTGTTGGCTCAGTGTTTATTTCTGCCTGGAGCCAAAGGATGGCAAAAGTTGAGAAATTGAAAAGTATATTCAGAATTTATTTTAAGCATAACATTAAATTAGTCAAACAAATGAACAGTATTTGCTATTTGAAAGTATTAAGCTGCTTATGTTGTCCAGATGGTGTTTGCTATGTAAATTGTTTGTAGACAGCCAATATTTGTTTTTCAAACTATCACTGGTTGGACTGACTGCCTGGCACTATTCCTTTTTCCTGATCAGATGTGTGAGCAATAGTTCCAATGAATATTTTTGCAGTTTAGGGTTCCACAAATACTTACATATGTGTTCTTCAAATCCGATGTCTCTGAATATTTGTTCCAGCAAAATTGATGGAAATATTGGCTAAAAGATATTAATTAATGAAAAAAATCAAAAGGATATTTCTATTCAAAATAAACTGCACAGTTTTCCCCAGAGTACCACAGATACCCACTTTCTGGTGACAGACAATGCAGATACTTGAAATAAATATACATAAATGAAACAATTGGATTTTATTTCCTGCTTTCAAACTGTGTGGGTGGCAGTTTATTCTCTTCTCGTATTCCAACTGACTCAGATTCAAGTTGGACTTGAACATATTTGCATCATGCCCTTATTCTTGTGAAACTGGGGAATTACAGAAAGGGGTCTTTTGGCAGGAGGAGGTACAGCTTTTAGAATAAGAGTCTGCAGCAGTGGAAGAGCTTGGATTACTGCACTCATACGTTAGTGAGGTGGTGTTTGGTTGCTCATCTCATGGCAGCAAATTAGAAGAGAAACATCTTACTTTATTTTATTTCCAGACACAGATCAATGAATGCCTTGCAAGGGTCAAATAAATAGCTAACAGCACCTGTTAGCAAAAATCATGATCATGCTGAAGGGTTTAAAGTCAAATCTGAATATTTCAGAATTTCTTTAGTCAATATCCACATCCAGGACCAAAACGCAGTTTGAAAATAAGAGATAAAATACTTTAATATCAATGGAATTTTCACTACAAGCTTTTATATTTATTGATATACACACACACATATATATTCATATATTCTATATCCATATATTCATATGCTCATCTATATTATATGTAAATAAGAAACATTCTACTTTAATTTTTATTTGTATTCTGTAGCCACAGTGTCTGTGAAGGCTGGCTGGAATACGAGTTACATTTTGCATATGTGAATTTATTGCTTTACCCTACTGTAAATAACAGACTAGAGGTTTGAGTTCCAGAGAATCTAGCATTAATGTCTTGGATAGATCAGAACAGCAACATATATAGTTTGAAGGTTACATCTGAACTGTTCGTAGCTGATAGAGCAAATAGGTCTTTAGATAACATGATTCTGAAGATACATCTGAGCCAGCATTTAAAGAGGGCCAGGGATTGCTCTATTACTGTGAAGCCAACTGGAACTTACGAATATATGGTTAAAACAAACCATTAAAGCTTCTACTGTGACAACGTCTTATCTCATATGTTATTAAAGAAATTGCAGTGTTAGGGATGCAATTGTTTCAACTGTTTGTGATGTCTGAATGGACGGTATACCTCAGAAAGTTAATCATCCTGACTTTCACAGACTCGTGCAAAAAATAAGCCTAGAGGAAGCTTCTTTTTGAGTCTCATCTCTAGCAATATGGCAAGGTTGTGGGAATAGGCCAATGAAGTACCATGGAGTAGAGGCTTCCAAAGTTGATGGGATACAAGAAAAAAGGGAACGTCTTCTTGGAATATAAAACATAGAGCAAGAAATGTATGCCACTGTCTCAAAGAACAAGTTACTCACAAGACAATATCTGGAAAAGTCTTTGTCTCACTCTATTAAGCAGAGGCTCCTTCCACTGCTCCTAATTGCTAGAAGAACTGGTTTAGAAGAAGCTTAGCTTTCTTCTTTCCAGGCAGATTTGCTGTCTTGCATTCAACAGTTTTCTTTTATATAGACTTGGACTCTAATGTTACTTATCCAGTTATTTTTTTTTCTTTTTTTTTTTTTTCCCTCTACCAAGGAGCTAGATGCCATAAATCTGTCCATCTGAATACTTGTTTGAAAGCCTGTTTTGGGATTTCCCAATTTCCTCAGAAGTATGGTTACAGGGGTTGAACAAATGAAGTCTGAAGCTTTTGTGGAACTGTGATGTGTTACATCACCACTGAAGTCTGTCCGAAACCTGGAACTTTGCTCTATGCCCTGAGTCTGAATGCATTATTGCTAAGTGAATAGCTGAGAAGCAGGAGAGGAATCTCTTGTTTCTATATAGTAAGAAATAATTGAAACATGGTTCCCTCCTCCTTCAGGCTGTTAAGACATGGCTGAGCCCAGATTTAATAACTTTTGCAGAATTTATCCTTAGTGTGTTTTACCCAATGTGGGAGAGAGAGACCTCCTTCCTAGAAAGACATCACACACCACTGTAATTGGCAACATGTGCATTACACGCACAACTTAAAATTAAATTGACATGCCTGAGGGATTCCATTTGTGTCATATCTAACCTACCACAAAGTGAGCAGCAGAGCTATGCCATGCAGTGCTTCACTCACTCTCATAAAGCTGCAGTATGGGAAAGTGGGAATCGGTGCATAGGATTTGTTCCCATAATTCTGTTAACTATACTGAAGAAATTTATGGTCATCAAGATGAGTAATAATGGCCAAAAAACTAGAAGTGTAATGATTTCTTTCCATTCTTTACATCTTCTGATGTATCCAGCGCTACTTGTTGCTGAAGGAGGTTACTGGGCAACCGATACAGCAGCTGACCTGGCTCACCATGCAAATTGCTTCTAAGAAAGGGCTTGACAACAAAATTAAATAAATGGATTATTAATGAGAATTAAAAAGACAACTGGCGTCTAAAGAAATGTACAAACCCATAAGCTAACACAGTGATTTCTAAAGCAACTATGACATAGAGTCTGATCTTGTAGATGTTTTTATGCACAGGGATTACAAACCAAAAGAATCTTGTTGGCCTCAGTCATTGCTCCTTTATGGTCACAATGACGTGTAGCAGTGGGCATCATGTTGCACAGCTTGATCTTCATGTTGCCATGCACTGCCAAAAAGAAAAAATCTGCATGCATACACACTGCAATAATTATTTTAAAGGGAACAGGAGTGGGCATTTGCAGTTCATCTGTCAGTAACTGACAGAAAACGTTTTCTTGCCTTAGAAGATACTTATATTTAAAATATTTTTAGCTGGAATAGTAATCCCCAACTATTTTTAAAAAAACAAACTAATTGGAAAGAACTGTTTATCACAGCCCAGCATTCCCAGAAGGGGAATCAATTTATATAAACATGTTAAAACTGACCTTTTTATGAAATGTTATGGAGAACTGAGAAGAGAACCACAACAGATCTTTATCTTATGTTCACTGTTTTAAAAGATCAATGGTAGGGTGAAGACTGAGGCTAGTTATTGCATATGTTTTAGATGTGAATGCTAAGGTCATCTAAAATCCACTGCCAAAGCCGCTGTTACTGCTAGCAAAATATAAACTGATGTTCCATGGCCCTCATTATATGCTCAGTATGAATATGCTTCCCTTTCCACATAAATCACTATGAATGCATCTATCAGTTTATCCACTGAAAGTCATTGATCACAAATGTAGATGAAATGATGAAAACTGTAAAGAAACCATTGCAAATTGGTGATGTAGCTCCTAAGGGGGAAAAGCAAACAAACAAACAGCAAAATAAAGATATATTTTGAATTTACTATATGGAAATTCTCTGTTGAAAAGTAACATTAATATGCATGTGCGCAGATTTGTATTTAATGCAGTTTAATCTAGTAAATGAACATGCAGAAAAATAAGTTAAAAGACAAATTATTATCTGCAACCTCTATTTTGCTGTTAAAAAAACTTGTCACTTTTAAAGAACCTTCCTCTGCATTCATCTTAACCAAAGAGGACAATCTTGGCAATGTTGAGGTCAGTGGCAAAATTGCCATTGAAATCAGCAAAGCTGCAATCTCACTCAGCCTTACTGTTCTCAGGCAGAGATTCCCTTGAGTAAGTACTACAGTATTTTTTTTCCCTCACTAAATGAAAGGCTATTATGCATGGCCATACACACATAAGAAAGATCGAAACTTTCTCCTTCTGTCATGACCTTTGTGTACAAAGTTGCAAATTCTGTTTATATTGTTTTTTCATCTCCTTTATGTCTGCACTCTCAAAGATCCAAGAGCTATATTCAACAGTGTATTCCGCAGCCTTCCAGTATCATTCAGGAACTCACCGTCTGTCTGACCTGATGTTCTTGATATTGATACAGATGTTTCTTCTGAGCACCCAGTTTCTGCAGAAAGGTTTCAGTTTTTCTAAAGCACTTTCTGTCTGCTAGAGATCTCAGCTTTCAGGCTGAAGTTCTAAAGTTTCCCTATAGCCAATGTAAAAGCGAGGCAAATCTTTAAGCAGCATCATTATTACTAACATATATAAATTGGAATAGATGGGATGTAGCAAAAGAATTTTCCAAAAGAGTGAAGCACGTGAAAATTTTGGAAAGTGCAAGATAGAGATTATCTAACCATGTCCTAGAAAGTGTTTTATTTATAAGGTTGCCCAGTAGCATTGCTCTAAACTAAGATAATCACTGTATAAACAAGATTTTTGTAAAGAGTGTGAGCTTTCTTTACTGAGGAATTGAGTGAGAGAGGAAAGGTAGAACTAGCAAGAAGAAGGGATAGGAAAAGGCTGACAGAAAAAAATAAGGAGAGTGCCAAAGCAAGGGAGATAGCGTTTGTGTTTAAAAGAACTTGAGGCTATGCCAAATCAGAATTTTCTTTTGCAACTCGAGAAATGAAATAACTCTTCATGAGCACATATCATGGACAGAGGGAGACACTGCAAGTTCACCATAACAGTGCTATTACAAGGTTGGAAAAAGAAGGCAGAGAAAAGAAATAAATGGCTATTGGCTGTAATGAACAGAGAAAGGTTCACTGAAGAGACTGTGAACCTTAGCAATTCCTCTAGTGAGACTGGATCAGATGGTTATTAACAAAACCTAGTAGCAGGAAAAGGATTTCATAACGCTTCTATTCTAGCACAAGTAAATAAATCAATGAAACATACATAAATAAATACATAAACATGATATCCAGCTGGAGTGTTTTATTAAGCTCTGAGTTTGTAGTAGGAGGTTTCTGGAAGTCAAAATTCTTTGAAGCTTAAACATGTAAATGGCTTAACTAAAGGGGTGTACTGAGACTGAACAAGTTCATAAGTTCTTAGAATGGCACAAATACAGTTTGCATGGATTTACATGGGAGTTGAGTTCAGCCCAAGTTGTTCAGAGCTTTTAGTTTCAGCGTGCTGAAGTCAGGTCTGCAGGAGACAATTGCTGCGGAAATACAGTAAATGTGGGAGAATATTTTTCAAACTTTTATCTCCAGTGAGATTAAATCTGGATACTGCATGTGTAGACTGTAATTACATTAGTCAAATCACAAAAATCTATTCGATTTGGTGCCATAAACTACTAGAAATTTAATAAATTACTTATGTAGGTCTTAAATATGGTATCTCTTTGTGGGCTTCATATGTTAAGGAATAGCCCTCCTCCAGTGCTTATTCCAATTTCTAACCTAAGACTACCCTCCCCCTGTTAGAAAAAAAGAGATCCAGAGCCTCAGAGCCTTCATCCATCAATAAATATCAATGGAATAATTTCTTTTCCACATGGAGGAATTCAATGACACACCTTTTCTCCGTACGCACTTCCATGTCAGATGCCATTCTGTCAGACTGCCCCTCTGCTGCCATTTGTTGCAAAGCAGCAAAATATGATGAAACGTTGCCAGGAAAGTTCAACCACTACTGCCATACTATCAACATCTGCCTCTGACATCATGGGCCAACACAATAAAATAGGAGTCACTACTTTTGGAGCAGTCCTCATAATTTGTGTATTGTGACTTCCTGAGGTCTGATGTGACTCCTTCTTCCTTCAGTGTCACCAAGGTATTCTTTTTGTCTGTCTTAGAAAGGAAGAGTGTATTATTCCTATTTCCCTTGCAGCAATCTTTTATATGCTATGTATTTCATCCTTCTTCCAATCTTTTATTTTGTGATTACTAACTAGTTCCTCCATTCCATTTTTAGTAAAAGAAAATGTCTTGTGAAAGTGATGGAAAAAATCTGTATTAATAGTGATAACACCAGTGGGGACTTACGGGTGTGCAGTACTTTGTTAGCAGTGCAACAGGAATAACCTTTATTATTCTACAATTCTCTTAAACACTTCACCAATTATTTGGCAGATGTCATGGTCACTTGGAAGTGACTAACTACCACCCATTCATGTTGCCTCAAAATAACAGAGTTTTACTAACAAACTCTACAACCACTATTTTTTTTCTGTAGAGACATTGATCTCCACGAGAGTATGTGTATCTAAAATTCAGGACACTCAGACCCAGTTAAATAAATGAAGAATTTATACTAAATGAGCAGCTTCTTCTTCTTCTTCTTCTTCTTCTTCTTCTTCTTCTTCTTCTTCTTCTTCTTCTTCTTCTTTTTTTCTTTGAAGTATACAAAGTCTAATATAATTACAAATACTTACATCTTGATCTGTGAAAGTGACTTTCAAAATAATTCACAGAGGCCTCCATAAGTTGCTTCACTGGATATTTGTTTACTCTTAGGAATACTGAAGATTTAAAACAGTATGACTCTGTCCCATGTCCCTGATTACTGATTCAGCAGAAGCACTGTAAAAAAAAATAATAAAAGAAATGAAAACAAGTGGTATGACACAGTAGACTAGCAATGTTGCAGCTCATGCTGGAAAAGAAGTCTCCAGTTTCATTTGTTTTGATGTACTGTATAAATATTTAAAGAATGCGTGCTGCAGTTTTATCCAGCCTTTACTGAATTTCAGAGTGTAATGTCTTGGTGGGGCTCTTAATGCTGATACTAATTAGTGTTAAAATTGCTGGTTCAGCAGACCACTGAGGAATGTGCATGAATCCATTTCTTCTCAGAAAAACACACAGCTATAAATTTCACTTGAAGCAATGGTCTGAATATCATTGAAATGCCAAGGAAGTTGGTGAGCCTTATATGTTATGAAGTTCAGTGCCTTCATGATGTACTTCATATAATCTTATTTTGCACGAGCATTTATTGCACTTGAGGGCATTTTGTTGTAGAAAGTGTACTTTCATATGCAATAAAGTTATTAATAACTGAGTAATTTTAAATAGCATAATAATTTCAGGCAAGGGACACTATAATGAAATTAAGATTTATAATCATTATATGTGCACATGAATATGAATATCTCACAACCTGTTTGTCGAGAAATTGGAACCTTAAAAGATTAAAGAACTGAGTAACTCAATCTCATCAATTAACAGTGGTGTAAGATCAGCAATTGAAGGTTAAGATATTAATGTGGCAGCTGCCATGTTGCTTGACATGCTGGATTACAATGAGAAACTCCAGAACTGAAAATATGAATTGAAGAGCCGAGAATTTCTAGCATGGGTTAATAATAGACTCACATCCACCAATAAAATATGTACCACAGAGACATGTAGTCTATCTTGGAGAATAAAAGACTGCCACCTGAAAATCTATCAAAATCTCACGGGCAAATTCTTTGTAGTTGTGACTGGAAAACTGGGGGGAAACCATAAGATACAACTTGTCATTTGGCTGTCAATTCAGCACACTTCTAAAGTATGTGCTTCCTGAGGAATCTGTTCAAAGTCTGAACAGAAGGCTATAAGAAGTGGGAGGATATTCCTCTGAGGTCAATCATTTAACCGCTATGACTACATCCATACTCTTCAAGAAAACAAGCCAGGGCTGCTTTTCTGGCCCTGAGGCTAAGAGGCAGAGCACAATTCCCATCTATGTGGCCATATTGGTTTCTCCCCCAAAATAGTGCCTGTGTCTAGACTGATTGGTTAGGAGTGCTGTCTTCTGTGTGCTGCTTCCAAGTTGACACTGTGGGTCATCACACACAAGGCTGTGCACTGGAGAATCCTAGCAATTCAGTGACAGAAGCAATTGCAGGGCAGCAAAAGGCTACTGTACCTGACCCTGTTTTATTAGGGACACAGATAAAGCAGATGGACAAGGGCTTCAGTCTATCTAGCCCACATACTTGTAGGGGAGAGGGGAGGTTGAGCATGCAACTTGTTTCTAGTTGACTCGGAAATCAACTAACCTAGCTCACAAAACAAGGTCCAGGAATAAGGAAGGAAAGACTCAGTTCTGATGAATTTCATCACCCTGCATGATTCATCTAGAATCTCCCAGATTGATATGTGCAAATCTCTAATCTCTCAATGAAGTCTTGTGAGAAAAGTGGTCCTTTTAAAAGACTATTTCATTAAATAGACTAAAATACCATTAAATGTTGCTGAGGTATTTTGAGGAGGTTAGGAGTCTCATGTCTTTATTTTCCTCCAGCTGCCAGATTATTCATGAAGACATTACTATTTAAAAACACAGCAGCAAGAGATTTCTGTACAGCATCACCACACCACAACGAGAAAGGAAATAACGAAATAATGAAAAATGGAACCTAGTTCTAGAGCCTGAGGAGGAGGAAATCATCAGAACTGTGGGTTTTTGAGTACCTCAAAATCATTACAGAGGCACTTTTCCTTCTGGAATTTTATTTTCTTTCTGACTAATTGATTTCCATTGAAAAATCTTTTTTTTTTTTTTTGAATTACCATTCTCCAAGATAAATCCTTCCCACAAATATTTTCCTGTTCATATCAGAGAGAAGATACTTTACATGATCTCCTTCCTCAAAAAAAACAAACATTGTGCTATGTTTGAACAGAAATACAGAAATACTGGGAATGTGCCTATCTCTATTTCTTCATATCAAGACAAATGTAGCACTGAACTGAATTGCTAATCTGATTTCTAAGCAAAGTTATCTTTTCTCCACATCACAGAATGGTCTTTTCTGTAACTGGCAAAAATACATTGTTTTATGCTCTGTGTCTAACTGCCTTTAAAGTTAGGGAATACTTTAAAGAGAATCCTCATTCTACTTCATAGAACTTGAAATTTGGCTCATGAGAGATATGTAGCTCTAAAACTCTTCTGTCTTAGTTATCTCTGAACTGCTTTTAACTGAATTGCTCTGTTAGAGGAGACTTCTGTTTTCAAACTCAGGCCTCCATTTTGTCTTTGGTATAATGAAGTCTTGCAAAGAAAACATACAATGTTCTTGCTTCAGTGTTCATTTTCATGTTTTCATATTTTGCAATTTCTTGCTAAATTTTTCCATACCTTAAAATCTTGAATCCAGAAATTTCAGATTAACAAAGAGAAATTTCAGAGTGGAGAAGAGTAGAAGAAAGTTCCTGATAAGCAAGATAAATAAGGTTCCAATGGCCAATATTACAAAAGATCTGCAACACACATCCAGTTACAAAAGAACAGCTGGAAATATATTTAAAAACTGTGAAAGATCCATAGTGACATTTGCATTAAACCATTGCTTAGAAGCTTATTCACAGAAGATAGTTTATGAATTTGCTCTGGGATTCTTCTGGTTGAAAGGCAGTCTATAAGTATATAAATATAACATAATTCCCATGCAACACTGTGCACTGCAGATTAAATGACTTCAGAAATTAAAAATATCATTAAGATAGACCACAGAGCATGCTGTTAAATAGATATTAATGAATAATTGATACATATAGCATGTGGTGATGTAGAATTTGCATTATAAAACAAATGACTGCTTGGAGGCAACCTAGGTTTGTGACTTTAAAAGCAGAATCTTAAAGCAAGTACAGATTCACTCATTTTCTTGTACCCAAGTCCATTAATTTTTGCTTTCCACAGCAGTAAGGGAGGAACCTAAGATTAGTTTTCAGAGTGTTACATAAATGAGTAAAATTAATGTGATATCTCTATCTAGAAAGTGCATTTTTATATGTGAGGATAAATTATTTTTGTGCCACTTTCAAATCTTAAATAACCTCTGTCAAGAGAACAAAATATCCATTAAAAAGATATTTTTAATGCTTATCAGAGGGTTTGTGTGCCAAATACACACAATTCTGTGAAGTGCAGTGGTGTGCTGGTACTCCTTTGATCTCAATATCCTTCTTCCTGGTCTGCTGCCAAGGATCGTTCACTTTCTGCACACATCAGTTGGGACAGGAAAAAAATGAATGAAACAACTCTTCAGCTGAATTCATTTCTCACTTCCCCTGTTTCTCCATCTGTCTGACTCAGACGTCTTCAGGGAAAATATTCCTCATTTTTTCTGCTATGGGCAAGACCATCTACAGCTGTGCCCTCAGCACAAAGAGATGGCACCTTTCTTGCTAAGTTGAATAAAAGATGAAGTATCCTGCTTTAAGTTTGTAGCTGGCAATGTTATGATGACTTTTCTCAGGAAGGACATACTACAAAGCGTAATACAGTTACTGAACTAACTCTGCCCGCTTCAGTATGTGATCACCTCAGCATGGCACTGTTAGTTCAGGTGCCAACATTATTAGTTCAGGTGCAGCAAAGTGCTAACATGGCTCTGCCGCTTCCAACATCCACATAGATTTTCCTGCCATGCCTTTCTTGGCTCTGCTTTGTGTGATAGTACATAGACCTATAGAGGTGTCCTGTCTACATCATGCCTTCTCAAGATACCCATATTCATATTACATCAAAATCTTTATTGGATTTAGCCTTCACACTCCTGAAGGGTGAGGAAAGCACCGGAACAGGTTGCCCAGAGATGTCACAGAATCACAGAATGGCCAGGGTTGGAAGGGACCTCAAGGATCATGAATCCCCAACCTCCCTGCCACATGTTGGGCCACCAACCTCCCCATTTAATACCAGACCAGGCTGCCCAGGGCCCCATCCAGTCTGGCCTTGAACACCTCCAGGAATGGGGGCATCCACAACCTCTCTGAGCAGCCTGTTCCAGTACCTCACCACTCTCTCTGTAAAGAATTTTCCCCTGACATCCAACCTAAATCTTCCCTCCCTCAACTTAGAACCATTTCCCCTTGTCTCGCAGTTATCTACCCTTTCAAAGAGTTGATTCCCCTCCTGTTTATAGGCTTCCTTTAGGTATTCAAATGCTGCAGTGCGGTCAGCCCGGTCAGCCCGCAGCCTTCTTTTCTCCAGGCTGAACAAGCTTAGCTCCCTCAGCCTGTCTTCGTAGGGGAGGTGCTCCAGTCCCCTGATCATCTTCGTGGCTCTCCTCTGGACTCTCTCCAACAGCTCCATGTCTTTTTTGTACTGGGGGCTCCACACTTGGACGCAGTACTCCAGATGGGGCCTCACAAGAGCAGAGTAGAGGGGGACAATCACCTCCCTGTCCCTGCTGGCCACTCGTCTTCTGATGGAGCCCAGAATACCATTTGCCTTCCAAGCCGCAAGGGTACAACTGCTGGCTCATGTTAAGTTTTTCATCCATCAGGACCCCCAGGTCCTTCTCTGCAGGGCTGCTCTCAAGGACCGCTCCTTCCAGTCTGTATGGATGCCTGGGATTCTTCCAGCCCAAGTTCTGCACTTTGCCATGTTGAACCTTATCAGGTTCACCTGGGCCCACCTTTCTAGCCTGTTAAGGTCCCTCTGAATGGCATCCCTTCCTTCTACGGTGTCAACTGCATCACTCAGCTTGGTGTCATCAGCAAACTTGCTGAGGGTGCACACAATTTTGTCATAGATGTCATTGATAAAGATGTCAGAGAGCACTGGTCCCAAGACAGACCCCTGGGGGACGTCGCTTGTTACCGGCCTCCACCTGGACGCAGAGCCATTGATGACCACCCTCTGACTGCGGCCTTTCAATCAGTTTCTTATCCATTGAGTGGTCCACCCATCAAATCCACATCCCTCCAATTTGGAGATAAGGATGTGGTGGGGAACCGTGTCAAAGGCCTTGCTCAAGTCAAGGTAAATGACATCAGTCGCCTTTCCCTTGTCCACCGATGCCATCACTCCATCATAGAAGGCCACCAGATTGGTCAAACATGACCTTCCCCTGGTGAAGCCATGCTGGCTGTCTTGGATTACACACCCATTCCTCATGTGATCAAGCATGTTGTCCAGGAGGATCTGTTCCATGATCTTCCCAGGCACAGAGGTGAGACTCACCAGCCTGTAGTTCCCGGGGTCCTCCTTGCTCACTTTCTTGTAAATGTCACTCCCATGACCCTTCCTCCAGTCATCTGGGACCTCACCTGACAGCCATGACTTTTCAAATATGATGGAGAGTGGCTCAGTAACCACCTCAGCCAGCTCCTTCAGAACCCTGGGATGCATGCCATCTGGTCCCATAGACTTATACACATTCAGTCCCATGAGGCGGTCTCAGACCTGCTCTGTTCTCACAGATGTGTTGGGTGCTCTGTCCCTGGAATCATCAAGGTCAGACTGGTTGGGACTCTGAGCACCTGATGGAGCTGTAGGACCTGTTCATTGCAGGGGGGTTGGACTAGATGATCTTTAAAGGTCTAACTCAAGAGAATCAATGATTCAATAATTATATGAAATATTCGTATCTACATTATTATGAGACAAAGCAATGTGTCACATCCAGAGACTGTAGGAGGTAAAGGCTTGCTTGCTCTCAGGCATGCTTAGAACAGGGACTACTAACCTGATCACTGACCCACCTTCATTCCTTAGCTCAGTGTTTGGGCACATGTTTCCTTCTTGTGAGTTGGTGAATGCAGCAGGAATTTCACTGTGAATGGAAACACAAATTTGGTCTTATGCTCTGCCTACTGATACTGGGTTTCAAACACTCAAACTAGTTAGCCAGTGAATGAGCATCTAGTAAAAACCTCTGTCTTGAAGAGTTCATTATCCTAAGAGACTCAGAAAAATAGAAGTTTGTCTAAAGCAACAGATTAACATGTTATAACCTGGGC
The DNA here is from genome assembly GCF_951394365.1 of Tetrao urogallus. Lineage (NCBI taxonomy): Eukaryota > Metazoa > Chordata > Aves > Galliformes > Phasianidae > Tetrao > Tetrao urogallus. Next base: position 99,829,330 of record NC_136814.1, on the reverse strand, counting down.
TTTGATCCTGTACTGCATTACCCTGGGCAGCCCATTCCAGCATATGACAACTGCCTCAGAGAAGAGAGAACATCCAACCTGCATTTCCCCTGACATAACTTGAGGCCATTCCCTCTAGTCCTATTGCTAGTTAAATGGGAGAAGAAGCCAACTCCCACTTCACCACAATCTCCTTTCAGGTAATTGTAGAGAGCAATAAGGTCACCCTGGAGCTTCCTCTTCTCCAGACTGAACAATCCCAGCTCCTTCAGCCTCTCCTCATAAGGCCAGTGCTCCATACCCCTTACAGCTTCATTAACCTTCTCTGAACATACTCCAGGGCCTCGATGTCTTTCTTAAAGTGAGGGGCCCAAAACTGAACACAATACTCAAGATGCATCCTCACCAGTGCTGAGTACAGAGGGATGATATCATATATCAAAGAATCGTAGAATCATTAGTGTTGGAAAAGGCCACTAAGATTACCAAGTTCAACCATTAACCCATCCCCACCATACCCACTAACCTATATCACTCAGTGAGATATCTACCCTTTTCTTAAGCACCTCCAGAGGTGGTGACTCCACCAACAACCTAAGAAACCCGTTCCATCATAAAGTCAGATCAGTTTTTAAGTAAATGTGTGATATTTCTTCAGACCAGTTTTTTTTTTTTTTCCTACCCCCACCCTCTCCTCCCTCTCCCCCCCCCCCCCCCCCCCCACTCCTCTGCTTTTCTTCTATTTGTCCTCATTCCTGATACCATGCTTTTAAGGTGGTTTTAGAAATTCTTTACAAGTTTGGATGTGGCCATATATATACTCTACAATATATTCTATTGATTTATAATTTTTCTACACTATTTCTCTCTCTCTATTTCTCTGTATTTCAGTACTACTGTAACTTGATATGGTGAAGCTTTAATTCTGTACTTTGCCCTGAAGTGTAGCCATCAAAGAAAAGACAACAGTTCAGTAAGTGCTTTGCACACGTAACTCCTGACAGCCTAAACTTTCATTTTTGCACTTATGCATCGTAAACATGCCATGAGTGAGATTGATTAGGATTACTTATATCTATCATAAGCCATTTTTATACTGCATGTATGGTGGAAGAGCTGTAACTGCACGTTAAAATGAGGTCTTTTCTGTCCAAATTGCTTTGAATCACTGCACTCATTTAGTAACGGCTCTGTGCTCTCCTGATACATTGCAAATGTTCCATGCCTGCAACACCTACAACAAGACTCACAGTTGTAATCTTTGCAGAGCCAGGTATAGTGGTGAATGCCAAAAATTCTTCTGGTATTTTTTTCAAAGGCTAAGTGTATTTGTGCATAAGTGTCTATGTGTGTCAGTCTTCAGAATTGAAACAGACCTCAAGACACACGATGCTCATGTGCCTGGCTCATGCTTATGCCTGTGAACAGTCAGAACATCACCTCTTCTTGCAGGAATAGAGGTTACATGGAGCTACAATAAAGTGATCATAGTAGAGCTGCAGCTATCAATGAGAAGCGTGCTCGTCTTAAGCCACCCGCTGCAGATACCAGATGTGAATGACCATCAGCTGCTTTTTGGGATGTCATTTTTTTTTCCTTTTCCTTTTGAAATGTTTCTTCCAAAAATCCTTAGTCTGTTTTGAGTTTCTTTCGTGATCTTTTTCATCCTCACGCAAAATGAATAAATTTGGAATACCTTTTCATTTACGTACTAGTATCTGATAAGGGGAAGCATTTCTGATGTACAACATAAGAAAATAACACAAGACAAATGTTCAACTTCTGCATAAAGATAGCCTAATTTTCAAGTGTGCTGTACATCAAGTTGGTTATTGGGCAAATATTAAGGAATGTATCACTATAATAGATGATGGAAAGGAACATCTTACTTGAATACAGTCTTATATGACTTGGTATATCTAGAATGTCCTTAAAGAAAAATGAAAAAAAAGTAATTTCAAGCCTTTTACTTTGCCAGACAGTAAGTGGAGTAAAATCCTTGAGTTCTGAGCTTGTGTTGCACAGATGTAGATTATACCAGGGCTGTGTGAGCAGAGGCAGCACATGCTGATATTTGGGCATGAGAAGCTTGGCATTTGCTCATGTATCTTTGGTGGGTACAGCCTGAAAGCTGTGCAAAACTTTTGCCTTTTCAAACTGACAGGTTAGAAGTCATTGAACAAGGATGCTCAGGAGAGGTAGTGTGAACTAACTCTTAAAGTGGATTAGGTAAGGATAATTAAAAAGCTTCAAAAACGCATTCAAAAGAAAAGGATTCCAATTATGTATATCTATCTTTGCTTTCCAAAAGAACACAGGATACCAAACTTACAGATTGCGCATGGGCTTAAGACAATGCAAATGTGAAATAAGATTTATTAGTTGAAACCTGTAACCAAGAATGGAGTTTTATAGATTTTACATCACACGCCCAGGAGTATAAAGAATCCACAGTCATTATCTTGTCTTGGCTGATGGGCAGAGTGTCTTGATGTGGAGCACTGTGAATTGGAACCACGAAAATGCATTCCACTACCAATGACCTGCATTCTTATGGTTAATTTTAAATTTTATATATAAAATTAAAAGAATAAACGGAAACAAAACAGAAGTTAAAACAATGTCCCACTGAATGAAAATTGGAACAGACCAATTGCTGAAAAGCGATTCCTACATACATGCTATTTCATGACACATCTAAGGAAAAATGCAGTGGAACAAAATCTCTGTGAAGCTCTATATGTGTTCGGTTACGTGAGGTGTGTTACTTTCCACCTGTATTTCTGAAATAAGGTGTAATTTGAAGAGAGGCAGGGTTGCTTTTGGAAGGTGAGATAGCTCACTTTGTTGTGTAAGTCAAGTGCAATGGCAGCACACCACAGATGTCTACCACATGTTGCACACATTTTAATAGTCAGTAGCAAAGGTTCTTATTGTATGAGAGCATACAATATAAGAATAAGGTTCATTTCATAAAAGCAGGTGAAATAAATCCCATTGAGATGTATGTCATATGGAATGCATAATGGATGATAGTCCAGATGAATCCAAAAAAGAAACGTGCTATGCGTGCAGCTGAGATAGGGAAGCCTGTGGTAAATTCTGCCCTCTGTCTATGAGGCTTTGGCTCAGGACAGGGATTCTTGTCATGCATTTCTGCCAAATATGTTAGCATTTAACCCATACGTATTACCATATATGGGTGTCTACTTAAGCACTTTTGTGTTTACCATGTGTGTATTTTTTTTTTCATTCTCATTCTGTCAGAACTGCTTAGTTAAAAACTGAGTGGGCCTAATGATTGTTGGGTTTTCATTTACTCTAGAGAAAACACACACTTTTGCCTTAGAATAAGCAGAATGCATGAAAGAAAGGAAAAAAAAAAAAGAAAAAAAAATAAAATTCTCAATTAGAGAGAATTGCAAGGAAATTCTGCCCTCAAAAATATCCTAGCTACTACAGCCATTGTGAGGTACACCAAGTAGGTAACTGTAGAAGTTGGATTTTCATCCAGTGAGTGATAAGGTTCCATTTTACAATGGCCATTTCAGGTGGAAACTGTTGTCCAAGACAAAAAAGCAACATCAACTGTTGCCAGTTTGTCCACTTCTGACTTTTCCTGGGATCTTATTCCAGTAATTGTCATAGTGGTAGTTATATCAGATAGTAAATAGAAAGGTCCCTTATAAGATGGCATTTCAATTATTAATAATTTTGACTAAATTCAGATGACAGAGGTCCAGAAATAAAACATAGCCTTTTACCAGAATGTTAATGCAGAAAATCAGGCTGCTTATTTGGGTCGCTAAATATGGATTTACTGCCTAATGTTTGTGTTTTACATTAGATTTGCTTGAGTAACATTGGAAATCTTACATTCTTGGCCTGAACAAGTGAGTAGTGTTTCTTTAAAGAAAAAAAAAAGCCAAAAAAACGAAAAACCCCAGAGCCTTCATTAGGTTTTGTGCTAACCAACATTCCTATGTTTTATATTGAAACCAACATGAAACAATCTTTCCAGATGGAAGAAAATATAACTTCTAGGGTCAGGAAAGGGGTACATAAAATTCTGGCAAATTAGAAGGAGAAGTCTACAGGGGCTAAAAAGCTCATTAATATATGCTTTAATCCCCTTGTGGATCATTGTGGTTTGGACCTGCAGAAAGTGAAATGAGAAAATGCTACCACAAGCTGACCAGTTTTAGTGGTGAAAGGCAATATCCACAGTGTTCCTCAGGCTTCCTGGGAATGAAAGGCCTTCGATGGATATGTCTATACATTCTATCAGACAGCTGACTGAGCAGATGCCTGCCATAAATGAACACATCTCAGACTATGGTGTGAACTCCAATAGAAAGCATGCACCTAGACAGAAGTCACTATTGTTCAGAAAGTACACTTTAGATGCACTGTACTTTTAAAGCTGTTTTTGTTGAAAAATACAAACAAACAAACAAAAGCCCAACAACTGTTGGATATTCTAGTTTTGTTTTCAAGACAGAATATCAAGAAACTTCAGCTTATTCCATGCTTTAGTGAATCTACCTAGATACAGCATCTGTAACTCCTTTAAGTGGTATTTAGTATTTTGATAAGAAGATTTTACTGTTTTTCTGTCATAAAACTTTACTAGACTATGCTAGTAGATTGAATTTTGAAAGCACAGCTTCTTCTGCATATAAATTTGGCTTGATAATATCAGTGAACAGGTCTCAGTTCCTTTTATTGTCCTCCTTTTCTACTCTAGGTTTTGCTGTTTCAAGCTTCTTAATTTTCCAGAGTTCACAGCAAAGGGCACAAAGTCAAAGAATGAGAACGAGTGTTTTTTAACCATTTCAGCTACAACACCTGACTCTTGGCACCTCTTGTAGCATCTACAGGGCTGGAAGTGAAATTTATTATGTATAAGTAATGATATGAATGAGACTAAAAGGCAAGAGCTGAAGTTTCAGGAAGAAGCAGGAAAGTTGAGAACATAAAGGTAGTACTGTATGAATTTTACCAGTCGTTTGTCCATTAGCAAAGTGAATGTCCCTGGACTTGCAGGCGTTTGAGGATGCTCTTTGAGACGCAGCCCATCCATTTCATACCTTACAAAGGAAAACGTGATTTACAACTGGGCCAAATGGGCTTCTCAGATCCAAACATCCTACTGGAGGAAGTTCCTGCATACAAACTAGCTTCTGTGTCCCTTCAGCTCTTTCTCTGTCTCTCATGCATATGCAGCATTTGTGTGTGTTACTCATATAGTACAAGTAACTGTTGATTACTTCAAGGCATTGGATCAACAGAAGCTCAGCAGTGAAGCAGTTCTTTCAGCCAGGAACCTGAAATATTTCTGCAATGTTTCCTAAACATTAACAGGAACCAGGAGGTATTTTGATAGACTTGTAAATTTAAACTCATTTATAACAAATACTGAACTTATTGGTTTATTATGCCAGCAGGAATTACATATTGTATTATAAAATCAAAGGCCAACATAGTTCAGATATCTTCAGCTATAATTAAGACTTCCACGTATTTTACAAGATTCAAGAGAGAAGTACTATAAAATCCATAGACTTAATTCATTAAAAAAGCTGCTTATGTAATCAATCCACATTTTTTCAGCGTGTTTTATGGGAATCTTGGAATACCTATACTAAATACATATTGTACAATTTCAGTTATATTTATAGTATTTATGGCTGTGGATCTACGAATATAGACAAGGAATGGCTGCTAGTCAGTGTTTTTTTCTTTTTTTAAAAAATATTTATCATTTACAGTACCATGCAACTGTATGCACAAATAATGTCACTTGTGATCAGTCCCCATGCTGGCAGCATGATTGCTACTACATTTGTAGCTGAGAGTGTGCAGGATTGGAGCTCTGATCTGCACATAGTGGTGGGATACCTTCAGAGGAATTGTGTTACAATGAAAGCTTCTCAAACTAAGTTTGTTTGAAGAATGCCCTCAGAAGAAGCATAGGAGCAGCTCCTGGTCGCATGCCTTCTGACTTCCATGTCTGTTTAAGTTTCCCAGACCAGGATTCCAATCCCATGCTTTCACCTGGTCGATCATTCTGTTAATTTAAGAGTCTAGTCCACATGGTTCAGTGGGCATGGTGGGGATTTTGATGCTTACAGTAGATGATCTTAGTGGTCTTATTGAACCTTAATGACTCCAACACCTGTGTTGCCATCCCTGTCCCATGCATCTTGCTGTATCCTGAAACACAGCTGTGCAAATGTTGCTCTGAGTACAGTTCTGCTCACATGCTTCAAAATAGTGCATCATTGCTGGTAGCTACAGAGTCAGCTCCAGTTGTGTTTATATGCAAGGCAGTGGCAGTCACAGGTCCTGGTGTGGCAAGGGTACAGTCTCCTGGGATTGGTGAGGTATTTATCCCACTATACTTGTAAGATACTGTGCATGAGCAAGACTGGATGCTAGCACTGGCAACAATGTGAAAAGTCCACATATAATTTACAATGTTCTAGTGCAGGTGGTTTGCTTATAACTGACATCATTACTGCTATTGAAGTAAATAGTCTCTGAGGTGCAAAATTTCTGTGCCACCAGCAATCCAAACTCGTTTGATACTCCAATGACATTGGACATTTGCTAAAAAGGCATCTGAAGTCAGAGACGGGGAAGTATTCTCAGAAAGCTACCTACCTAATGTCCATGCAAGCTTAGAGATTTCCTAATCCACTTAATGGTTTTCTAGCTTTGAATTAAGAAGTGTCACCTCCACAGCTTAAGAGCTCTATTCAGTTAAGAGGGTGGCCTCCAGTTATGCTTGGGAAGTGCTTGTGAATTTGCTGGCTGTATCTGCAATTAATTTGTTCTGGAGAAATGTCTTAAAATAACTTGTAGACATTCCCACAGGAACCTCAACTTGAAAATACAAGAAGAATCAGGCAGGATCAGATTCAAAGTGATGCATTGTTCACATCTGTGATCAGCATTTTGATGCAGAATACTGTACTGTATGGTTTTGCTACAGACATTTTCTCTAATAATCAACCTTAGTACAAAACATCTGAAGTAGGATGATGCAAAGAGCAAACTACTACATAATTCACTACAATATGGCAAGATTTATTTATCCAAAGAGATTTCAAATGGACGTTTAGATACTGCCACTGTGGCAGATGAATTAGCATGGGAAACTGCTGCTGATTCTACTTTCCAGTAGATTTAGTACATTACCAGAACACCATGGGCTGGAAAAAATTATAATCTACAAATGGAAAATTGAAATATACTGAAATCTAACCAGGGAGTCAGAGGAACATGTCTCCTGGAATGGCTCCTGTGTTGGCAGAAGTGACTGGGCAGTGATCCCAGAGTGTATTAATCTACAGTCGTGGAGCTAGCACAGGAAGGTCATTTAGTTATTATGAAAATAAAATAGATTTTATAAACTGAAGTTTGGTGATCACGAAAGGATTATTCTCCTACTAGTTTTATTCAAGAGTGTCTACTGGTTAGGCTAGGGCAGCAAGACTAGCTGCTGCAGGGTTAGAGATTGTCCCCAGCCTGGGACAGCATGGCTTCCACCCACACAGCTTGGATTCTTGTCTTCTTCCAAACAAGATAGCTATATCCATGCTGCTTGTTGGGCACAGTCCCCAAACTGTACTGAGATTTATGACTGAGAATGGTATCTGGCAGGAACTACAGCTGTGACAGAGAGGGTGTTAACAGTTAAGGAGCACAGGCAATTGTCATTCACTGTTTTAGCCAGCACTTTCTCCTCATTTTATTCACTTATACAGACAGCCTGTGTGTCTTACAACAGCTGTCTGCACAAAATATCCTGTGGCTGTCCATTGGCCTCCAGGAGCAGCTTAGGATGCAGTTGTGAGAGGGGAAATTTTGAATCCTAGAAGGCAAAGAGAACAGGACACAAGACTGAGATACTTCCGACCAAATTTTAGTGTTCTAGATGTTAGATGACTAAGTTTAAATTACTCACCTTAGATTGCATTTACAGATTGAGACAAGAATTTACACAGGGCAAGCCAGGTCAACCTAAGCTGAAGCTTTGATTCAGGTTAGATGAATAACACGTTAGAGGCAATTGCTTCTCTCCCTTGACTAATAGGAGCCTACAATGATTTACACAACCGAGTTTCTGATCATAGGATCATTAGGGCAATTTCATTTCATGTTTTTAAAATGTCTGAGGATGGATACTGCACAACATCTTTGGGTAGTCTGTTCCCAAACCTAACTGTCCTATAAGTGAAAAGATTTTTCCCTATATAGAGTCAGAACCCCTTTTCTTTATAAAAAGTTAGAAACTCTTCTGTTTCATTTTTGTCATTTATCAGTATGGCCTCCTTGTGTCATGTGCCACCATGGACAGCCTGACTCTGACTTTCTGGCAATTTCTTTGTAGACCCTGTTCAGCTATTGTTAAGTCCTTCTGAAGAAAGTCAGCTCCCTCAGTGTTTTATAAGTCAATCAACCAATCCAATCAACCACTTCCAATCAACCTTTGGTTGCTCTTTGCAGAACTGATTTGTGTATTGGTATCTTTCTTGTACTGGGGAGAGCAACATTATATTTAAAGGATTTTCACCACACTCCTGACAGCAAATGTATAGGGAGCAACTGTCAGAGAAAGTTCTGAATGAGAAAAGGAGATAAAGGAATATTCTGAAAGATTACAATGAGATTTAAGATACAGGCTTGTAACATTTCCAAACTAACCAACTTAAGCAAATCCCATGTCAAATGTGTTGTTTAGGATTTCTCTGTTCCATGTTAATTCCTGCTGGAGCCCAGGTATCATATAAGATAGGAAATGAAAGCTTTCCATTACTCCTCCATTACTCCTGATGATAGCATCAATATTTGTTTGCTCTAGACGTACATAGAATCATTGCATCAATTTTCACATGAAACTGAATCTTGCAGATGACCTTGCCAACATTTATGTTGCCTAGAGAAGTTCAAAACCTGAACTTCTGAATGTCTGAAATTCTCTTTAGTGCTTTTGTATGGATTGCCTACAATCTCCTATATTACCTGCACAAGTAGCAAGAATTACTTGGATCGGACCTGTGACATGTATTTGGCTGGGAAGATAAAAATGAGGATAATTGAAAATATATGAAGACATTTATGCTCCAGTGCTTGAGGAAGTACAGGAAGGTACCCCACCCATCATAGCAAAACCATATCCTAGAGTGACTCAAAGTGAGGAAACCTTAAGAACTAGGAACAACCAATGGATGCTCTAGAACAAAACTCTGGGAGTTGCAGAGTCAGCATCAAAATCTGTGCTACTACTCACTAAAGTGGGGAACAGTCTTTTACACAAACACTCAGTTGTGTACTGGCTCTTCAGAACTGGCTCCCTCTAACAGTCTGCTTGAGCTCCCAGGGCACTGTACTTGACCCTGGGCCTCCTCCAGATATTTTGTACAATCTGTATAGCCCTATGACACAGTTATGATTGTGTGTATTTTTGTTTTCTTCTAGTTCAGACTGCTTGAAACAATTTCTCGAGCCATACTGCAGTCCATCAGCAGGGTTCTTTTGTGGCATCCAAATAAAATTATGTGCTGCTGCGGGGGCTAATGTTTGGGGACACCACTGGACAATTCCAGAGAGTGGGAGCCAAGTCCCATGCAGTGTTGTTCTCGGTGCCAGGTTGAGAAGATTCTAAGTACAAACTAATTTCTGAATTATCCCTAGGCATTCTCTGGGGAGGGTGAGTTGTCAGCTGCCCTACTGCCCCAAACTTCATTAACTGCCTTCTCCATTGAGGAGTGTAGACATCTGGTAATACGTCTAAATTAACCAAATGAGCACTGATATACAACACTGTTAAATTGTTGGAAACATTCAGTGCTTTTGGCTTGGATCAGTACTGTACCTACTCTGAACGTCACCCCGAACTTACCATGCTGGACCCAAAAGCTCAGATAGAGTCATCATCTGAGAAAGGACTGCTGCCTCTTCCCTACCTAAATACACATCAGACAGAGAGCTGAAAAAAAGAAATGAAGAAAGAAACAAAGTACTGTTTTCACTACATCCATGTTTTCATTTGCTTTATGTTTTATCAGCCATCAGGCAAAAGGGCAAGAGAGAAAGCTAAAAATTCACTGCCAAAGGCGGAGAAAAGAAATAAACAGCAACAACAATGAGAGGGAAAAAAAAAAAAAAAAGCCAAAAGGTAATTTTGAGATAAATCCTCAACTTCTAAGCTGGAGATCCAGAGTTGGGTATTGTTAATGAATCATTAGCCCTGCCTTAATCACAACATCTCTTTCTTTGTTCTCACACCCCACTGCTTTTTCGCAGCCGGAGACACTTGGGTTTTCAGAAGTGACAGTGCTCCTCACGAGCACGGCTCACGCTGGTTGTAATGGACACATCTGTGCTTGCAGTGTTTGTCTGTCATCTCCACTGTTTGCTTTTAGCAGCACGAGCAGGAGAGTGGGATGGCACGTGTGTATATGTGTGTGTGAGCTGCAGTGAGAATGCAGAGACCACTTAAAACCCCGCTAAGCCTCTCTGTTTCTCAATGCTGTATTTATTGCATTTCACTTTGTAGTCAGAGGAATGGGGTATTTTTTAAAAAAAGAAATTTTACTCCCAATTGTTTTTACTACAACATAAATTTGCTGACTCTTTATTAGTCAGTAAGAACTTAGGCAACCCTTGGTGAGACTTGATTTTCTATTGAAATATGTGCAGCTTTGCCCTGGAAGCAGGCTTTTAAGCTGAGTAACAAAAGCTTACAGACAAAATGTCCTCTCTGCAGAGGCAGCACTGCTTTACTTTGCACAAGTTTTCCTCTGCCACTGCTCCCCAGATCAGCTCTCCACTGTGGTGTCAGTGCTGGTGAATGAAAAGGGGATGTGGTATGGGCTGGGACCCTCGCAGGCAATTCATGTTAAGCCCTTAACCTGGTCTGAGGCACTGATGTGGCCCTGGGCAGCAAGCAGTCTCCTGCACAATGTCTGGAGATGTTTGGGAACCATCTGGACCTGTTTCTGATGCAGTGGGGGTGCAGCTGTGTGGCTGTGATCATGCTATGTCCCTCATCCCTAGTCCTGGCTTGCTTTATTTGAAGTGACAAGAACTCAGTATCTGCTTTCTTTCTTTATTTTTTTTTCCTTTCCTAGAAGCATCTTACATTACTATTTTCTTAGGCTCTGGTTTTATGATGAAGGTGGCATGAATGATTATCTCTGTAGTTTCATTTCTTATCAGTGTGAGATGAGGTTTTTACCCCACACCAATGCCACTGGCTCTTTTCTTACACTGAAGAAAATGAGGGAGAACTCTACTGCTACTCTTAATCAGTGAAACAGCTTGTTTTCCTTGCAACTGTAGAAGAAATAGCCACAAAATCCCATTTGGGAAGGACTGAGAAGACCTGGTTTTGATATCCTTTCTCTTTCACTAACAAAGATTTTAATTTTAATTTTTTGCTTCCATATTTCTTAAATAATTTTGCAGTTGTCATACTTTGTACTGAAAGTGCATTTCATAGGGATATTTTTTCTTCATGTGAATCCTATAAATTAGTATGTCATGTGAAGTTTATGAAAATTAGGCCTAAAGCACAGTTAGACTTCATCTGTCTTCTTGTGCATCTTCTTACCATCATTCATTCAATCAGTTATTATGTCAGCTTTTGTATATTGTGTCCTAATAATTCCTTTAGAACATTTTTCAGAATGTGAAAATGGATATTGTGAAGCCAATGACTCTGAATATCCAATTAATTTCCCCATTGGTTGGATATTCTTGGATTAGTAATATGTTGGTTTAGAATAACAAATGTTTCAAACACATTTTCTTACGTATTTACTTTCTTTTCCATTGAGCAAAACAAAAATAGTGTGAAAGAATGATACAAGTTAATGTTAAAAGGATTCATAATTTGCTTTTCCTTTGATAGGCAGAAGAGGAATGTCAAATATAATTCAGGTTGCATAACTCTTCCATTCTATCCTCTTTAATTTGCTCAGCTTTCGTAACTGGTCACTATGCATTCTCAAAGTTTATACTCGTTCTCATCTGAAAGTGATTGGAAACTAAACTCTGTTCAAAGCAGCAGATTTCTTGCACGTAGCAATGAACTGTCTTTCTGAACCAAACAGATGATTTAGCCATGCAATGAATGAAAAATATTCTTGGAAATTTGTATGGGTTGAACCAAAGCTCATAAAGTAAGAAAGGCTTTCAGACCCAGGGCACCTAATAACACTAAAACTCTTCTCTGAAAAGATTTGATAGCTGCATCTCAGTGAGTCACATTTTAGTACTTCTTTCAAAGTTTAACTGTTACACAGTTTTTAAATTAACACTCAACTAGGAAAGAAATTTAGCTTCAATCTTGATATATTTTTTTCTTTCATGACAACAGTTGGAAATTATCATAATATTAGTTTGGTATCTATCTTAATCTCAAACACTACTTTTAATGCAAGATCTACATGAAATCTCAGATTTCCTTTGGCTGATAGATCTCTCTGTAAGGTTATAATGCATTTTACTTAACAGCACTAGTAGAATTTTCCGCCGCTACCTTTTTCTGCTTTGCTCAACATCTGGGCATTTATTGACATCTGGGTTCAATTTGAGTGAATGTATAATTGTACGTACAGTGCAAATAAGCAGATCCCCTTTTTGAAAGGAATGTAGCCAGGCAAGCCAAATGGTTTGATTCTGCCCCAGATATACCCTCAGCATCACTTATCTTACAAAAGCTGTTCCTGTCTTCATGCTTATATCATTGTGCAGAATTATACTGAATGGCTGTAAAAGGAAAAGGGCAGAGCTAATCCCTAACGTAGACTGTAGGTTTTACTAATTACCTGTCAGCTAAGGACTAGCATATTAAAGAAGAGATTTGTTTTGAAGCACAGCTGGTGCAGTGCCTCAAAGAAGCCTGTCACTGCTATGAATTCTGGCCCATCAACATTATTGATGGTGAAATCCTTTACACCTGACTTAAACCATTCCAAAATTAGACATCTAGTTTAAACTAGTTACCGAGGTTCATTCTGCAGTTAGTGGAGCAATACCAGTCCTTTTGGATAGTTATGTATGCTTTCAAATGATGATGATGATTATGAGACAGGATAAACTGTCCTCTGGAAGTACTTTTCTCATTCCATGGGAACCTCTTACTCAAAGTTTTTTAAATGATCTTTTTTCAGTGACAACAAAAGCAGGCCTAGCCTACGTTATTTACTCAAAGCATTCCTCAGATGGGAGAGGTGATGAGAGAGGAAGCTTCATCCTCCTAGGAGCTGCTTCAGTGAATACAGTCTCAGAAACTTTCTTCTTTGCTCTGCCTCCTGCCAAGTGGAAATTGCTGAAGCCTGGGATGTCCTGCTAGTGCTATTTTTTGTATAGCCAAAAGTGCCTACCTGGCACAGTCTTGTTCTTTTGCTATTCCTGGATAGGAGTGACAAAGAGGGAACTCCTCTTCGAGTTGAGAAAGAAGGAAATGCATGATCTCTGGAAGCAAGGTCAGGCAGGCTTCACAGGGAGATTACAGTGCAGCAGTTCACTTGTAGGAAGAAGACAAGAAACACCAAAGCTCAACTTCAGTTGACACTGACCAGGGTGGTGTAAGACAACAAAGAAGGGTTTTTAAAGTGTGTAAAGAGAAAGAGGAGGTCTAAGAAAACATTGGACTGATACTTGATGAAGATGGTCTCGTAAGCAGCAGGGATGAGGAAGGTTGTTTGGAAAGCCAACCTTGATATTGTACCAGAACTAGTCAGCAACAACCAGAACATTGGTGTGACATCAATGAGTTTCTAGATACAAGTGCAGAGCAGATCACTATATACGGACTGCTGAGAGAAAGTAACTCCATCTCAGCCAGAACTAGTACAATGGATCCTGACTTGATTCACCCCAGAATACTCAGGGAGTAGGTATTATAGCTGGACCCTTAAGAATTTACTAAATGGAGAGTTCCAAATGACTGAAAACTAGCCAATGTTATATCCGTCTAAAAAAAGGCAGAGAGAAGACATGGTCCCTGCAATAGTTATGTAGATTATCCTGGGGGACACTGAAAGGCAGTTAAAGAACAAAGCTGTTATAAGGCATAACATGGATTCATGGGTTCACAAAAGGAAAATCCCGTCTTTATTTGATATTCTTCTACAATACAGTCAGGTAGCTAGTGGATGAAAGGAAGGAAGTAGATGTAATCTTTCTGGATTTTAGCAAGGCCTTAGATACCATCCCTTACAGTGTCCTTCTGGACAAATTTTCCAAATATGAGTTGAACAGGTCAGTGCAATGTTGGGTGATGAACTAGCTGAATAGTAGAGCTCAAAGAGTCCTATTGAATGGGGGACAACAACTGTCTGGCAACCAGTTACTAGCAATGTTCCCAAAGGCTCAATTCTAGGGCCAATCCTTTTCAACATATTTATCAATGATCTGGATGCAGGAGTGGAATGCATCTGCAGCAAGTTTGCGATGATAAGAAACTGGGAGTTGCTGCTGACTCCCTTGGATGAGAGATAAGAGGCCTCGCAGAGGGATCTAGATACACTGGGCAATCAGCAACAGCATAAAATTCAAGAAAGCTGAATGCCAGATTCTGCGCTGGGGATGCAGCAATGCGAGAAAGAAATAGGAAAAGATGGCAAGATGAGTGGATGGAGAGCAGCTCAGCAGAAGGGAATCTTGAGGTACTGGTGACAGCAGCTCAGTATGAGCCAGCAGTGTGTGCCCGCCAGCCAAAAGAACAAACTGTATGTTGGGGTGAATTAAACACAGGACAGCCAGAAGGTCAAAAGAGGCATTTATCTCACTACGTTTAGTGTTTGTGTACCCTCACCTTGAACATTGTGTGCAGTTCTGCACTTTACAATATGAAAAGGTCCTTGAAATAGTCCAGAGGAGGGCAACAGAGCTGTAACAGGGCTGGAAGACATGTCTTGTGAGGAGAGGTTGAGGACATTGGGCTGTTGGCCTGGGAAAGAAGAGACTAAGATGTGACCTCACTGCTCTCTGCAGCTCCTAGAGGAGGGGAAGTACAGTGTGGTGCTGAGCTCTGCTCCTGGGAACTGATGGCAGGACATGTGGGAACGGCACATATCTTCACAAGAGGAAGGTCAAACTGCATATTAGGAAAATTTCTTTACTGTGAGGGTAGTCAAACACTTGTAGATGCTTCCTGGTGAGGTGGTTGGTGCTTCATGCCTGTCAGCATTCAAGAGGCACTTCGGCAATTCCCTCAGTTATGTGCTTTAAGTTTTGGTTAGCACTGAATTGTAGACAATAGTAGACAATTTCTACTTTTATTTGAATATATGTTATGTTATTGTCACGGAGTTGACCAGATCAATCTATGTCCGTGACAGGGGCGACAGGCCTCTGCCCTCCCCCCCCCACCCCAGTCCCACAAAAATGGGAAGGAAAGAAGGGAGGAAAAGAGCAGCGGCAACAATCCATGGAGGAAAACTTATTTTACTATAATATCGGAATACAAGATAACACAATATATACAATTTAATTGAAATTGAGATTAATAAATCAGACAAGATGAGAGAGAGAGAGAGTTCCCGGAACCGAGTCAAACCTGAAAAGCTTGGAACGGCTAGGAAAGCACCCTCCAGCACCCACTGCCAGGCAGCAAGAGAGCGCCCCCCCCACCCGGAAGGGCCAGATCCCGTGACTTCGGTAATGTACAGGGATAGGTACCTGGGATTGGGCATTAACACTTTAATACCCCGTACACTACATGATGTTTTGATGTGGAATACTGAAACCCAAAGTAAAAACAAACAAACAAACAAACAAGAAACATAGAACCATGACAGTTATATGTGAAAATAGGAAATTCTGAATCAGTAAAGACACAAATAAAATGAAGGTGTAAAAAAGAAACCATTTCATGGCTCTGAAACCAGTGATTGTAATATGCAACACAAGACCACCCTACAACAAGTAAGAAATCAGAAATGTTGAGGGCTGTTGGACACCATATTTTCACAGCAGATCAGCACGAAATTACTTAGCACAGATGTTTCTGTAATTGTGATACACTGGGAAAATTCTCAGTATTCAAACTTCAATGGCTCCCAGACTCACACTTCCACCTGTGTTTGGTGGTCTACTCTTAATATACTGGTCTGTAATGTGAACCATGTGGTAACATGCGTCTGGCATAAAAATCTGTCAAAACCCCTCACCCAGTATTCTCCTCACATCTTTAGGCTTTTTTCACTCATTTCTATTTTCATTTTTAAAGCATTTAAAATTTTGTGAAAAGATAGACTCCAAGAAACTCATGAGATTGGAGATGTGGGAGGAACTTTCTTGTACTTTCAGTTTGACAGCCATCAAAGGTTGTTAGCTTCTCTCTGCAGCGCATGCAGCAGTCTTCGAAATATAACACTGTAGTGTTTGCTAAAGCTAGTCAAAGTATCTATAGGAAAACAAAATTATTTTATGCAGTGTTTCATTTCTGTGGGTTATGACACTCATTTTAAAAATGTTTGTCTTGCAAATACAGTTTGACCAATTTATTTTTGATGGTGAACTTTTCTTTTTTTCTTTTGACCAACATATTATGATGCTTACCAATCTTCACATAATACTTTGTATAAGTAGATTGCAAGAGTGTTTCCAAAGACTGCTCATTAAATTTGCTGTCAAAGGTTTGCCATCGAAGTCATGATTGCATGTATGTGTTTATCTGTGAGGGTAGATGAGTCTTAACCTCATAACGTGGGAAATGTGAACAAGTGTTTTAGTAATAATTCCCAAAACATACAGCAGCCTGCCGGTTTCAGAAATGCTTCAGAAAATTTACTAAAAAAAGAGTTGTGTGTAAAAATGTTAGTAGACAACAGCATAAACTACATTATTCCAGCAAATACTTTCTTGAAAACTATAAGCAAAATATTTTTTCCCCTGAAAGTCCTGTTTAAAGAAATACATATTAATTGTGTATTGCTAGGGTTTATACTTACACTCTTCCAGACTTGCTCTTTTGTTCCCACCAGGTATTCATTCTGTTACTTTTAAATAAAGTATTGCATTCTTATTTTTTTACCTGATTTTTCATGTTTTTGTATTCTTTGAAATACACATTTATTTGCTCTAGAATATGATTTTCCATGGAACTAAGTTTCATAGAAAGTTAATTTTAGGGTTCCTTTCCCTTTTAGTAAAAAGTAAATCTTGTTCCTGACCACATTCAATTACAATATCTATGATACTGATATTTAAGAATGGAGAAAAATAGATAAATACTTTGAGCTATTCAGGCAGTTTTGTGCAATATCCAATATCAGTCAATAAAATTACAGAATTTTACTATGGAAAAGCCAAAAGGCCAATAGAAAGCACTTCAGAAGAAGTACCTTTAAATATGCTGAATCATGTCTTACCTAGAGAGGTTCTGTTTTACAATATTAGGAATGCACAGTTAGACTTTATGTAAGTTAGAAACAGTTTGCTAATGTGTCATCTACAGCATCACTGGGTCATCTGGAAAGAAACATTGAGTGGATAGACCTTAAAAGAGCAGATTTACAAAAATGTGTGAACAAAATCTATCTCATCAGGTTATTGAAAAATCATTCAGGATTTTGGACTAGTACTTCTGGTGATATGGAAAAATCTGACTCAGATATTGAAGGCAGTCCCTAAAGACTGAAGCAAGAGCTTTTTCTTAGCTGTTGGTAACATTAAAATAACACTGAGGTAGAGATGGAAATCCTTCAATTTCTGTTCCAAAGGAGTAGCATTGCCTCTTTGCACAGTCCACTGAAAATGGCTGAGCTTTTGACAGCACTCCTGGTCCTCACTGACCTTGGTCTAACACCTCACTGTGGGGTCACCAAACAATAGATTGATCATCCTGAAAGTGCGAGTTTCTCAAGGGTTACACAAACAACCTCAAGTCGTTAAAGCTAACTATAGAAAAAGTCCAATTCTTCCTCTTTCCTTCTCTTTCTTTTTTGTGCATCTGAGCCACAATTTGAGAACAGAAAAGGGAAGAAGTTTACTAACTTCTCTTAGTAAATAATTTGTTTACTTCTAGTTATTAGACACAGATGGAAATTATGAATATCCTCTATTTTTAGCTGTTGAAATTATTTTCTTTCACATTCAAATGAAAGCATACTCATACTAGCATTGCAGAGTAAAGAAAATTGTTTCTACTTGTGATATACTTATGCTTGTTTTATTCTAAGATTAATAAAGTTGTGCCATGGCTCATGGAATGAACTTGCCTGTAATTGAAAAAGAATGAATTGTTTTCTGGTTCAAGAAGGTGAAGATCAAAGCTGGCTGAAATAACAATGATTTATATGAATTATTTCCAATTCACACTGCCTTTTATTTAGGTTTTATTTTTAATTTCTCACAAATGTCAGAACTCCTAATAGTTTTGAAAATTTTTGGACAAAAGTAAAGGTAATGTTTTTATGGACAGACTGTATCAAAACACAGACTTTAAACTAAAAAGAAAAATCTGAAATATTTTAATTCAAAAAACAAAATCTTTTCCCACTGAAATTTTCTACTTTGACAAAAATAAGCAGTTTAAAATTTAAAACATTCTGGCAAGAATTTAACTTTTGGTGATTGTTAATGTACATCTTTCGTGATAACTAGGAATGCAACCAAAATACATAGGTCAGACTGGAAGTAATGTCTCCTAATTATTTCCATAGAAACTACAACAGACACAAAGAGCATAACAAAACTATTTATAAATTCTGAGCTGCAAAATGCTGTTTTTCAACATACTTACCACCATTAGCACTGCATTTTTACCAGCAATGAACAAGACCCTGCATGCCACTCTCGTAAAAATCTGCACCCGTGGATGGGGCACATTGTCGCTGTCACCACTGCTGAAACACACCACACACATCTTCACTGTGCTCACATCCACTGTTTGGTTTCTGAAAATGTTCAGCAACCATCAGTAAATGTCACTGGGTGCCAATTTTTTTCTGTGTGGAGGAATTGACACACCTTTGCTTATCTCCACCTCCATGCCAGACGCCATTTATCAGACTTCCCCTCTGCTGCCGTCTGTCAAATGGCAACAGAGTGTAACAGAAGGAAGGTTCGACCTCTACTGTCATACCACCAACATCCACATCTGACACTGTGGGCCAACATAAAATAGGAGGCATTACTTTTGGAGCAGCCCTCATGATGATAGAAGAAACAGAAGTTTCTATCTCCTTTCAAAATGCAAAACTTCAGGTAGGTGTACAAAGCTTGCAGAAGACTGTTCATGTGTGGTGGAAAGACCCTCTCTTATAAACA
Source organism: Tetrao urogallus (assembly GCF_951394365.1). NCBI lineage: Eukaryota > Metazoa > Chordata > Aves > Galliformes > Phasianidae > Tetrao > Tetrao urogallus. The sequence goes on along the minus strand of NC_136814.1, from coordinate 99,810,055 downwards.
ATGTGCCTGATCTTCAAAGATTCTGGTCTCTCATGTTCTTTTAAGTGACACCTGTGTCATGTTAGATAGTCATGGAGTACTGTGCTGGCTTTTTTTAAGCCTTTTGAAATACCTGGCTGCTCCTTAAAAAAATACTATACTAGTATAAAATGTTACTTTTTAATTTCTAGCCCTTCTGTTTTGCTAGAAATATTTAATAGGGAATGATAGAGAGAACGATTTTAAATCAAAGGATAGATTTAGATTACATTTTAGGAGGAAGTTTTTCACTCAAAGGTGATGAGGCACTGGCACAGGTTGCCTTGAGAAGCTGTGTGTGCCTCAACTGTGGTGGTGTTCAAGGCCAGGTTGGATGTGGCCCTGGGCAGCCTGAGCTGATGGGAGGCAACTGGGTCATGGCAGAGGGGTTGCGACTGGATGATAGTCTTGAAGGTCCCCTCCAATCTAAGCTACTCTATGATTCTATTAAATATGCTTTAATGCAATTAAACAGATTTCAGAGTGTGCATCTGAAGTGGCATCACGCCAGCTACACAGGTGTGAAATGCAGACCACAGCTTTAGAGACACTCATTTCTGAGACAAGGATCAAAAATTTATACCTTCAAGGTCACAAGGGATAAGTACAAGGATGAGATGTATTTGCTCAGTTTCCTGTAGTGTTACAATCCAGGATGTGTCTCTCTTGCTTGGTGTTAAAAATTCTCTTGTACCAGGAAAAAATGCATCATTCAAAGTTTATAATTACTACAGATGTACTTCATTTTAATGATCTGTTCTTAATGTAGGCTTTTATTGCAAATTACAAAGATGCAAAATCTCATCCTGATTTAGCATTTAAGTTTTTTGGACTTAATGATTCATTACTGCTCACAGACAATGCTGATACAAAGCTTGAGTTTCTGTCTGACTTTTAATAAGTGCTACATCCATTAAGAAGGCCAAATAAACTCTCCAATTTCTATGAAGCAGCATTTCTTACAAGAAGCAGTAAGCTTACTGCAGCACTTAAGTTCTTAGGTTAGAATTCATATGCTCCATCTTTGAAATTTAGATTCTCTCTGAGGTCTTGGAGAGAACTCTTGGGAGCTCAAATAAACAGTTTTGAAGAAAATGCTTTGCTTTAATGATGTTTGTGTTTTCTTTGTAAACTGCAGTGGAACCTGGTAACTCATAGAGGACCAATGTTTTCATCTATAGCAGAGGCAGAGTAGGTAGCACTGAATTCAAGAGGTAGTTTGTGACTGATGCTTTAACATACAACTTGAAACTCATAAAAAGAGTTAAAGGCTCTTCCTTCCCTCACCCCACAGATCTAGTGATGGAAACTGTCTGCTAAAGAGGCATCTAAAGAGAAACACAAGGTCTTCAGCAAACGTCAGAGTGATCAGCAGATCACTCAGACCTTGATAAATTGGGACTGGGTGAAAATAACATCAAAACCTCATTCTTACAAGAAATTTTATATCAGTTTATACAAAGCTGAAAAGAAGGAGCAAGGAGAGCAGGGTAGGGAGTTGAGTAACAGTAGATTAGCATGCACAGCCTGGTGACATTTGTGGAAAAAAAAAACAACAAACCAGTATCATTTGCAGACTCATCATTTATGCAGCTAAACCTTTCAAGAATGTGAGATCCCTGAAGAGGAGATACTTTCACAGAGTAAACTGATGTGTCTGCAGATCGGACACATTAGATAGCTCTTTTCCTTGTTTGTGTACGTCACTTTCTTACTATGCTGCCTACTTTTCCAGGATCAAGAAAACTGAAATCTTATTCTCACTGGAAATTCAGAAGCCAGTTCTTCAGGAGAAAAACAAAAACAAAAACATTGGGTCCAAACGCCTTGGGTTTATCTGCCTTTGCTGACAGTTGCTGCTCCTTCACCGACTAATTTTCACTATCTCCTTCAATCCTTATAAAAGTACCGTCTCCTTCAGATCTGACCTGCAGCAGCTCTTCCTGCTGCCAACTTGCAGTAAAATTTATTGCCCTGTTTCATCAGATGACAAGAAACAATGCCAACAATTTCTCCAGTGCTATCTATATGTGATCAAACAGCACCAAACTTAACCACACACTGAACAAAGATATGCTGGTTTCTCTTGCATATCTTTAACCTGTAAAGTCTACTAGAAGCATGCTTGTTTAACAAGAAGTAAATAGCAGATCTTTAGGCCGGAAGCTTGTCAAAAAGTGTACTTAAACAGGACAACATTCAGAAAAATGCTGGGAAAAGGAATCTTATTTTATACTGCAGAAATCTGAGTGCCATTTACATTTAAAGGTCAGTCCCCTAAAGTTATTTATTGTTCAAAAGGTGTTTTTAATCAATTTGAGAAATATGGCTTCTCTCCAAGAATGCCTCCCTTCTCCACAAGCACCAGTAGTCAGGATTAAAGGAGTTTAAATAACAACAAACCAGGCTTTGTGTTTGTGCCTAGTGTCAACTTGCACTATGTCAGAAAAAGGAAAGATCAGTTTTACTTTGTTACAGTGTGCTGAGCAATAGCTAAAAAGAATCATTGTACTGTAATTATGAATACCCCAAATAATTATCCACACCCTCTCTTTCACAGGATCTTATATCTAAAATCAGATATTAATCATTCTGTAATCTGAAGTACATGTTAACATTTGCAGTGGAGTGGGGCAGATACGCGTATGCTCATGGAAATGGAAGTCAGTAAAGTCTCTCTGTGCATCAGCATCCTGCTGAAACATTGTCAGGAATCCAAAGAGAGGACAGCCATTTTTGTGCCTTGCTGTGACTAAACCCCTTTGAAGCTGTTTGAGATCTTTTGCTCTTGATGCAGCTCTGTGTGGATGAAGTGATCTGTTCTGCATACCAGCAGTCATGACAGTGAATTGCACTCTTCCACCCGTACAAGTACTTGCAATAAGCCACCACTTTCTAACTATGATTCCTGAAAACTTCAGGTACTTTGCTGCATTTTATTAACCTGACTTTCTCTTTTGGCAGAGAATGCGATCAATCTAATTTACAAATGAATAATGGAGGCACTTAAAGGTTAAGCAACTTGTCCACAGAGAGTGTCCATGGCAAGATGTAGCCACCTTATGTAATATGAAACATCAAACTCAAACCATCTGAATTGCCCATCCCCTTCAAGTGGCTTAGAGAACACCGATGCCTAAATAATTTAAATAGCATCTTAGTCTGAATTAATTTCTTCAAATACATCGCCACATCTTCAGGTTAACACTCCATTTCCATAATATCTGCTAAGTTACACAAGTGTGTCATACAGATGACAATATACAGATCAAATCCTGTACTTTGTGAAAACATGAGTGAACTGTGAACTGCTACAAGTAGGATACTACTTGTGGGACTGTAATACTTGGCAGGGTTCTACATAAACTCAAAGCTTAATTGTCAACTCTTGACTGAATCTTCATGTTAGGATTGCCAGCAATTGCATGAAGTTCAACAAGAGAAAATGTCATGTTTTGCACCTGGAGTGCAAAAGTAAAAAGGGGGAAGTAACACTGGACACAGGCACAGACTGAGAGATGTTTGACTGGAGAACATCTCGGTTCTCCCGTCAGGAAAGGGATCTGTGGGTGCTGTTCAACAGCAATGCTTAGCACAAGCCAGCAGTGTGTCCTGGCAGACAAAAGGACAAACTGTATTTTGGGGTGTATTAAACACACAGCATAGCCAGCTGGTCAAAAGGTGCATTTCTCTTACTATATTTAGCATTGGTACAGCTCCAATCTTTTGATCACCCTCATGGCCTCCTCTAGACCTGCTCCATCAGGTCCTTCTTATGCTGTCGGTTCCAGGGCTGAACACATTACTCCAAATAGGGTCTCATCAGAGTGGAGTAGAGGGGGAAAAGAAGCTCAGAATATAGTTGGCTTCCTAGGCCACAAATACATATCACTGGCTCATGTTCAATTTTTCATCCACTGACACACCTAAGTCCTTCTCAGGGCTATTCTCAATCCACTCATCATCCAGCCTGTGTTTGTATTTGGGATTGTCCTCACCCACATGCAGAACCTTGACACTTAGCTTTGTTGATATGCCAACCTCTTAAACCTATAAACGTCCTTCTGGCTGGAATCTCCTCCCTTCAGCATGTCAACTGCAACATTTCAGCTTGGTGTCATCTGCAAACTTGCATGCAGTCCTACTGTTTGTGTCATCAGCGGAGATATCAAATAATAGGAGGCTAAATACAGACCTTTCAGGGACTCCACTTGCCACCAGTCTCCATCTGGACATCAAGCCATTGACTACAAATCTTTGAATTCAACCATCTAGCCAATTCCTCATCCTCCATGTGGTCTATCTATCAAAACTATGTCACCTCAATTTCGAGGCAAGTGTGTTGTGAAGGAGAGTATCGAGCGTTCTGCACAAGTCCAGTTAGATGAAGTCAGTTGCTCTTTCCTCCTCCGCAAAATGCTGTTTCTCCTTTTCTAGTCAGTGGGAAATTCACCAGAATGGCACAACTTTTCAAAATGATGGACAGCAACTGATGGATGGCTTAGTAACTTCATCTGCAAGTTCCCTCAGGAGCCTCAGGCACATTTTATCATGTACCATGGATCTGTGTGCATTCAGATTCCTTAGGCGGTCTCAGACCTGATCTTCTCCTACAATGGATGATTCTTCATTCTCTCAGGCCATACCTTTGGATTCTGTGAGTTGAGTGATGTGCCTAGAGCACTTGTCACTGAAGGCTGAGGCAAAAAAGTCATGACAGCAAACAGTATAAAAGGAAAAATTAAAGATAAAAGGGATTACAGGTTAGCTTCTGTAATCTATGTCAGTGAGAGCTTACACATGTAGAGAAAAATTCCAGACCTGCTAGTCAATGGAAATTTTGCTTGTTACTTCAGTGGGGCCAGATTTTCATACAGACTTTCCATGCATCATTTTTGTTTTCCACAAGTCTACTCTGCTTGTTTTTAATTGAGTGGTAGAAAGTATGCTCTAAAATCTAATTGCAAATCATAGTGCAGTGATTTAGATATATCCTCTTCATTCTCATAACTTGGTTTGCTATGTTTAATTTTCGCTAAGTTCTTTCAATCTTTCTTCCTTTTTTTTTTTTTCTTCTTTCTTTTCTATAGTGGCTTTAGCTACTAGTGCAGAGTTCTATAAATTTACCTTTTTTCATAACATTATTTGGAAACATGCTTTTCTAATTAAAAATTCTTCCTTCTATACAAACATTAACAGTTAAGTAAAAGCCAAACTATTAAGTAGCATTTATTTAACTGTGATTTTCTCCAGTTATTTATGAGGATTCATTTGGCTATTATTATTTAAATATGCTTAGAGTGTCCTGACTATTCATTGTTCAGAATTATATCAAATTTGCACCTATGGTATTAGACAAGTATATCAGTGTTTTTGATCTGTTTTTTTTTTTTATTTTTTTATTTTTTTATTTTTATTTTATTTTATTTTTTTTTCAATGAAGATGTAGACAAGTGCCTGGAAAAAGCCCAGCTTCATAAATAATATTCTACCTTGAGAGACCCTGTCTTATTTAGTAAAGCCATTGGATGAATCATGACTGAAAATCATGCCTCTAACATTGCATGAGTATTATTCTTCTGTCTTCTGTCCTTTTAAATTCATAAAATTTGACATTCAGCAATGGGAAAAACATCATTATAAACTTCAAAAGTGAGACTGGAATTCAGTTCACACCTGCCTGACAGAAAAGGCTTGGAAGTACTCTTTCTTACAGTGAGTATTCATATCTACTAACTGGCTGTGTGGGAAGAGAGCACCTTTTATAGTGTTAATTTTGGTCCGTGGAATAGAGATTTCTCTGAGCTTTGGGTCTGGTTCCCATGCTGCACCAAACAGAAGAATTGAGATGGTTTATAGGAGTGGAAATAACTTGTGCCAGGCACAAGAGTCATGTCAATCAGTGCAGGACCGGGGACTGCTTTACAACTGAGTCACAGTCTAGAAGTCTGCCTTTGGGTCAGTGAAATCCTAGCTGATTTGATTTATAAATTAGTTGGTGCTGCTCCAAAAGTAATGCCTCCTATTTTATTGTGTTGTCCCATGATGTCAGAGGCGATGTCAGTGGTACAGCAGTAGAGGTTGAACCTTCCCACCAGTATTCCATTATATTTTGTTGCTGTGTGTCAGATGGCAGCAGAGAGGGGCAGTCTGACAGAATGGAGTCTGGAATGGAAGTGCAGATGTAGCAAAGGTGTGTCACCGAATTCCTTCTTGTGGAAAAAATGGCACCCATTGACATTTACTGAATGTTTGTGGAGACCAAACAGCAGATGTGAGCAGAGTGAGGTAGTGAGTGGTGTGTTTCAGTAGCGGTGACAGTGATAGTGGGTCACCTTCTACTGATGCAGATTTTTATGAGCCTGGCATGTGGGTTCTTGTTCATTGGTGGCTAAAATGCATAGCTAATAGTGCTGACTGTTGAAAAATAGTATTTTGTAGCTGAGCATTTGCTTCATCAAGTAGTGTTATTGTGCTCTTTGTATCACTTGCAGTTTTCATGGAAATAAATAGGAGGTATTACTTTTGGAATGATCCACATAGTTCTTCATGACATGCTACATGACTTACTGTTCTTGCTCCATGCGAAAGAAAAGTCCTAGGGAACTCACTAACCTGATTGGGTTGTTGAATCTTCTGTATTGGCTACAATGAAAACCTGTAGATGGAGAAACCACCTCTACTGGAATATGAAAATTGTTCTAGCTTAATGAAAACAGAAAAGTGATTTCACTTGTGTCAGTATGACTTTGTTGAAGAGCTTTTTTAAAAAAGGGGAGAGGGGGAGGAAAAGAAGTGGGGATGAACTGTGCTGTTAATGGCTTGGTGAATTCTTGTTTCCACGTGAAAGAAGATGGATGTGTGAAGAGTCACCCAAGTTCCAGGGAGAAACTGAGCAAGACAGATTAGTCCCACCTCAGTCTGACACCTGGGGCACATCCTTATCTAAGGGGGTAAATGGATCAGAATGTTACTGCCCGTTTATTTTTTCTCCTTCTGTTTGGAGACTTTCCCTGATTAATTACTCTCTAGTAATTGCTGTTGTTAACTAATGTCAAACCTAATTAACCTGGAGTCCCTTCGTCCAGTACCTCCACCACCCTTTGCAAAGACGAGAAGGTCATCAGCAAGGAGGTTCTGAGGATGGCCACACTTTACCCATTCGTTTATTTGCTTTGGGCCTTGTTTGCTATTCCTGCTGCAATGCCTGGCGACAGCTTTCTAGAATTCCCATCAAGTCTAATTGGCCTGCTGAAGCAGCAGTGAACACAAGATTTAAGAAATGTTTTCTTTAAAAACTTCTGGTCCTACAGACACTTTGAGATCAAGTTTCACTCTGCTGAAATCACACACAATTCCCTGTGATTTTCATGAGAAATATTGTAAGAAAGTATTAAAAGAGAAACATGTCTCAGTGGTTTGGAGGGACTGATGGCCAGGGGGGTTGATGAGTGGGTGGTGGTAACATAGCAAGGCATCTACAGAATCTTTAAAGTTTGCCAAAATTAACACATACAAGGTATTCAGTATCAAAGTTTTCAATATTTGGCTCCATAAACACAATACTGGTTGCAAAAACAAAGCTAAGGATTTCATGCTGATTACTTAAATAAAAACTGTTTAATTATGAACATTTGGGAAATGAAGTTATGAAGAACTGACCAATATTGCTACAGCTTCCTAGTGTTCATACCAGACTCTGAGCACTGTGCCAGCACCTTACTGCTTATCGTATTGTAGATCCAACTATGGCAAACAGTTCTGAGCTTATCACTCAGGCAGATAGCTCAGTGTAGAAGGAGGTCTAACTCATCACTAAGGCCTCTTGACTTTAGTTTCATTGAAATGTGAACATTATTGTTCAGTAAAAGCTGCCAGCATCCTCTGTGCAGGTTCTGATCAAAAAGGTCGGGTTTCTATCTTCCATTCTTGTTTTTACCTACCTTTAGGCATTTCCATACAAAAAAATAGAAGATTTATTGCAAAAGTAGAAATAAATCTTGTTAGCATTCAGATTAGTTGTAAAAATCAGATTTTTCTGTCTCTTCGTAAGAGCTCTGTTTTTTTTTAAATAATATTTTATCTTGACACAGTCATTTTTACTATTAAAATTTTATCTTAGTAGTGCTATATCGAGGCAAGATGCAGTTATGATATAGCAGACCTTACTCTTCTATGGTTACCATTGAAAATATGTACCTATTGACAAATTCCTATCTAGATTTCTCCTGTGTCTCTGTCTTTCTTTCCTTTCCCATCTCTCATGCCCACCTTTCTGTTTGGATGAACCTCACTTTTCTAAGTCTTGCCATTTGAAAGTCTCATGGACAGAAAGCTTTCATTTAAGACTTTGAATGCATAAATGAAAGGAATGACTACAGTATTAGAGTAATGAATTACGCTTTCTCATGAAGATGAACTTGATCTGTCCCTTAATTTTGTTAAAGATAACAAAAAATGTTTTTACAAACACATTTACAACAAAAGGAGGGCCAAGAGAAATCTCCATCCTTTATTGGATGCGATGGAGAGCACTGTCATGAAGGACTATGAAAAGGCTGAGGTACTCAATGCCTTCTGTTCTTCTGTCTTTAATAGTCAGAACAGTTATTCTCTGAATACTCAACCCCCTGAGCTGGAAGAGAGGAATGGGGAGCAGAGTAACCCCCTCACCTCCACACAACTTCCTTTCAGATAGTTGTAGAGAACAATAAGGTCTCCCCTGAGCCTTCTCTTCTCCAGTCTGAGCAATTCCAGTTCCATCAGCACTCAACTTCCATTGCCCTTCTTTGGACACAGGTCAGCCGCTTCTCCTACGTAACAGTGATAGGACAAGAGGTAATGGCCTCAAGGTGTGACAGGGTAGATTCAGGTCGGATATTAGGAAAAATTTATTAACTGAAAGAATGGCCAAGCACTGGAACAGGCTGCCCATGGAAGTGATGGTGTCACCATCCCTGGAGATTTTGAAGAAATGTGGAGATGTGGCACTAAGCAACATGGTTCAATGGGTATGGGGGTGGTGGGTTGACAAATTGCCTAGATGATCTTAGAGGTCTTTTCCAATCTGTATGATTCTATGATTACTGTGATTATTTCATGAAGATTCATGCAGCATTTCTGAAAATATTACTGAACTATAGATACCAGTACTGAGTCAAAGTGCTGACAATCAATGACATAAATGTAGCTCAGAATAGAAATACTTTCTACTTATTAGTCCTTTTGAATTATTGGTGCTTTACAAATAGGTCACATCTATGGTTACAGATGACAGGAGTCAGACGCGGTGAATTTTATTTTGCTTTTTAAGCTCCCAGCTGCAGTTACAATGACCAACCCCTCAATTTGCTTTAAGTAAGCTCACTAGTGTGTTTTTATAATTAATCTATAACAGGAAAACTCTTTATGTTAAAAGACAAGAGCTAATGTTCATGCATTTGGAGTAAAGAGAAAATCTCCTTGTTAGAAATCAGTAGCTTCTTAGACTTAGTCTCAAAGTATGTAAGAGGGGATTTGCCAGAATAGTTTAACATTAAAAATCCTGAACAATGAGTTTTATTGTAATGAAGACAGAATGTAGGCACAGCCTTCTTAAGTCTTTGTTTGTACTTCCTAGGTGCCTTAGGCAGCTGCCTTTATGTGAAGCAAGTTACAGCGGGGTTATCCATGTAGACAAATGTGCCTATTTTTCTTTCTTTCTTTTTTTTTCATTTTTCTTTTTTTCTAGAGGAAGGTTTTGCATTTCTCCTTCACATGATAAATCTATCTCCACAACTGCTGACAGTTTAGGTCTTCAGAATATCTTTAATCTCCAAAGACGAAGACATGTTAGAACTAGTATGTATTGCACAGGACTTCTACTTTTGCAGTATAAAAGCTCTACTGATTGCATTCATTTAGCTACTTTAGTTGGGAATGCTACAGCATAATAATGTAAATACTGTGTAATGCATAACTGACTTGCTTAAGAAAAGCACAGCCTACAAATTAGTTAGGATAAGAATTAGAAGAATGAAGAATTAGAACTGGGAGACAGGTCTCACAGTTGCAGTGTAAATGCACTCCAGATGAAACCAGTTTTATGACAGAGAGCAAAAAGGAGGCAGAAAGGGAGGACTGGAAACAAGATATGGATTTATAGCTAAGATTCAGCTACAAAACTCTTGGGAACTCACAGCCTAGCAGAATTGTGATGTGTAACCTTGGGTATTTCTTCAGCTCTGGACAGATGCAAAGTCAGAGGGAGTTGCGGCTACTCACTGAGTGTTTGAATGCTGCATCTTGCTATCTGTCTATCTATCTATCTGATTTCTAGTTCCTTTCTGAAATGTAAGATGGGGATACTAATGTTTAGGGTTTGTTTTTCAGGCCTAAAGATCTATAAAATCAGTCTTGCGCAGTACAAGCAACTGGTTTACCTGATTAGTCCACAGAATGCACTCAAAAAAGGACATTTTGTTTTAATAAGGCTCCCTGAACTTTGTTGGGGTGTGCTAGCTTATTAATCATAATATTACCAAAAATTCTGAAAAACAGTTTAAAATAGCAGAATCTAACTTTTGATTTAACTAGTTTGTAAACAGAAACTATTTTACTACAGGAAAGACCTGCATTTTGTCCAGGAATGTACAGAACAATCAAAAAAGAAAAAGAAAAAAAAAAAAAAAGTGTAGGAATACAAGAAAAACTGTTCAGAGCAGAAGCTGTGGAACAAGATAAACAGCAGAAAAGCAAGTAAAAAATAAAAATAAAAAGAATCTTCTGATTTGATTTAATCTTCAGAAAAGATCAACCAAAATAAATTAGTGAAGCATGGGAAATCATATTGTAGCTTCCTTTAACTTCTTACTAGGCAAAACAGTGTGTTAAGAATTCTGCCAGTTGGAAAAGCTCTCCTCCATGTGTGGAGTGGATCACATGCTGCATCTCATTGCACTATTTCACCAATGATACCATTCCTAATCTTGTTGGTAGAGAATTGTGAATCAGAAGCCACATAGGCAAATCAAGCCATAAATAAAGCACATGACTTAACAATGAAAGCATGTAAACTTACATATAAATTTCACCAGTTCTCCATCTCTGAGATTCTTTCCATCAGAGCCAGGTGGCTATGAGATAATGACTAACACATACAGAATCTGTCAAAAAAAAAGTAACACATGGTCAAAACTCTGTAGCCTTAAAAAGTACAGATCTTACCATTGGCAAAAGAAGTCAAAATATGCCTTATCAGTCAAGAGCAGTTCAGGAGTGGGATTCAGAAACAGAAATCATCAACATTACTTTGCATTTACATGGATGATTTGGAATCATACAAAGTTGCAGAACTACTTGTAAAATGCAGTTGAACTTAGTTTGTAGATGTATGTCATCGAATTTCATGAAATGCTCTACATTTGTCAGGGTTAGAGCAAAACCCAGCAAGTCAGTAAACTTTACAATATCTAATGAAGAAACCAATCAGCCAAACAACTCTTAAAATGTTTGGCATTACAGAGTAGCATATGGTGTTATATCTTCAGCACTGCATGACTTGATCAGAATTTCTTCCTGCTTTGGCCTGCTTTTTTCACTCAGATTTCTTAAGATATATTGTCCATGCAGAATTTGGATATTTCTGCTCTTAGTGAGGGAATCTCAGCTGAATTCTCTTCCCTTTCTTGTAACATTCTTTTGCCCTTATTTATATCTATATTTTCTGTCCACGCAGTTCACGATCCATTTATGATGCTTTTAGTGCTATTTCAGAGAGGTTTTTCAAAAGCTTCTGCAATAGCTTTAAGATAATTGTCTGAGGAAATGCAAACAAACTTCTTTTTTTACAAAATTCCACACATTACGTAAGAGAGAAACAAATTGGATGCTATTCAGCCCTCGTTCTTGTAGTTAGTAAATTTGTTATTTCTTTCAAAAGGTTTATTCATAATTTGATCTATATGTTACCCAGTTCTGTAAAGTGATTCTGTCTTCATTCATGTGAGCCTGTAAATTTGACAGGCAATCCATTGCTAGGCAATCCTATGCAGTTCCCAAACAATTTTGCTGTGTGTCACAGCTGGAAGCAAATACACCCAATCAATTCTTCTTCATATAGACAGAGTAATTTTCAATTTCTCCCTGGTAGATCTTTTTTTCAGGGTTGACGATTTTCTTCACTTTCAATTTATTAGCAAAAATTTAGTCATCTTTATCCAGTGGTCCCAGCCAGATGCAAGTGGAGCCTGAGATATCTAAATAAGACATCACTGTTTTTGCTGACATCTCAGCCAACATCTAGTCTTGCTCAGCCTTCTACTGCCAGCTACAAAAGGCCAAAAAAATCCAGTTACAAGTTCCCACCCCTGTTCTTAGAATGATCTGGTATTTTCTAGATTACTCAGAAGCCAAAGATAGTTATCAAAGAGTGGTCTTAGATGCTATGTTTTCTGAGCTATATAATCAATCTGTGCAAACACAGCTCCGATGCAGTTTCAATCTTGGCTCCAGTTTCTGTGTCAGTGGTAAGGAATAGTTTCACAGTTAAATACACTCGCCATCTGTACTGTACAGTAAATCAGTGATCCCATTGTTCAAAATGTCTCCTGTGAAGATCCCTTTAAATATCTTTGAAGTCATTTCGTTTCTTTTTTATTATTATTATTATTATTATTATTATTATTTTAAACTCTGTCTTCTTTTTGATATGCCCACATCCCTTTTCTGATGGCATTTCCAAATGTTCCCACTGGTTACCATTTTTGCATATGTCTAACAAAGAAATAACGTCTGACATTAACTGGGCTTGAGAGACGTTTTTAAATTTACCATCCCTTTCCCTAAAAGACAATGTATTGGGATTCCTATTACTTCATCCATCTCTTTCTCTTCCCCCTGGGTGGCTAAGAAGGACCATCCCATCTTGGCTCTGACCCTCCACTCCTGCTACTGTTGTTGATATTGCTGCTGACTCGCTGTTGTCATGATTGATGTCTTGCTGACAGGCACATAAATCATGTCTGCTCATAATGGTTAATGTCAGTATTTGCATGTATTAGGCATGTTTTTGCTCTAAAACACTTAGCACCATGTGCAATGCATTCATTCTGCTACATCAGAGTTTTGGAGGGAGGAGAAGGGAGTTTGCTGTTTATAGATATTTTTATTTGGACAGTGAGGAGAGCAGAGACCACTGTTAAAAATCCATTCAGATGAAAAGAGATGAACTTTGCAGCTGCAGCGCAATCCACTCAGACTACAAGACCCTACAGGATATATTATCTGGCCAACAGCATATCGGCAGCTGCAAAGATGTATCCATAGCATCACTGAATTTTGAAGGATAGACTGGAATATGAGTGAGAAAGAAAGATGTTCCTTAGCCCCAAAAGCTTTGATTTTTTTTTTTCATGCAGCCTTTTGTGGACACCTGACCTTTTACTGATGGTTTTTGGAGGTGCAATTCAGATTTCATTCATTTTACCAGTATAGTCTCATTTTTCCCCTATTGGCCTTCTTATGTTCTTATTGTTTCATAATATAATTATCAATCATGGCTCCTCTGTTTCTGTCCTATCCAAAAGTTCTCTGAAGGGAACAATTTGTCCCAGAATTTGGCAGCCTGGACAGCCTGCAGTTTATATGAATCCTCCTGGTGGGAATGAAATTTTGGCAGCTAATGGAGTCACAGAGGTATGTGAAAGTCAAGACTGAAGAAAATCCAGGCTCCAACCTCCAAATCTGCAGAGAGATTGTCCCTTTGGGGGTCTCTAGTTCTTTGATAGCCCAGGTCATGGAGGCAGCCTGTGACTCTCCCTGTGCAGTCGTAGAAAAGAAAGTTAATGTCATGAATCGTATTCTTTGTAGACAAGGCTGTTTTCTTTGCAAAACTAGAACTGGAGAACAGATGTCCTTCCTGGCATTATCCATTTGTGATGATAATCATTGGCCTTGCTTTTTAATATTAAATTGTTACCACAGTCCCTGGCCCATAGTTCTAGCCCAGTCCAGTTTGCACTACTTCAAAGATACTCAGCTTGCAATTTACCACAGGACAGATAGGGTCCTTAAATGATCGTTTTGTATGATGCAATTTTTTTTCAGTTCCCTTCAGCCAGCATTAAAGGCTCATATATGATCTTATTCTTCCAGCAACCATCTTAGTATTAAAAGAAAAAAATATATATTGTAATGCAATAAAATGGCTGCAGAATGGACCCCACTGTGGTCTAAATAGACATCTTTCAGACTTTACAGCAGAAACTGTAATACAAGTCCGGAAGAGATGCATATGTTCTAAAATATGGAAAATTGTTTTGTGAATCTTAGCATTCAGTAAATATTAAAAAAAAAAAAAAAAAAAAAGTTTGCTTTTTTTTTTTTGAGGCAATTTGTAATCATATTCATTGCTCTATAGAAGTTTTCCATTAAGTAAGGGGCTACATTACAGAAAAACAGTAGCCTTCAAAAGCCTTTACAATGAAATAAATTCATATTCTTTACCCTTGGGAAATGAACTCCTGTCTTTTTGTATAGCAGATAGCAGTGATTCCTGTAAATATCAATGCTAAATAATAAGTGCCTTGCTCAAAGTATCTGTTGAAGCAAATCCATCATTTATTTCAGGATATCTTTTTGATCAAAATGAAATACTCAGAATTCACATAGATAAATCGAGCACCAAATTGAGAAAATAAAAGCTCCTAAAATAATGAAGGATCATTCTCCAAAGTAATCTTTTCCAGACCAAAATGTCGTATGAACCACACTTCTCAGTGTAAGACTGTCTATGGATTCTTGGCTAGGCTCTTCCTAAATACATCACTGTTTCCCAGAAGTTCCTTAGGTGTGAGACATCAGCCCAAAGGCTGAGCTTTAAGATTATGTGGATTGCAAAAGCAATGTGTTCAGCTACAGAAATGGTATTGTATTGTATTATCTTGCTATCTTCTCCTGTCCATTTTCAGGGCTTTCACAGATGACCAATAGTGTTTTGCTAGTGAAAAAGACAGTCTTTGCATAAAATGACAATGAATGAATGAGAGTTTCTGGACAGGTGAACAAAAGAAGTAGGAAAGTTAGAGTGTGAATTCTTATTTAACAGATCATTGGTAGACACTCTAACGTTGTTGATGGTGTTTTTTTTTTTGTCTCTTTTTTGTTCTTCTTTTTTTAAACAAAAAGACAAAGGGAGTATGAAAATGAAATAATATTATGAAATTATCCAAGTATACACACAATCACATGACCCTTAAAATCATGCTGTTGTTTTGATTGCAGAAGCGAAAGGTATGCTAATGAGTATTCAAATTATGGAAAGGTCTTGTGTTCTGAGTTTTATAAAGACCCCAAAGAGTAAATATTCTGCGTGCATTCCTCTGACCAAATACAACATGAAACAGCACTGACTTTGGTCCTCCATCAGGGTGAGACCTCCTGACCTTTTTTTTTTAAAAAAAAATTATTTAAATTGACTTCTGAATATCCCTGAAAGCATCTGGATACTTGTCCTTACATGAAACATTAACACAGAGGTGTGGAATATTTTTAGACACCTCAGAAACATTCTTCCCTATAGCATAAGGATTCCGCAGATGGCAGGATGTGGCCACTTCAAGACAGCCAAGAATTTGGGTCTCCACCCCTCCACCCTCCTTTCTGAGCATGTGTAACCAAGCTGTCTGTCTGTCAGACAGTGGGAGAGAGACCAGTGTGGGAACTGCGTGTACGCTGGAAAGCTTTTTAATGAGTATCACTGTCATAATTAAGAAATTATCTTTATGCATTTAAAGAGAAGACTCACTTATGTGCTGTATGGAATTCTTAATCTGCTTCTCTGGAAATCATAGAATATTTCTTTGCTTTGGCTTAGAAACCCACAATTTAGCACATGCATTATGGTAAATATGAAAGGATTTTTTTTATGATCCATTAAGATTAAGAAGTACATGCACCCATTGCCAACAAGCACACCATCTAATCAATCTTGCATTCCATTATTCTGTTTCATGGTATTTTGATGGGAAAATTCCACTGGGTGGGCCACCATCCCTTTTATAAATTAAGGAATAAAATAAACAAACAAATAACCCACCCGCAACTGAGATTCATTCTAAAACTCAGAAGGTTCTCATATATTAAATGACTGCATCCCAAAGTAACATCTATTTTGTATTTGAGTTCAAGAGATTTCAAAGAAAATTAATGGCAGTTGTGCACATTTGGGAAAGGAAAGATAGACCCCGAAATACAACACTATTACTTGTCTGTGATGAATTTGGAATGCTTGCAAGTCAACTTTCTATCAGGGGAGAAATCAGTGATACAGAATATCTAAGAATCATTTATCTATACTGTGTACAGTAGGTACTGAATATAGGTGGCCGTAGACTACATGCAGGCAAAATCTTATTTAGAAGTCTTATCCCAAAGCCACTTTGAGTTCTCAGGAAATAATTCTCACCAAGAATTGGATTTAATCAAAGAGCATGAGATAGGCTGAACTCTCTGGTGTTTGCAAAAGCTGCCTCATAAACCTGAATCACCAAAAACTAACAGTGCAGCATTCCTTGAGAGTGCATGTATTCCTTATAGACTAAAAAGGAATGTGTAAGATTATATTTAACCCAACCACCTGGTGATTCCTACCATAACAAAAGAAAGTTAATATTTTCAAAGGTGCTTAAGACTCTCTGACTTTAATGGAAGTCAAGTTTTATGTTCCATAGAGATTTAAATACCCAAGTACATACACAAGTAGGATTCTAAAAGTGTCTGGCTTGTAGTCCCCAGGTGCAGTACTATTTCTGTGAATATTCTCTAGATGCAGAGCTGAGGTTCATCTGTCCAAATACAGTCATCTGAACTGTGGAGATCCATATGAGCTCACTGCACTCCCTTTTTTTATTCTACAGAGGGAAAGTCACATCTGGGGTGGCAGTCATCTTGTCCTGAAGTGTATGTATAAACTAGGTCAGATTAAACTTTACTTGCATAAAAGGGTCTGGAAGAAGACTGGCTGAGGCATCAATTTAGACACTGAAGAGGTCTATGTGTGGCTAAGTCGAATATTACTGCTTGTGTTTTGATTGTTCTTACAAAGAGAGCTAGCCCAGTTTTGGCAGTGCTACATGTCTTAGAGCCAAGTAAGCTGTAGAAGCAAGGTGGTTCTGTTCTTATGTCCTTTGCCAAGAACATAGGCAAAAGGCCTTACAGAGCACACCAGCATGCTCCAACAAGTGAAAGATATTGTTGAAATGTTGCTATGGCTTCCTTCTTTCAGAACTCCAACAAAGAGCCTCTACCATGTTTACAACTGATTATGTTCCTCTGACAGAGGGGGGCTTGGATTTCACTTCATACTGTGTGCTTCTACAGTGTCATCTCTCACATTCTTCAGGAGTATCCTATGCCTGGTTGAAGGCTCTCTCTCTCTTGTTGAAGTTTTTTGTTGTTAGAAAATAATTAGTGAACCAGAAAGATCAAATGGTACTCTGAAATGTGAATGTTATTAAGGACTTCATGCATAGGTGAAAGGAGAACTGGGTGATCTGGGATATAGCCAGTACTCTGAGAACAGTTTTACTGTTTGACATGAGATATATCTTAGATAAAATGTATTAAATGCAAAAAGAAGAAAAGATATGTATCACAGATGTAAAAATATTTCACTTTGGTAAAGAAAATTAGAGGTAATATCATAGTTCCCTAGTGCATATCATTTTTAGTATGATATGCACAAGTTGTTTTTTTGTGTACTACAAATGCTAAACAAAGCAGTAGGCTCTCAAAGTGTAAACCTGGAGTATATCAGTGACAAATAGGCTCAAAATGATTTAGACATTTAAAAGGCTCTACGTTTATGCTGCAAGTATGAGATTACCATGAACATAGCCTACATAGATGTGAATTCTTTACTTGTGTCCTTTGAATTGCGAGAGTAGAAAGTGGGAGTCAAGTTTATTAAAGCTGATAAGAGAGGTGGTGGATTTTACAGAAGTATGCTTGAGCTCACTCACCTCTCCCAGACGTCCTTCTGCTAACTTTCCTGTGTATGTAAAAATCCCAGAGGCTCTGGGCTCAATCTGTAGCTGTAATAGAGTATTTAAGCAAATATTTTAATAGCTTTTCAACTCTTGCTCAAACACATGCATTGCTCAGCAGCAGTTCAAGGGTTAATAAAAACTCATCAATATAATTTACTATAATTTTATCCTTAATTTATAGAATGAAGACTTATTCAGTAACACTTTAGCCATTTCTCAGTTCATATAATGTAGGAAAGATCAGTTTAGGTGGCATATAAATTACAAAAACATTTTTTTTCTCTAGGGCTTTACAACTGAAGATCTCAATTCCCTTTATGTCATGGAGATCAAAATTCTGAGAAGTGTCCCTTCATGCTTATTTAACTCCATACCTGGAGACTGCACAGCTCTGATTTTCACAGCAAGGGGGAGTGCTATACTTTTATGTTATTTCTCTGAGAAAAGAGGGAAGAGATTCTTACGCATCCTAAAATTGGATATCCAGAAATGATAGTGTTCAAAATCAATGGAAAATTCACATTACTGTTGTATTAGTTACAGATCAGTAAAACCCTCATGGCTGTTCCACCAGTCTCAGCAAGTGCTGAAATGCTTCAAAGCAGTTTCTGGAAAGAATTTTAAAAACATGTTTTATGGAAATACAGCTGCTTAGGGAATGAGGACAAGGTACAGCATAATGGCCCAAGTTAGAATTTGGTCTGGACAGAACGGTAAGTACTACAAATTCAGCTTGGGTGCTTTAATGGCTTTTCACCATCTACCTTCATGATACGAGTGACTTTATTAAAATCCTACTGCATATGATTACTGAAGTTAAAGGAAGTATTCTACAAATGTGGGAGAACTAGGAGAACCTCAAAAGCACAAAGGCTCATGTGAATTATTCAAATGCATTTGCTTTCTACCCTTAGATTGGAAAGAAACATACAAGCAGCCACTCCTGAAACACATCAGAAACTCTGCTTTCAGCTTCTCTTCTGGCAATGCTGGAACTTCTGAATAGGTTCTGTTTTGAATTTAAGACTCTATACGAAAGTTCTGAAGTGTCTCTTTTTCATTCAATTTGTCTTGGCCACCTCTTTCATTTAAGTGGGTGTTTATTGTTCATTTTGTATTAGCTGGTGGCATTAATCGTAACTCACAACTCACATCCTCGTTTGTTATTTCTCTCTAATGGACATATTCCCAAGGTAGGAGGCAGATGCAATTTTGATGTAGTTTTAATCTGCACAGCTCTCATTATTTAGTCTCAATGGATTAAACATAAAACTCCAGGTTAGAAAACTCTTTAAGCCTGGAATAAGTGTAGGCAGTAGTTCAGACTCACTTCTAGTCACTTTTAAATCACTGATTACATTTTTAAGTTACAATTTAAAAGATCCAGTGGTTTCTTATTTCATGTGAATGAAAGCTGCTGCATTATAACATCTTAAGTACATGTCGTACCTTATTCAGACATATCCCTTAAGTGGTTTATATTTACTCTGAAAAGTTTATCCCATATAGATTGTTTATATTCACCTCTGTTAATGACAGAAAGTTTACCAATAAAGACCTGCGCTCTCAGATAGTTTAAGGCAAGGATTTTTAAACATAACTCCAATTTATAAATCCTCATATTTCTAGAGGAATTTAGGTGGCTAAACTTAGGCAAGTAAAAATCATGTCATGTTTCTGTTTAATTTCTTTGGCACTAGACATGAAACTTCTAGACTGAAATGATATTGTATGACATCTGAAGCAACAGTCTGGCTAAACAGTCTTTTCCTTCACTTTTGTCTGCCTGGATCAATTCTTTGGTGAGTTTGCTAACAAAGGGAAAGACTGATTGTAATCTAGAATCATAGTATTGCAGAATGTCCTGAGCTGGAAGGGACCCACAAGGTTCGCAAGTCCAACTCCATCTCCGCCATGCTAATTTTACATGAATGTAATTACACTGACCTTGATTACTTTATTCCTCATTTACACCAGTATAAGCTAGATTACTTAAGATCTGAGGACCTCAGTCCTTGCTGGTGTAAACAGATGCGTACTAAATGAGAGGAACATGGTCAAGTACCTGTAAACAAAGAGAGAAATAAAATCTTATTCTGATCACTTCTAATCCCAGAGTTACTGTTTACACTACCTAAATAAGTAATTTAAAATATAATTTTAACACAGTGTTCCAGATCTTTTGCCAGGGGGAGTATACATAGTGAAAGGAAGGAATGTAGATATCCACCTGTAAAATTATTTGTCTCTATAAGCAGCAACAGGCATATGTTATACATCACATTTGGGCCAAGTCTCTGTGGCCCAGAACCAAAGTAAACACATTTTTTTTTCTGATGTAATTGTTGATTCTGCTTGAATTAGCGCAATGCAATCATAGCTGTGAGAAGCATTTTATTTGGACCAGCTCTCAAGTGGAGCTCAGAGAGGTTGCCTACCTGGCAAATCAGCAACAGTAGCTTGTTTTCACTAAGTTTCCAAGTTTTATACTCAGAAGGATGTATAAAAGCATTTTAAAGTATGGACTGTGGTTCTCCTCTAACTGATGCTTATGTACATCAGAACTAACTACAAAGAAGTCAAATGCAGCCCTCTTAGTGTACATAAGGTGGGCTTTATGTTCCACTCCCTGGTGGTTTACTATTTGGGGACAAGCACTGTGTTTTTTCCCCCTTCTCTCTTCATTCCCCCAATGTGAGTAGTGGCCACCAGACCAACATGCAGCAGCAGTAGCAGTAACTTGAGCTCACTATCTAAATGCTTTGTCAAAAACACCGACATTGCACAACTGCCCATGTGAAATTATCCCAATATACTCACTGATTCACATGCCTAAAAAGGGAGGGAAAGTAAGAGAGGAATGTACAACTTTTTCACCTGGCACAGCAATAGAAAGAGTTGTATCCAAGAGACATTTCTGAAGGGAAAAAGAATAGAGTTACGATAATAAGACTTTTTTCCCCAAAGTTTTAAAAACCATGCATTGGTTTATAGATCTACTAAGGTCAACAGAGATTTCCCTTCTGTCTTCACAAGGCTTTGGATATCATTAAATTTTAGAAGGGATTGAAACCCACATTCCTCTGAAGATATGTGTATTAAGTAATAAGTAAGTCACAGGTAAACAACTGAGGTCTGGGAGATCCAGGAGTAAATACACAAAAATGGTGACTGACTAAAACTACCTGCAAAATCAAGGTGCTAATTTGAACATAATTTCAGATATGAAAGGGCTTACACATTTGATTCACGTTTCTTAAGTAACATCTTTATTTTTTTTATTATTTTATTGATATTTAATATCTATTATGTTGAGGGGGCATACAAAAGTCAAATAAAAGTTTTCCAAACTAGCTTTTAAAGTCATATTCGTGGAAAGTTTTCATGTTTTGTTGTTCTAAAATGAATTATTCTTATCATTTCTGTAGCTTCCTAATTATTCATAGAGAGCCTCTGATGCCTGCCTAATTCTTATGAAGCAATCAGGAGACGATTCAGATTGGACTTACTACCAGCAACGGAAGGGAAGAACTAGAGAGAAACAGAAGGTGGAAAGGAAACAACAGAAAGTACAGGAGTGGTTGTAATCTTAAGTTCGGGAATGTGTTTTTGCTATTTTCTAACAGTGATCCAACAGAGTGCTAGAACAAGAGCATTTAATGACAGGAGTTTCCAGTGGTAGGAGCAGAATGATTGCCTGAAGACTGAATTTAAGTATTTACCACAGGTCTGTTTGAACACTCTCACAGACGTTGTGTGCGCACAGGGAGAGGAAATGATACAGCATATCTCTACTCACTATTCCCAAACAATTCCCAGAAAATTATCCAGTTACTAAGAAATAAATGGACTTTTTTCCCTCTCTTTTTTTCTTTTGTACATTTACAATTATATAATGCTTTAAGCTGTATTTCTTCTGTTTCCTATAGCATTGCACAGGTGGTTCATTCATTGAAAACACTCCGCTGTTCCAGATAGTTCATCGTATAAACAAACAGTGGAAATCTCTGCCTGGAAACTTAAAAAAAAAATAAATTCCAAACATAGAATTTGTAAGATTTCTCTAGCTTTACTCACTCTCTTCAATCAAATCCTTCTGTGAATCAAAAAGAATTAAACTTAAACCATTTAAAACAAAAGATGTACATCTGGAAAGAGATTACCTAAGCACAAATGTTTAACAGAAATTTGGGAGTCACAAAATGATAATATCTGCGTTCTCGAAAGTCTTCAGCCAAAATGCTTGGCTTGCATTGTATGTTTTCTCATTGGGCCTCCTCCATCTATATTCTGTCATGAAATTAACTAATTCCTCACCTGAAGGCAAATCTAGCTTTAGATGCTGGAGCTAGCTGGATTTAGCTGATAGTACTCACACTGTGAGCCATGCTGATGTTCCCTAGTAGACGTATCATTAGCCAGTATCGAATCAGTCTCTTATTTCTATAAAGAGTGCAGGGCAGTGAGAAGTACTTCAGCATGCTATACAAAATAGATAAGAGCTAAGACTGGAATAGCACTAGTGTCAGCTCAGACTGGAAATCAGTCAGAGTCTTTGATTTTCCATAAGCCAACTGTACAAATTTTACAGAAGGGCAAATGAGCTTCAGCCCAGTTGAAGAGCTTCAGACAAAGCCAAAGGAATGAAATCAAGACTTTGCCTCTCATCTCACTTCCTTATGAAGGTCCCAAAAGATCTTTAAAAGGAGTTAGAAGGTGTTCAGAAGGGTGTATACAGTAACATCTACCTCCACTCAGGCTCTGCTGTACCATGCAACTATTTGAGCTGCCTCAGTGAGGAAAAGCACGTGCAGAAAGATGGTAAAACAATCAAACTCTAACTTGTGCAATAAAATGGCGTTTTAACTCTGCAGGGACATTCTGCCATTGCTCTTCACAGTTCTAAATCTGTCAGATAGCTTGTTCCTAAATTCAAGCCAGTTTATACGACTTTCATACAACAGGAAAAAGAAGATCTTAACCTAGGAACTCTGCTTAACTAAGCCCAGAATGTTTAGAAGATTCAGGATCAGATATTCAACTTTTACTTCTACAGTAGAATGAAGTGTACCTGTTACCAGAAACAGATTCTTCTCAATTCACTTCCCTATATTTGGAAGAATTGATTGACTCTGTATTTATCATTTATAGTAAGAACACCTACATGTTAGAAAATCAATACTTCAAATACTCTAAGGATGGGTTTTTGTTTTAGTTTTTATTTCTATAATGAAAACGCGTAGATAAATATGCTTGTTGGATTAATTGAAGGGATTTTCCATAGCATTTCCTGATCTTTTTTTTTCCAAGTAGCCTTGGTTCCTTGAAACTAGTTATCTTCCTTCAAGTATCTGAGACAACTTATGATACATGTGAATGTGCAGATAGATTGTTTTAAAATGCATTCACTTGAATTTCATTATGTGTATACCAGGTGGAGAACTGCTTTTAAGAAAATACTTTTGCAGTTGTGTGGGTCTTTTTTTCTTTCTTTCTTTCTTTTTCTTTTTTTTTTTTTTTTTGAAGGTGGTGGTGGGGATTGTTTTCCTTGTGGATTTATATTCCACATACCAATATTTATTAATGTAGAGAGAAAAATGCAAAGATGTAAAGATTCTGCCTTTTCCTTTGTGCTCGTTTAGGAGCTGTATCAGGGGTACTCTGAACAGCCTTGTTTCAACCCATGAACTTATGAACTGATGAAATTTTATGAAATCCAACTCTTTCTGTTATTACAATATAATCTTCATTAGCTTCGTCACCCAATATTTTTTCTGCAAAGTCAGATTTCATTTTCTTTTCTTCTAGGGAAATATGGATATCCATTCCTACTTCCATCCACTGTATGCTGTGGCAAGCACCAGTGAAGTTACCAAAACCTAACAGTGACATTGGTGGCTGAATGTGAGAAGACTGGAATCCACGGAAGTGGGTTCATGATCTAGGGTCACAGTGTGCTTGGTCTTCTCATCTGCTTCCTGAGATTTGTCTTTTGGGATTGCTCTTTACTTCCCATGTTCAAAAGTGAACTGGGCAGCCACGTGCAGTTCTTTTCGTGAACCCAGAGTAAAGATAAGCTGTTAATTTATTATGGGCTTCTTCATGAAATGAATACATTTCTTTCAGCTGTTTCTTTCACTAGTTTAGAATTAATATATTGCCAACACTATCTTCCTGCAGAAAAATGCACTGAAAGGAATGGTACAAAATCCATAGCAGAGATAGATCCAGCAGCCAACTGCCTTCATTTGTTTAGAACCACTGTAGAACTCAGTGTAATTAAATCTGCTCCCAGTTCAGTAAGATTGATGGAGGAAAGAAACCTAGGAAACTTCAGGCAGGAAGAGAGGTTGCAAACATCACCAGATGGCGCTGGTAGATGCGGCGTGCCAGAACAACACAGGCTGTGAGCACTTCTCTGCCTCTGGACCAAGGCAACTTTATGGATGGATTGCATTGCATGATCAGAACATATGGTTCTATGCATTGGTGGTTTTCATTTGGTGGTCTCCCCAGACATATTGCACACATTATGTGTTGTACATTTTCAGAATTAAGAAATGAAGTAAAATTCAGAAATAGAGAATGCACACAGTTACACATACTCCTTGGGTCCAAAAGCAGTTTAGAAATGTAGAGAGCTGTGCTTTAACCTCGACAGGCAACTAAGCATCACACAGCTTCTTGTTTACTCCTCCCAGGTGGGATGGGGGAGAGAACTGGAAAAGTAAAAGTGTGAGTACTCATGTGTTTGAGACAGACATTTTACCAGGTAAAGTGAAGGCTGCATGCAAGCAAGCAAAGCAAGGAATTCATTCAGTACTTCCCATTGGAGGGCTGCTGTTCATCCAGTTCGAACAAAGCAGGGCTTATTATGGAATCATATAGTCATAGAATGGCCTGGTTTGAAAGGTACCACAATGATCATCTAGTTTCAAACCTCTGCTACGTGCAGGGTCACCAACCACTCACACTTCATTTTTTACTGGGAAGAAAAATGCCATGCTATCACTCTGAATATCTTCCCTTTCTCTCTCTTTACTTCATCTTTTATTGCTGATCATGATTCCATACACTATGGAATATCCCTTTAGCTAGTTTAGATTAGCTGTCCTGGTTCTGCCCCCTCCCAGCTCATTTGTGCAGCCCTCGCTGCACTTGAAATATCCTTGGGTCTGTGTAGCACTGCTCAACAGCTAAATCATTGGTATGCTATCACCACTGTTTTCATCAAAAATCCAAAACATGTAATACAAGCTTCTATGAAGAAATTAACTTTGTTCCAGATAAACCACATAATGGGACTATCACTAGCATTGGGATGACTTTCTTCTTCCTCCATATAAATACACGAGGACATTCTTCATGTTTGGTTTTAAATAAAAATGTAAGGGTTTTCAAAGATATTTTTGGTTAGAAACATAATTTTGGAAAAGATCATGCAGAAATTGAGAGAATCCTCTTTTTCTTCTGTTTAAGAAAACTGAAAACATTTATTAATTTTTGACTTTTGGTAGCACATCTTAACTTTTTAAAAATTATTTTAATATACAGATAATATATAACCATATTTATATGGTTACCTATAGCAATTACCTTATAACAGAATTCTTCCAGAACGTTAAAATATGCCCTTTCTTTTTTTTCCCCATTCCTTAACAGTCTGTGGATTCTTTTCTAATCACAACTGGTTGGGAAATCTGACTTCCTTTTCCAAATCAGTGCACTGAGAAAAAATGCTGCCCCTTATATTGTTACAGTCTCTGATTCTTATGTGACCCAACTTACTCCAATTTAGTTTGCAGAATTTGAGAGGATCACATCTCAAAGGGCAATGCTAAGCGGACTGTCTAATTTTAACTCTTTGAGGACCTCAAGAGATGTTTCTTTAGTAGACCAATACACACATACCCATCAGAGGTAGCATCAGTAAGGTGCAGAACAACGTGGCTCTGCTCCAGCAAAGCACTTAACCGGTCATTCAGCATGGAGCCCCAGGGCTCAAGTGAAGAGGGAGGTAATGTGACATGACTTGCACTGTGAACTGCATTTAGATTTATGGCTAGTGTTGATCTGAAAATCAGGACAGTTAATCCAAACATAGTGTTTATTTTGCACTGAAAAGAGGTATTCACAAAGTTTAACCTAACCTAATAGAGTCACTCCCAAAGGCTCTCTGGGGAAGCCCATCTTGCCACGCTCATTGTAGAGGATGTTTAGAGAGATTAATCTTGTGACGATAAAGTGAGCCTTTGTGAAAACCCTTCCAAATGTCATGCACATAATATTTTTCTGACCTGCTACATCTCTTGGACTCTGTGTAATATTTCTAAAATGCTCTAAAGCATTCCAGCATTTTGGAAAGTGTTACCTCTCTGCTCAATCCTCAGGTGGATGGTGTAATATCTGAAACTGTGTTTACAGCTGAACCTTGCTTTCAATGCTGGTGTTAACCACAGCTTTATCCTTGCAAGTTTTCAGTCGTTCCCCTGGTTTATTGACCGAGGTGTATCACTGACACATCTGTGGATCATATTATGTTGATTCTTTCAGTGACAGCTTCTGCAAAAGTGATACACTTTTCCAAGTTGTTCTAGTAGCTTTATGGTTTTCAGCTCCTCTGCTTCACCTCAGTCAAATGCAGGAACAAAGTCTGTGTTGAACAAGTGAAGACTAAGATATTAATATGGACATTAAGAGTACAAAAAATGTGCAATCTGGATGATATTATAGGCTAAAAATGATGATACATTGATACATAACCCTAGGATATTTTGTAATATAAATCCATGCAGGACTATGTAGGAGACTGTCCTTTCAAACTGTCTTTGTGTTCTTGATTTTAAGGCTTTTTAAGGCCTTCAAAATGTATTTAATCTTTTTTTTGTGTGTAACTAAACACAGGGTTAATCTTTTGGGGTCACTAGCAGTTATAATCCTATGACACGAATAACAGAAAAGGATAAGGCAACATCCAAGGGGCTGGATAGGGCTGAAGATGATTGACAGCAATTTTCTTGGCCCTGGAGAGTGTCCAGAGAAGGGCAATAAAGCTGGTGAGGAGTCTGAGTACAGGTCTTGGCTGAGGGAATGGGATTGTTTAATCCGATGAGGAGGATGCTCAGGGGAGACCTTATGGGTTTCTACAGCTACCTGAAGGGAGTTTATAGCGAGATAAGGGTTGGCCTCTTTTCTTCTGTAACTGGTGATAGGATGAGATGGAGTGGCCTCAAGGTTGGAGAGGTTCAGGTTGGATGTTATGAAAAATTTCTTCTCTGAAAAAGTGCTCAGGCTCTGCAATGGGCTGCTCAGGGAAGTGGTTGAGTTGCCATCCCTGGAGGTGATCAAGAAAAGTTAAGATGTTTTACTGAAGGACATGGTTTAGTGTGGCAATATAAGTGGGAGGTGGACAGTTGGATTAGGTGATCTTGGAGGTCTTTTCCAACCTTAGTGATTCTATGATTATATCGGACATGATAGATGAATGTGCTGTGGTAAATAAAGGAGATCAAAGAAAGAAGACAAAGCCTAGGAGGTTATAAGCACTGCCCTGTCCTATGCATGGATTGTGATAACTTGTTGTTCTGGATGGATCTGTTCAAGACAGTTTTCCAGTGCTTTGTCTGCACAGTTCATTCTGCATATAAGGTGTAATTCCTTCTGTCAGCAGATAACTCTGCATTTGAGTGTTGCTACAAATAAATTATTTCCTTAGCAAACTCAGCCCTTTAAAGAATAAGGATTATGCAGTGTTCTTTATCCTACCTGATATACTCTCATATAAGTTCAGACAGAAACTTCAAATTCATTTCCATCTGCCTGAGCCACACTTAAAGCAAAGAGAAAAAGATCTGTGATCAAAGTAATGATTTTCTTCTTCTGTATGAAATAGCAAACTATTTCCTTTCATATGCTGAAACAAAAAAAAAACACATCTTACTTATTTTGTCTTGATCTTACAATCAATTCACAATTTTATGCAAATGATATGCAAACACAGAAACCAACGTTCCACTAACAATAAACTGATTTCTTTTTTCTATATATTTTACATATTAACAATGCATTACAAAAGCATCTAATTTTTTATCATGCTTAGTTCATTATTGACTCTGTGGAGGCAGGGCCTTGGGCAGCATCTGTGCCATTTGGATTGCACTGTTGTGGAAGTTACTTGCTATCCAGAGGGAAAGTTTTGATTGACCATCATAGAATGGGAACTATTTCCCAGAAGGAAAGAGTCCATTTATATAAAGTTTATGCACTCCGGTATATCTGCTGGTCATGCAACATAAAAAATAAAATAAAATAAATGTAAAATAAAAATAACAAATGTACATATATCCTGTAAAGGAAGATCCTTACAAAACATTTTGTGGATGAGCAATTTGCATGATGGTGGTGAAAATGAATGGAGTAGGATGTCATCTGTTCTCCAGCTCATTCACATCTGTCATCATCTTCCAAAGTACAGCATCAGTCTAAAGTAGGAGTCCTGGTTTGATTCATAATCAAGATCTGCATTTTAGGAATGTGAATGATAGAGAAGTTTTGTTACTGTTTGAAAAGAGTCAAGGCTGAAAAAAAAGCATGTGAAAAAATATTCTGAAACTGTAAAGGTTTTGAGCTGGAGTAACTCCTGAAGGATGCTAGCTCCAATGGGAATTAAACATCCAGACCCACTTCCCAGCAGCAACTTTCCTCTCCCATGCACGCAGCAAATGTGTTTACTCCCTGTCCCTTTGCACACTGGGCTGACCTTCCCCTGAAATGTCAGCTCAGTGAAAGACCAACATATGGACCCTTTGGGTCTTTCTTTGTCCAAAAAGTTGTGTAATTTTTAAGCTGCATAGGATCCCCAGTAGATTGACCTTTTATGTCTTGAAATAATTATCAAGACTCTCACTGGCTTCTGTGGAAAGTGGACTGGGCATTGAGCTTGCCTCTGGAAAAACAAATAAAAAATACAATAGATAATAGAAGAGGTAAGTTGTATGGTCTCAAGCTGCACTCAGGGATGTTCAGGTTGGATAATAGGACAAATTTTTTCTTAAAAAGAGTGGTGAGGTTTTAGTACTGGCTGCCCAGGAAGGTAGTGGAATCACTGTCCCTGCAAGTATTTAAGAAAAGGGCAGATGTAGTACTTAGAGACATGGTTTAGTGGGCAATATTGGTGGTAAGTGGATGGTTGGACTAGATGATCTTAGAGGTCTTTTCCAACCTTCATGATTCTATGATTCTATCTATTTAGATTCCAGAAAGTTCATAATATAGGTGTTACTCATTCAAATTCAATATTTAGACTATTTTAAATGCATGTATCTTGGAACACACATAGTGATATTTTGTATTTTCTTTATAAAGTGCAAAGTTGATGATGATGTGGAAGCAACATAATGAAATGAATATCAGTTCCAATATCAGGAGAATGACAGAGGATATGGAAGGATTGAAGCAAAGCACTTAGCACCAAGTCCTTAATTTTAGAGAGGATCCTGGTATAGTATAATGTGATATTCAGCTTTCATTCTTGGTCTCTTGGAATTTCTATTGGATCATGACCATCTTGGGAAACATTTTGCTGTGCATTTTTTTTGTGGAAGACAAAATACTGCAAGTGTTCTGAATGCTTAGGAAATAATGGTTTATAAATAGTTTTCTAACTTCTGTAGCGCTGCATCAATCCTAAAGTACTTGAGTTTAATTTCAAGGACTTAGTTTCTGCTTTCAGTTCTGTTCATGGACAAATACAGACTTTGGTTAACCCCTCCATGCTACTCAGCTAAAAATGACATGAGAATCTTGAACTCCTTTTGTAGAAGAGAAATAAAAAGGTTTATAAAATGCTATATAACACCTGAAGAAGTTATTAAGGAAGAAATACGCAAACCTAGAACTAGCTACACTGTGTTCCAGCCTTTTGACCTTCCTGAGCTATACCGAGTGAAGTATCTCAGGCCACATATGAAATGTGTAATATAGGTAATATGTATATATAGCCAAAATTAATTTTTTAAAAATATGTTTTACTAAAACATAAAAAAAGCAAAAACACATAAAACTAGATGGATATTTGACCACGTTTCTTTGAAAATTGTGCCAATCTCTGATTTAATGGCAGTGGATGCAATCAGTGAGTTCTCAAGGTGTTCATCAGAGTTTTTTGAGGAAATTTACTTCCTCTATACTTTTTCCTTGAAAAGAGTTGTTCACAACTGTATGTACTGCCAAACAGTAATGACATGAATCAGGCTAATTATGAAGTGAAGGATACCTTTCTCTTGAAGTGAAGGATAGATTTCTCTGGTAAGAAAGGACTTATAAAAGTTTAGTAAAGAGACATGATCCAGTTTCTGAGTTGAATATCTGATTGAAACTCTATACATTCTACTTGAAAATTCACAAGTCATGAATTTATGTCAACTTAAAATGGAGTTGCGAATATACAAAAAAGCTGATGACCTTTCAGCACTTTTGAAACCTATTCTCAAATTCCTTTTTTGAAACGGAAAACATGGATGCATATTTTTCTTTGTTCACAGGTCTGTCTTCAGCCAAAATTATTTGCCGTCACTTGAGTTAGCACTGCACAGCACAGTCCCCTTGCCCTGGTTTCAGCCCATACAGTGCCCATGGCACACCACTGTTGGCTGTTGCTGAGAGATAGTGTGTGTCTGGGGCTGTGCTAGGATACAAGGCTGCATGCAACCCGTTGGTTGGGGGGTGGACATGACTGGCCTTCACTGTGGTGGTTGGAAGTAGAGACGTACAATTGTAGAGCTTAAACTATGTACGTGCTTCTCTATGATATATACTGAGGGAGGAGTTTGGTCATTCCCCTTGTAAATTCACTTACCATTTCTATGTATTAGCTATGTGTGAACAGTGATGGTGGATTAGTCAGGCAATCAGCACAAGTTGTACAAGTGTCTGGCCCTTACTAGGAGATACACAGAAGATGGTGCAACAATATAACATCAACGGAGCAGCTGAAGTAAAAAATCTTTATTTTGAACATTCTTGTTCATGCAAAGGTTATTGGGCAAAGCCAAACTTAAGGCAAAACAGATTCATTCCCATGTTTATGTATCACTTTATGTGCTCTCTACAAATCAGGCTGTGTAATGATGGGACTGACCTCTAAATGAGGGAGTGCAAATAGGCATAACAGATCAGCTTCATTCTGCGAGAAAGCTTCTCCTGGAAACAGACAAGCCAGGCAGTATGCATTTTAATTAAAATCACATCCTGGGCATTTAAGTTTTCAAAAATTATTACTATGACAGAGGTTACATTTTCTTGTGACTACTATTATTATTGTCAGACTGCCTGCTTCAAGTGGGGGGCTGGAGGTTACATATGGGATGGGGGAATGTAAAGTTAGTTGGAAGGGGTTAGTACACAGGGCTGTAGCCTTGGAATGCTCTTTGTTGGCTAGCAGTCTCTTGCTGTCTTGTCTACAGCTGTGCAAAAGACCCCTCAGGACATTATGTATAGCCCTGAGCAGTGACTGCAGTGCTATAAACTGCAGGTGACTCTGGTCAAATCCAATTTCTCTTCCCAAATGGAGCACATACTATCACTGCTGCGTAGTCCTTGCCAAAGTAAACAGGGATAACAATTTAAAGGATTATTATAGAGACTTTCTTTCAAATTTATGCTAGAAATTGTTGCGTTTTTAAAATAATTTTTCTTTATTTGCATTCCTGCACGTGTAATTGAAACTAATGGAACAGGATGGAGTAACATGACATTAAGATGCATGTAGATAGTCTTACAGGGAAAAGATGAGCTGTTTAGTTTAGTAAATGGCTACACTTGTCTCTCATGTAGAAACCTAGAATTACAAAGAGGCTTTTTATGAAAGTCTTAATGTTTTTTATTACTCACACTGACATTCCTGTAACTCTTGAATGTGCATTTTACAAAAAAATCTGTGCCACAAAGGCATGAAATGAGCTACCCAAGGCTGTGCAAACTTGTGCTGCAGTCAGCAGCTAATTCATTCTCTTAAATCTATTTCATTCTATTATATTATTCTTTGGAACTTAACTAATAATTGGGTCATGAAAAGTCTTCCTTTTTGGAAACAACTTTTGTTTCAACTCTGCAGAGAATAGCATATTTAAAGACAGAGGAGGAAAAAAGGACAACTTTAGGTGCAAGTATTAAAAAAAATTAAAAAAAAGTAATTCATAGTTTTAAATTCTACTTTGAAGTGCATTTTGGTGATTATTAGATAAATCCCTAAGAATGGAATTGGAATGACACCATATATATATGCTTGAAGCAGCTCTCTCTTTAATGGATTTTTTGGAACTTGCCTAAGCTGCCACGAGAAGCTTGTTTTTATCATGCCGTACGATAAATATTTTAGACCTGAAACCAGCTTTTAATAAAATTAATTACACGTTCAAAATGTTTAATGGACTCCATGGCAGTAAAATTAAGAAGAATGTCATTTTGTCTTCTTAATGTGCCCCTAACATTCTTGCAATGAATTAGAACGTTGATTGTTATTTTTCAGCTCAGGACTTGGCAGGTGTGTAACACGACTCCTGATAGCAGGACAGCAGATTACATTCTCCTATAAAACCATTTCTAAGAGACTTGGCACAAAAACTGTTATTGCATGTCTGCAGGTGTTTAGTAATTGGATTAATGCAAAGCAGAAGGAATGTCTGACGCCCCGGCACTAAGAAACACTGAGGAAAGACACATTCATTTCTGAGAGTAACCTGGAATGTATGATGACAGCCTGTTCACACACATAGAGCCAGATCTAAGCCTGCAAGTTTAAAATTAACTGCTGTGAGCAATCACCTTCCAGAGAAAAGTTTATCCAAACCTAAATACAATAACAGGAGCTCTGTAAGTAAGGAGGTAGGGAGCTTTGGACTATGTTTTGATCCTATTCCAAAAGCAACTTGCATAACCTTAGTAAAAGTCCTTATATCATGCATATCACGGATCCCTAAAATCCTAGGTGTCTAATAAAAATGTCCTTGATAAACATATAGACTCTTGAAATTCTGTAAAGGTATGGAGACTATAACATAATCTCAGATCAAGGGCTTTCAAGGCAAATTGATGTTCTTTTAAATATCTTGATCATGAATTAGTAAGGCTTTTGTAATGGCCAGGGACCAAAACCATAAATCTTTCTATACTGATGAAAATATTAAACTAAGAAGTCCATTTCAACTATTAAACATTAGAAGCATTTTTTTTTAAGGAGCCTCAGCTTAGACCCTGTCACTGCTCAGGAAAGTATTTGCATGTAATTTTTGGGTTCACATGTGCAGCTGACAGGTATTCCTTGAGAGCTTACTTGCACATGCGTACTGTTTAGAAGGCGTCTTTTGCACATATGGTTTATAGATTAACAGCAGAGGGATTTAAAGATAGAAACAGTTCTTTGTATTAACCTGAGCTGGGGAACCACAACTTTTGAGGAAGAGCTCTGCAGCTCATGCTTCTGGGACAAGAGTGGTGCGTGTACAGAGACACATTAGGAAGTACTATCTTTTTTTACCTCTTGGTATTTCTCTCCAGTCTATCTTGTGAGGAAAAAAAGGTATTGAGATGACTGGGCAATGTGCTTTTTGGCTGCCCGACTCCTTTACAAGATGTACTTGTTAGACACAAGCAGAAGACACCAATGCCCTGTAATCAGACTGTTATAATGCAAGAGCAACCAAGTCTGGATGATGTTCATGCCTCACACTTAGTGGGGTTTCCTCAGTGCTTCTTCTGTCCCAGATGAGGATCTGTTTTTTCAGTCCATCTCTCTGGCCTTATGAGTAGGGTGTGCAACTCCATTTTCTTATGGTGATTGGTTAGAGCTATGATTTACTGAAACGAGTTATGAGTTAATATCAAGATAAAGTAAATTTTGTAGCTCTTTATATCTTCCTATGTAGTTACCAGTAAATAAGAATACTAAGGGAGAATTAAGATCAACGTAGATACATAGCATTTTCATTAAAACACATTTTCTAAATAAAATAAATACTTTCCTTGGGGAAATTTAATCTAAATACCATTTGCCTTTTGGGAATACTACTGAAAATTTTTACTAGCATTTCAAAATCTTCATTCTAAGCATGAATGATTTTTCACTGGGGATCACAGTTTTAATTCTCTAAATGACCACTGTGTAAATGGTAGCCTTGTGGAGGTTGCTGGGAATTGTGTGCTGACTTCCAGACACAACACTCACAAGTCACTCCCACTGCTGTTAAAGGTGTTAGACATACTCCACTATACCTTTGATTTTAACAGGCACATAATTTCACCCAGCTTGATCTTTATCAGCAAATCTACTGCTGAAGGCACAGGCAATAGAGGATTGACTGAATATACAGATCATATTGTGCAGATAAATACATATGAATATATCCACTTCTTTAGATGTTCTTTAGGATGAAAGATTCAGATACCGAAGGCTAGAGAATGCCATATCAACATCACGAGGAAGTTCTGCCTTATTTTAGGTCATTTCTGTGCATTGCATGAGGCAGACCCTGGCTTGGAGGGTCCATTTCATGTGGTGTGCTGAATGCTTAATTTGTATTTTTCCATCTTTCAGATGTTTGACATCAGAGCTTTAGTACTCCTTGTTTGTCAGATTTTATGTATTTTTTTTTCCCCAGAAGACAAAGATTAAAGGAAAAAATTGTGGTGAATCCACAGGTTTGGGGCATAACATTCCTGTGGCACAGAACTGCTGTGCAGAGTAATGATGTTGACCATCTAGGCTGACGGTAGGCAGTTCTAACAAGGAAATGAATGTTTGAATGAATCAGCTATCAGTTCTACATCTAATCATCTCCTGACGAAATGCAGACTTTAAGAATAAATATTATGGCTCTTCTTTAATTGTATATCTTCTTTTTATGAGGAAAGATGGGTGAAATGGATTTTCTGCGTATAATATTAAGTTGCTGCCTCTGTTTTTAAAGAAGCATTAACTGTGTTTACAAATATACCTTTATATTCTTTTAAGACCAAAATTCTTACTATGTCATTGCTTTCTTTGGTTTCTTTTCTTTATTTTCGTATTTTAAAAAAAATGAAGAAAATCAAAAGATATGGCAGCCAGAGATAGACATGCTCAGACCTGTAACCTTACAGCTCTAGGAAAACTTCAAAGTTGAAACTGGTAGGATCTAGTTACAGTTCATCACAGAGGATAAATTTATGCCTCTAAGCCATAACCTTTGGTCAGCCTCCTCTATTTCTTCTCACTGGCTAAGAAATATACTTGTGTTATTCATCTGTCATGTGGTCACATTGAGTAAAATTCCCTCTTTTCTTTCTGTTCTTTCTTTCTTTTTTTTTTTTTCCCCCATTTGTATTGGCTACTTACATATTCAGCAAACATGGGAGCTATCCAAATTTTGTGCTTATCTACATTAAAATACAAAACATCTTTCCTGATATTTGCTGTGCTAAGGAAGGTGATTGCCAGGGGTGCTGTAATAACTGAAAGGTAAAAGACATGTTGTTCACAAAGCAAGAGAATCTAGAGAGCAGATATTCCATTATTGCCAACACTGTGTTTGTGCAGCCACAACACAAAAATCATAGGGGCTACATTTATACCTGTAAATACAATGGCCCAGGGATATCCCCTTTGGCTCTGTGGTGCATTGACATGAGT
The DNA here is from genome assembly GCF_951394365.1 of Tetrao urogallus. Taxonomy (NCBI): domain Eukaryota; kingdom Metazoa; phylum Chordata; class Aves; order Galliformes; family Phasianidae; genus Tetrao; species Tetrao urogallus. The sequence continues at coordinate 99,774,346 of NC_136814.1, read as the reverse complement.
GAGCTTAGGATCAGACAGCTGAACTGATTCACTCTTTGAAACTGCCTCCAAACAGGCTGTTGCTCCTTGGGTTAGCAAAGACCTCAAAACTCAAAGAAACTTACTTTGGAACATAACTGTGCCAGGAGGTGTGCTAATAAATTAATATCATGATCTGGATACTTTTAATGTGCTAACATAGAAGTAGACAGAAATGCAAGATGCTACAAAGAGTCAGAAGCCAGTGTGCTGCTACTGGGATCGTGATATGAGCAGCAACACCAAGAAGACAACCGTCTTATATAACCACAGGTTCTGCAAAGTTTTACATCATTTTTCTTCATTCCTTGCAGAGTGAATAAAAACAGGTTGAGTTTCTTTGAAAAACTGGGAAAAGATGTATGGTCTTGCTACTATTCTGAAAAGTCTGGGAAGGGGAATTTACTTTCTGTCATTTAAAAATGTTCCTTTCATCAATAGAAATGCAGCATGTGAACAATATATTGCAAGTTTGTCATGAAAATCCAGCTTCACAAAACCAAAACAATATGAAGCATTCTCTTCTCCCCTAATTAGGGGAGTTTCAAATTTCAGCTTAAATTAATAATTCCGTTCCCCACCCAGACATGTTTCTTGGGCAACTCCTGGAAACCTGATACATGAACACACTTCTTTATGGGAGGAGTTCTGATTTTCTGTACCAGTCTACACCTGTGTTCTATTGAATGGGCTAAACTGAAATGCATGGCTGCTTGTAGTTGGAACTGTGAAGATATGCAGATGTGTTTTGTTTGCGTTTATTGTACAGTTTTGTTTGGATAATGCATATACCTTAAGGTTTACAGAATTCTGGTGGTGTGTTGAGTGCAAGTCAGCTGCTTTCGTGGTGAAGGAACTAAAGCTCACTTTCCTATTTCACAGAATCACAGAATTGTAGGAGCTGGAATGGACTTCTGGAGATCATTGAGTCTAACACCCTGCTAAAATTGTCCAGGCAGAACCTGGATTTTGGCATAACTCCAGAGAAAGACAGTCCACAACCTCTGTAACCCTCAAAGTAAAGAATGCTTTTCTCATGATCATGTCGAACTTTCTGTGATCTATTTTGTGCCTTGTCTGCCTCTGGGTACTACCAGAAAGAACCTGGCCCCATCCACTCGACACCTGCCCTTTAGAAATGTATAGAATCATAGAATCTTTTGAGCTGGAAGGGACTGTTAAGGGTCATCTAGTCCAACTCCCCTGCAATGAACAGGACACATGCAACTAGATCAGGTGCTCAGAGCTCCATCTAGCCTGACCTTGAGTGTCTTCAGGGATGAAGCATCCATGCCCTCTCTCCAGTGTTTCGCTACCCTTATCATAAAGAACCTGTTTCCTATATCCAACCATTGAAACTACTTCCTCTTGTCCAAGACTCTGTTGAAAAGTCTGTCCCCTTCTGTCTTATAGCTCCCCCTTCAGATACTGAAAAGCCGTTCTCAGTTCTCCCTGAAGCCTTCTCTTCTTCAGTCTGAACAGCCCCAGCTCTCTCAGCCTGTCCGCATAGGAGAGGTGTTCCATCCTTTGGATCATTTCTGTAGCCCTTTTCTGGACATGCTCGAACAGGTCTGTGTCTCTCCTGTACTGAGGACTCCACATCTAGATGCAGTAGTCCAAGTGAGGTCTCACAGCACAGAGCAGAGGGGCAGGATCATCCCCCTCACCCTGATTGCCATGCTTCTTTTGATGCAGCCCAGGGTATGGTTGGCTTTCTGGACTATGAGGTCACACTGCTGGATCATGTCTATGACAACCCTATTGAAAAGGCTTTTTTGTTAGGGCTGTGCTCTACCCTTACATTTCCCCAGCTTGTACTGATAGTGGGGGTTGCTATAACCCAGCTACAAGACCTTGTGCTTGGATTTATTGAACCTCAAGAGGTTCTCCTGGGCCCATTGCTTGAGCCTTTCTGGGTCTTTCTGAATGGCATCCCATCCCTCAGGCATATTGACTGCACTACTCAGCTTGGTGTCAGCTGCAAGCTTGCTGAGAGTGCACTCGACCCCCCTATTGATGTCACTGATGAAGATGTTAAAGAGCACTGGTCCCAATACTGATCCATGAGGAACACCATTCATCACCTGTCTCCATTCAGACAGTGAGCCACTGACCATCATTCTCTGGATATGATGTCACATCCAGTTGCCCGTCCATCAAATAGTCCACCAGTCAAATTCATATCTATACCACTGATCACAGCTCTAGGCACTTTTCCAATCAGGCAGTTCTCAGTTCACCTCACAGTTCACTCATCTATCCCACACTTCTTAAACTTACGTACAAGGATGCTGTGGGAGACAATGTGAAATGCTTTGGTGAAATCAAGATACACAACATTCACTGCTTACCCCTCATGTGCCCAGCCAGCCATTGGTGACATCATAGAATGCTACCAGACTGATAATGCATGATTTCTCATTGGTGACTCCATGTTGACTACTCCTGATAACCTTCTTCTCTTCCATTTGTTTGGAGGTGACATCCAGAACAAGTTGTTCTGCCAGGCTGGCAGGACGGAGGTGAGGCTGACTGGGCTGTTGTTGCCTGGGTCCAACTTCTTGTCTTTTTTTAACACTCTACTCCTCAGGCACATTTTGATTCTGTTTGTAAATGAGTGTAACCCTAGGAAAGGCTGGGTAACTTGGTTACAAATTTATCTATTTATGCATCTTGTGGCTGGCTAAGCTAATCTAGCCACAGAGATGTCAGTGCTGATTACTTGCATTAATTCTACAACAAAGACAACTGCTTCAGATTTGATTTTAGGAATCAATTATTGACTTTGAGAATGAAAAAAATGATGCTGGGTTTTTGAAGTTCTATTAGTGAAATACAGGATATTGCTACTGAAATTATTAGGTATAGTACTCCCTTGCTTGAAGGGATCTCACTTCTAGTTTATGATACTTATTCAAGGTAATATTAAAACTTCCTCGCATTCAAAGATATGTGGTGTGCCATCATGATTGAAAGAAACCTGATGTTAAAAGTACTGCTGTCTTGCCATACACAGTTTAAAGAGAAGCAAGGCACAGCTGGTGTCAAAAAGGCTGCCCCCCATTTCTGCATAACACAGGCTGCAGCCCATGAAGAAGGTGCTAGAAGACTTCATCTTGGGAAGATACATAAGCTTGTAAAAGTTCAACACTAGATTGAAACAAGTACAATTAGCTGTTTGAAGTGGAGACATGATTCTTCATTCCTGCCCTCTAATTGTTGCTGTGAAATCTTAAACAATACCTGTGTTTCATGCAAGGAAGTTTGCATTTCATAGTCTTGTGAAATGGTTCACATGTAGGGCAAGATCCAAAAGTGGGAGTGACATTGGTCTGCCTCAGGTGGGCCAAGACAACCTGAAAAACCAGAAATGGTGGGGAAAGATAGCTTATTTGGCAACCATAAAGCCAGTAGCATGCTTTGAGTAGCATATTTATTCAACTGATTTCAATCCTTTTGCCTCACATAGGATTCATATCCAGTGTACTAAAACATGATCAAGGAATCCTCTTTGACCACTTTTTTTTTTATTTTGTGAGATCAAAACTAATATAAGGATGTGTTTCCCCTTTCTTGTCCCTACTATTCTCTATTCAGTATCTTTTTCCCCCTCACTATAGAAGTCTCCTTCATTCTTTTCCATCTTTCAGCCATGCTCTTTCAATAATACTCTTTTCTTCTGGTGTTGTCTTTGCAGCCTACTAGTAATTTCCAGATGCACTGAACTTTCTTTTCATGGATCCAGACATCTTTAAGTCCCAGCAGGACTTGTCCTTGGCAAGGATTACTACCTATGGAGGCAGGCTGGAAATCATCTCCATCTAATTCATTGAATAATAGGTAATAAGAAACAGCTAGATCTATGGAAAAGTTGTCCTCTTTCTTTTGGTGGTAGCTTATGCTGCAGATTTTGGCAACTTCTGAACTCGGTATTCTATAGTGAGTCTAATGTGAAAACAGTGCTTTTTGGTCTTCCTCCAGCTTCATACCCACCACATAAAATCAGCTGTACCTGGCATCATCCTGTGGGGCAAGAAAATTTCCAGATGAAAAGTTTATAAGATGACATCAATCATTAGATCTTTTCTACAGTATATGTGCAGGCATACATAGCCATTTTTGTTTACTATTGAAGCATTTGAATATACTTCCAGCTGCATCAAACTTCTGTCATTTTTAAGACTACAAAAATACAGGTTACATGCTTTAAGCACTTTGAAGCTTTCTGCATGTACACATGCTATCACTGAGACAAGTTCCTGCTATCAGCATATGGAAAAAACGTGACATACAGAAGCGGTTATACATAATTAGAGTTGTCATTGAAAACTGCTTCGTTCAGTGTCACCCTATGCCTTTATTTTCTCTTGGATTTTTATTAAAAAAATAACAAAAGAGAACAAAGAAATAAATGTGTTCACTATGGAAATCTCCTAAGCCTCTGTCTAGTAATTGGTAAGTTACTGGCTAAGATTCAAAAGGAAAACTACAATGTGATAATGAGCCAATTTCAGAGACAAGACATGTAATTCTGGTTGGACTCCTGTATGACAAGTTCAATTTTAGCTCCTGTTAACAGGTTTTCTTTGAGGTTTTGGTTTATACAAAATTCTAAACAAATGTGCTTTTTTTTTCTCTCTCACAATTTTATGACTTGCTATTTACGCTACAAGTAACTGTGCAAATGAGGAGAATGGACCTTATACATAACAAGAGTCTCTGTTGCTTGTTGTCATAAATAATATCAAGTTCACAGATTTAGACAGAATACAAGTGACAAGCATTTTATTCTGCAGAAGAGGTTTTGTTCTTGATTATATAGAACTGTGAGCCATTCCTTTCTTGTACCAGGCATTTTATCTTTTAAAATATGAAACAAAAGGAAAAAGTTGCATGAATTATGTGAATTGGAACATGTAATACAGAAAACTGGGGAAGAGGAGGTCCATGTGTGCCAATTTGTGGTGCTGATCCCTCCAGACAAGCAAAGGAGGCTTCTGTCCTAGCAGACACATAACAGGACCCTACCATGGTGAACACAGTCACTGCCCAAATGTGCACCAGCCACGCTCAGGAGCCCAATGCCAGAGACACCATCTCTGCCAAGCTGCTGCTATGGTTGTCTCATGCCCATCCTTCTTTGCCTACAGAGGGCATGGGCCAAGCTCCTAGGTACAGGCAAAAGCCTATGTTCCAAAATCAGGAAGAAGTGAGATGAGGAGCCCCAGAAAGAGGATCAACCTTGGACAGCAGAGTCTTACCTTGGGATAAGGGGATAGTTTTATAAACTAGTTATTTTTTTAATCAGTACTGAAAGTACTTTCAAACTGAAATTATCAAACTGTTCAAAATAGGATAGGAATATTATTATTATTATTTATGGGCTGTAATGCTTATGAAGCACGAAAAACAGTGGAATTCTTTGCTCTTCTAAACCTTCTTTGTGGTTGTCATAAGTTTCATATTCTCATTAAGGATATCTTTGAATTTATTGAACCGGGGACTTTAGGATATAGTTCAACTCTATTCTGTTTTACTCTTTGATAGTATTTGGTGTTATGCCCTCCCCACAAAAAAAAACAAATAAACAAATTTTGTCTGGAACAGAGATAAGGAATGTTAAAATTTAGTAAGAGCTTGATTGTGAGAAAGGAAAAAGGAATTATCATCATGTGACCTTTACTGTTTTCTCTCTTTCTTTGTTTTTGAGAAATACTATATTTAAATACGCCAGAATTCATTTGAACAAAGATTTTCTAGCCATTATTATGATAAAAAAGAAGCTGCAAAACAGAAACCATAAATAAGTAAGATTGTGATATTTTAATGTTTCTCAAGAATTGTGGGGCCTGTGGGGCCTCTGAAAAACACACCCTCTCAAGATAAGTACATATTTTCATAATACAAACTAAGAGTGAACTTTAATTATTCAACTAATTGTCAAGAAAAAAAAAGATAGCTAAGTGCCAGAAAAATTCCTAATTTATGTAGAAGTCTCCAAAATATATTTTTCCAATATTCTTCATATCAACAGTGAGGATTTCAGAGAATATAAAGCTTTGTGTGAATTTGCTGTTAGAGATTGTGAATTAGCTTTCAGCTTCTTCAGTATCAGTTGGAGGTAAGAAATAACAGTATAAACATGTTACACTGTAAATAACTGCATGAAAGATCAGAATAATATATGGCTATCTTATTATTTGAGATACCACATCAATCTGTTTAGCTATGTGAGGAAAATAAGTTGTCAGAAATTCTCAAAAATCATAAAAATATTTTAATGTACAATCTTTATTAAATTTTAAATTGTACACATTGCTAAGATGGTTTACATGTGTGTACTGTTTTAAAGGAAATTTGTTTGGCAAGGATGAGATATGAAAGAAAGAAAGAAAGAAAGGACATCATGAAATCAAAGCACTTCATTAGAAAAGGTATGCTTTCTTTTTGCAAGCCTGATTAAACCTTGACATAGTGAAATTATGAATATCTCAGAATCAGTAGGAAATTATTTTAAGACAGAACATGGGATTGAATTACTCAAATTTAGCCATCTATAAAGTATACATCTAAATTTGCACTATTTTTCCAAGCCTTGGATAATCAATAAAGAAAAACAGGCTTTTGCATAGAACAAATAATCCTCATTCTAAATACTGTCTGAAATGGATCAGATGAATTACTGTTAGAAAATATTCATTTTTCTCTTTTGAACACAAAGGCAGACAGGAGTTACTACCTTGGATATAAAACTCTGTAAAACGGTCTATACTTAGTTGAGAATGCCTTTGTTATTTTTACAATTATAGTTGCACATATATGTAGACTGTCTGCTTCAAATTCTGATATGGAAGTCAGTCATGTGGTTGGATATCTTTAGCTCTGCAGGAATGTCTTGCTTTGGGATTGCTATAGCAGTTTAGGGTGTACCGAAGGACCCCAACATTGGGACATCCAGCTTTGGGATGCTGTGGCCACGTTGGGTGAGAAGGAATCCCCACGCTGGGACTGGGCCAAGGAGGACACTGAGGCAAATCACCAGGCCCTAAAAGCCTGTTTGTAAAAAATTGAATTTCAGCCCTTGCAATCTGGGATGTTCACAAATCTAATATGTAGTCTATATGTATTTGTCACTTTTCACATAGTTCAGGGAGGGTACCAGTGGAAGAATTTATCCAGCATGGGATAGTTTCCCAGGTGCTGAAAGCAATTGACTCTGTAGGTATGACGACTCAAACATTACAAAAGGTGAGAAAACTATTTTCCCTAACGTTGTTGAATTTTGGATCTGGTCATCTGTGCACGAATTATCTTCAAGAATCAAATCTATCTTGACTTTAATGCTCACAGAAGATTAAGGAAACTTGAACAGCATAAACTTGAGTGTAAAATGCAGATTTTAAATCAGCATTTGTACACTTACTCATTGTTTTATGATCCACTTACAGATTTTCATTAAGGAAGCAGAGTTAAAATAGTTAGGCAGAGTTTTTATAAGCCTTGTATCATTTACATCTTATAAAAATAAATAGCTTAGATATCTCTAAATAATCAATAAGAATGGTGTAGTGCAGCTCAGTTAATTCAGTATAGTAGAAAAAGTTTCCATACTGGATTTCAAAATGTTAGAGATTTGTTGGATATATCATTACCACCAAGTTGGTACTGACTTGTGGAGGCTATAAAACAAATAAAATCATTAAAAATAATTTGAACAAAAGGGGTAACCTGATATCATAATACCATCCACATTTGGTTAAAATGACTTATTTTAAAGCTCTCTTTCATCTTACTAAACAGATTTCCAAAGTTAAAAAAATGTGATTAATAAATTATCCTCCATAAATCTTATGATAACTACGATAGTCTTTGGAGAATTATGAAACCACATCTGGAAAAAGTATTTTACTGCCTGTAAAACAGCATGCCATGAATTTTACTAGTGCACATTAATAAGTAAAATACGGTATATAATTTGAGCATTCATCAGTGTGAGTGCAAACACATAATTTTCTTTTCCCCCAAACCCTTAGATTTATTTAAAAAGAAAGTTTATTGTAAAGATTATAAGGAGCCTGTTTTCTTTTATTCATATGGAGATATTTCTTTTTTATATTAGCTGTAATTTACAAGATGAACTGAAGAGTTCCTAGCATCAGAACAGAAGTAAATAAACAGCAAGTGTAATAGGGTTCATTTGTTATTATTGCACTAAGGCTAAAATGAACAAGGCTGAGCCACTGAATAAATGCCAGAGCACTAATCAAAAGAGAAAGCAAAAAAGTTCATTTTATGCTACGGAATCCAACAATAGCTATTATATTATTCTTTTTCATTAATGACATTTTAAAATATATAGATTAGAGTTGCAAGTCATTCAGTATGAGCGGCTGTAATATTTCTGGAATTAAAAACTTGATTAAACTTAAGTATTTCTTAAATAAAAAGAACAATGTTCTTGTAGAGCCAAGTATGTCCCAGGGAAATATAAAACCTTTTTTATTTCCAAGCAGATGTTTGCAATAAGAAATGGATGGTGAGTGAAAGGGAAGAACACCATTAAGCTAAGGTAATCCCTAAAGATTTTTATGTAGTTCTGCAATCATATAATCTCCATCAGTGATAAACATCATGATAGTAATTGTAATGTACCTGGTTTTATTTATGTTTAGATCCTTGAGTATGCTTTACCTCAAGCAATATAATTCACCTAATGACCATAAGAAAGATATATATTAATATAAATAAAAGCAACATAACTTCTTTTAACCTGAAAAGGTTCTTTCTGTAAGGGTAATTTATGATAAATCAGGACAATAACATCTATAAATCCATATTTTTCTTTTAGAGTAGAAATAATTAAAAATCCAAGCTAAATCAGACCCAAGCAGCACGGCTTTATGAATGCAGGTTTGGCTTGACTGACCTAATCTTCTTCCATGATAGAATGACACTCTTAGTGGACAAACGAAAAAACTCTGCATGTTGTTTGCATGGATATCAGCAGAGTATTTGTTACTTTCTGCTGATATATTCTGATGGAGAAACTGGTTGCTTATAGCTTAGGTGGTTGCACTGTTTGCTAGGTGAAAAACTGTATGGATCGCTGGACCCAGAGGGTCACTGTGAATGGAGTTAAATCTGATTGGCATCTGGTCATAAGTGGTGCTCACCAGGGTTCAGTTTTCAATCTGTAGATGGGCAGCAGTGTTAATCTGCTTGAGTATAGAAAGGCCCTGCTGGAAGATCTGGATAGGCTGGGTTGATGGGCTGCATCCAGTTGCGTGGAACTCAACAAGGCTAAATGCCGGGAACCACACTTAAGTCATAACAACCCCATGCAGCAGTATAGACTTAGGGATATTAGCAATCTTGCTGAATGTGAGCCAGCAGTGTGTCCTGGTGGCCAAGAAGGCCAAAGGCATCACAGACTGCATCAGAAATTATGTGGTCAGCAGCAATAGGAAAATGACTCTTCCTCTGTACTTGGTCACGGTGACACAGCAATACAAGCACTATGTTCAGTTTTGGGCCCTTTAGTACAAAAAGGATATTGAGTAGCTGGAACATGTTCAGAGAAGAGAAACAAAGCTGGTGAATGGACTGAAAAGACAAATGAGGAACTGCTGTGGGAACTGAGTTGGTTTAGTTTTAAGAAAAGGAGACTGAAGGGAGACCTCGTAGTTCTCCACAACTACCTGAAAGGAGGTTGTCGTGATGTATATGGTGTCTTTTTCTCAGGTAACAAGTAACATGATACAAGGAAATGGCCTAAAGCTGTGCTGGGGGTCTTTAGATTAGACATCAGGAAAAATTTATTCCCAGTAGGATTAGTTAGGCTGTCCATGGAAGTGGTGGAATTACCATCCCTTGAAGCATTTAAGATGTGTAGATGTAGTACTAGCACTTAGAGACATGGTTTAGTAGATGGTGATCATAGTGTTAGGTGGTAATTTTACTTGATGATCTTAAGGTTGTTCTCCAGTGTAAATGATTCTATGACTCTAAATGCTTACTAGGAAAATGTATGAAGATTTGATTAGAGATAGAAAATGAGACATGACCTAGTTCCTGGCTCTAACAATTAATCTAGTATACTGTGGGTGTGTTTACATTGATGATTTAGTGCATTGGATAATGAGTTCTTCTTAGGTGCAAATTTGTCTTACAATTTGCTTACCTTATGATGCACACTTAAACACATACCTGGGGCACGTGAAGTACTTTTCTTCCTGTTGCAACTGAATGGAAGGAGTGTGAAGAGGGGGCTATCAACTCACTGATTTCAAGAGAGCGTGAAGATATTGCAATTTATTCAGGGGAGAGACAAATGGTGTCTTCAGGGGACTCACTGACCGAAGGTATTTCTGAAACAATGAAGTGAACGGATGCCTGGTAAATGTGGAAGAAACATCTCTAGGGAAAATAGAAACACAGGGGAGCCACAGAGCAGAAATGCTTGGAAAAAGTGTCCAGCAGTACACGGATATTGGCTTTTGTCCATATGTTCTGCTTCCTGGACCTGATCATGATGCAGTAGAACCAGTGTTATTGAAATGGAATTAGTAGCATACCTTTGTTTGCAATTTGGTCTATTCTATTCCTTAAGGTCAGCTGACATAGCCCAAAAAAGTACACAAGATCAAACTCCTTTAATTTCCAAAATTTGTCAGATCCCTCCAAACTATCTGTTAAGTGTGATCCTTGACCTGAACTAACACACTGTGCTGAGTGTTGTCTGATAGAAGTACTGTTTGGTCTTGGTGAAAAGTCACCCACAACAAGTGCAGCATTTTTGATAGCACAGATAAAGTTGAGTTCTGGGTCTTAAGGATGTTCCCTGAGAATGATTAATATCCTAGTATAAATAAGGCCAACGCATTCTGTGTCAATAAGGGCTGGCAATTAAAACTGCAAGACTGCCTATTCAAAAGCACCGTACAAATTCAGAGCACAATGTTCTGGATGACTGAAAGAAAAGATTTGTTTTGATCACTTCTTCCTCAAAAGCAGAATGGAAAATTCTCCCCTAGAAATCACAGGGCTGTATTAATTGCTGTTAGGACAGTATCCCTTTGTCTCAAGCTATATCAGTGGACTTAATTTCACTTTATATTTTCTTCTCCCTCTGTGAATGGGGACAGTGGTCCTCCACATCAGATACTTGTTCTGAGGGTAAATATGTGACAGTGCATCTCAGAATCAAGTGCTATTTTCAAGTTTTCCTTTAGAACTAATGTGGAGAGACTTTGACACACATTAGATGAACATGGATTCATGTAAAAGTCTCTTGTTTGAAGAACCACCATTAATTTGGACAAAGTCTTTCTATCTAGGATGAATTACAAGAAGTAATTCTTTATTTGTTTATTTTAAACAATGTCATTTAAGACCTCCACAGTGTGCTTCTTTGCTTGAAATTAAGACCACAGAATCATTGAATGGCTTTTGTTGAAGGGGACCTGAAAGATTATCTAGTTCCAACCCTTCTGTTGAGGACAAGATTGCCAATCACTAAATCAGGCACTAGGTCAGGTTGCTTAGGGCTCCATTCCAATATGGAATGGACACCTCCAGGGACCAGGCTTCCACAACTTCTCTGGGTACCCTACAACCCTCTCAGTTTAAAATTTCCCAGCATGGAATCTAAATTTCCCCTCTTTTTGTTTAAAACGATTTCTTCTTGTCTTATCACTATCAGACCATGCAAAAAGTTGGTTTCCCTCCTTAAAAGTTTGAAGTTTTTTGAAGTTATAAGTTCTGAAAGGCTGCAGTAAGGTCTCCCTGGAACCTTCTATTTTCCAAGTGGAAGAAACCTAATTCCCTCAAGGTTTCTTCATAGGAGAGGCTGTTCTAACACTTCAATTATCATTATTGCCTTCCTCTGGACTCTCTCCAACAGCTGCACAGCTTTCCTGAGTTGAGGACTCCAGACCTGGATGAGGTACTCCAGATGAGACCTCATGAAAGTGGAGTAGAAGGGGACAGTCACTTCCTTTGCCCTGCTGTTCACCTCACTTTTGATGCAGTCCAGGATGCAGTTGCATTCTGGGCTGCAAGAATATACTGCTGGATCATGTCCAGCTTTTCATCCACTGCAACATCTAAGTCTTTCTCTGCGAGGCTTCTCTAAATGAGTTCTTCTCTTAGTCTGTATACTTGTTGAACCTCATTAGGTTCATGTGGGTCCACTTTCTAGTTTGTCCAGGTCCCTTTGGATGGCATCGGTTCCTTCTGTTGTATCAACCACACCACTCAGTTTGATGTAGTTTGCAAACTTGTTGGGTGTGCACTTGATTCCTCTGCCTATGTCACTGACAAAGATTCTATCAAACCAATTCTTTATATCTAATCCACTCTTCAAATCCATATCTCTCCAATTTAGAGATGTGGGACCATGTGAAAGACCTTGCACAAATCCAAGTAGACAACATCAGTTGCACATCCTTGTCTGCCAATCTGTCACTCCATCATAGAAGGCCACCAGATTAGTCAGGCATGATCTGCCCTTGGTGACTGTCTTGGATCACCTCCTCATTTTGCATGTGTCTTAACATAGCTTCCAGGAAGATGTGTTCCATGATCTTTCTGGCACAGAGGTGAGTCTCACAGGTCTCTAGTTCCCTGCATTTTCTTTTGTCTCTTTCTTAAAAACAGGAATTGTGTTTCTTTTTTCTAGCCATTGGGTACTTTAACTGACAGCCCTGACTTCTCAAATGTGATAAATAGCTGCTTGGCAACCACATCAGCCAATTCCTTCAGTTCCCTGGGATGCCTGTCATCTTGCCCCATAAACCTATACACATTCCTGAGGGACTGGAGCCCCCAGTACAAGAAAGGTGCAGAGCTCTTGGAATGAGTTCAGAGGAGGATCACAAAAATGATCAGAGGGCTGGAGCACCTCTCCTATGAGAAAAGGTTGAGGGAACTGGGCTTGTTTTACTTGGAGGAGAGAAGGCTCTGGGGAGATCTCACTGTGGCCTTCCAGTATTTGACCATATAAACAGGAGGGGGAACAGCAGCTTATGAGGATGAATAGTGATGGGACAAGGGGGAATGGTCTTAAACTGAGACAGGATAGGTTTAAGTTAGATATTAGGAGAAAGTTTTTCATGCAAAGGGTGGTGACACACTGGAGCAGGTTGCCAGGGAGGTTTTGGATGCCCCATTCCTGAGACATTCAAGACCAGTTTGGATGTGACTCTGGGCAGTCTGGTCTAGTTGCTGGGGACCCTGCCTGTGGGACCTGTATTATGGCCCTTTTCAACCCAGGCCATTCTATGATTCTATGATTCAGTCTCTTTAGGTGGTTTTGTACTTCTTCTCTTAAGGAAGGAGAGACTCCACTCCCTTCACCCCCACACAAAAGTTCAGGGATGTGAGAGATGAAGGACACCTGGCTGCCAGTAAAGACTCTGGCAAAGAACTTCTCCATGTCTGTTGAAACCAGTTCTCCCTTTTCATTTATCAGAGGGGGTACACTCTCCTTGTCAGAATAAATGTCTTCTGACCAATGTACTTGCAGAACCCCTTCTTATTTTTAACATTTCTCACCAAATTCAGTTTCATATACACTTTGACTTTCATGATCCTATCTTTGCACATCTACATGGCATCAGTGTATTCTTTCCAGGCTCTGCACCCTTTCTTCCATGACATTTACATGTCCCTCATATCCCACAGTTTAACTGGCAAGTCTTTGTTCAATCATGCCAGTTTCCTGCCTCCTCTGCTCCTCTGCTTGATTTCTTATGCTGGGGGACAGATATTAACGTATTCTTTTTGAAAGACGCATAGTGATTTCCATCTCTGTATTCTTAGGTTGCAAAAATTTCTGATAGAAATACAATAGAGAAAATATTGTTTGGTTTTTGCTGTCATTCAGCCATAATAAAAGGCTCTGAAGAGGCAGAAGACATGACACTGAAAAATATTGATTATACTGATCCTCTGGTTATGCTATTTCCTGCGTTTAACTTCTTTGCGCTGAAATTCATAACATATCTCTGGGCTTTTAAAACTTCTGGAAGTCAATAGGCAGCTGGTGTCATTGATTTGATGATGTGCAAGACTTAGAACCTGACATTTTTCTAGGGTAGCGTGATGGATAATTTGGTATTTTTGTTCTCAATTTCCACGTTCTTATAAACACAAAAGAGATTTGTTTAAATGGTATTTTTTAGAAAATATACTGCAAGATATTTCAAAGTGCAATTTTTTGGAGGATCCACATGGGACAATTCCTTTTTTTTCAGAAAATACCTCTTTAATTTAGAATTTTAAAGAACAACTGTTCCCTTAGACAATGTGTCCAAACCAGGCTTGTAACTGGTGGGAGAGCCACAAGTCACCACAGCTACATGGGATTCAAACTTAGCAATTTAGGCAGAAAAATGTGATCTTTTCTAACTTCACCTGCAACACCAAAGAGGTGTTTTGCTTTTTGATGAAATGTTTCCTTCTATCTTTTCCTTCTTTGCTTAAGAAAACTAACTTTCTCTTATTTGCACATTTTTTTCTTTGTGTCAAGAATTTGTAGGTGAAAGCATTTGAAGAAAGAGGGTGAGAAGGGAGAAAAAAAGAAGTCTTCAAGCCTGAATGTGAATAATAACTCATAGTAATGAAGTAATTGAAGTACTAACTATCCAGCTCTGAAGTGAATGTGTGCGTTCTACACTGCCACAGTTCACACAAAGCAGAACATGGAGGCAGCAACAGTAACACTAAAATATGTCTCCTCATTGTAAAAGGAAAGCCAAAGGAAAGCTCTCCATCCTCAGTGAGCTGGACCTCTTCTGTCTTTCCACAGTGAGCCTTCAGATTTCCCTGTTACCCAAAGGAGAAAACGCATCCGCTTCTTTCTGATTCCTCAGAGTTTGAATCGTCCTCCCTATCTTTTTAGACCTGAAAGGGGAGAAAGTGAAATGTCAGAAGAGAAGGGTGAGATGCCAAAGAGCTCTCCTCTCCTCGGTCCCTCTCCTCTCCTCCCTCTCCTCTCCTCTCCTCTCCTCTCCTCTTCCTCTCCTCTCCTCTCCTCCCTCCTCTCCTCTCCTCTCCTCTCCTCTCCTCTCCTCTCCTCTCCTCTCCTCTCCTTCTCCTCTCCTCTCCTCTCCTTCTCCTCTCCTCTCCTCTCCTCTCCTCTCCTCTCCTCTCCTCTCCTCTCCTCTCCTCTCCTTCTCCTCTCTCTCCTCTCCTCTCCTCCTCCTCTCCTCTCCTTCCTCTCCTCTCCTCTCCCTCTCCTCTCTCTCCTCTCCTCTCCTCTCCTCTCCTCCATTCACCTATATTATAAAAAATAAATTCAGTTCATTCTGTTGAGACTTGACAAATCAGTCCTCTTTTTGATCCCTAGAGGTAAAATAAATGTATTTATTATTATTTGACTTTTTTTTTTTTAAAAAAAAACAAATTTGGCTGTTTTGACCAGCATCACACTTTTAAATATTGACAGTCTAACTGCGTAGTTTTCCTAACTTATCTTTCAGTATGGATGCATACTATGTTTTGGATCAGTTAAAATGCTTTTCAGAAATATAAATAACTGCTTGATGAGTTGGTTTGCACTCATGTCACATGAAGCAAAAAATACATATCTTCTTAAGAGAATTATTTTATGAATGGAGAAATGTATTTGGGATTAGAGCCAAACTTGCTTCAAATAAAATGAGTATACCAAATTTTTCTTTCAAAGTTTTATTTTACTCGAAGGCTGAATTTGGTACCTATGTATCAGACACTGTCTAATCTCTGATTGAACTCTTTAATTAAAATTAATACTTCTTTAGGTGAATAAGGCAATAAGGAACTTTTTTATCAGATATTATGGACAAATACTGAATTGTTAGTCCAACCACCAGAGGGCACCCATATTGTCCTGTGAAAATATGATTCTAATGAAGTTGCAAAAGAAGAATTAGTAACAATTATTAAATGAGATCAACAGATGTCAAATGAAGCACGTTCACTACTTCCTGCCAAATTCTACATGTGTGGAAAATTAAAACAATGCCTCATTTTTAAACAATCTTTAAACAAATTCTGAGTCCCATACTCAGGTTTTACTTAGGAAATAATTTCTTGATTGCCAAGTCCTGAAGTCCTTACGCTTTTAACCACTACCAGTTCTAGAAAGCTTCTATTGATGTTCTTTTGAGTAAGGACTGACAGAATATTGACCAGCTACTTTATCATTCAACTTGCTGAGATATTTTCTTGTCTACAACAAGAAGACAAATGGATTTTTAATTTTTGGCCTCAGACAATACATAATGACACTGATAAGATGTTGACAGCACTCATTTTTTAAAAATACAAAATGTGCAGATTTTTCTCCACGTACCACATAGCTAAAACTAATAGCTTTTTACACTGTAAGTTCAATAAATTATAGATTTAACAGACTTGAATGGCTGATAATCTTTTTTCCAGATTTCTAGTTTTCCAAAATAATTTTGATCCCATCCTCAGTTAGCTCGGTATCATGAAATACAAAAACCCTTGAGGACTGCTGATCTCTAAGGACTTTAGGGAAGAAGTTCAGGATTGTTGGACTACCAACTTTCTGAAGAATGTTGCATATCTTGCTAGGTTCTGTCCACCACCATATCCTTCTCCCAGACATATTGATATTTTGGGACATTTGACGAATGATTTCATATTTGTGCAGTTGCATTCTATGCACTGAAAGTAAGGCAGATCTTAGTAATGTTCTGTTAATTTGGGGAACAGACACCATTGCTGCCAATATTCCCCCCAGAAAAGCCCCTAGACTATGATTATTTGTCCTTTGTGGTGTATAATCAGTAGATGACGGAGTATTAAGCTAAAAGCAGCACTCAAACCCATTGTATAGATGTTGTTTATGACCTACTTATAATCTCTTTATTTTACAAATTCGTCTTAATCTTTTAGATATTTATGCAGCTTCTTTTGGGATTTAGGGTGTACAAATCTGAATTGTACTTTAAGGAAGAAAGTTTAATTTCAAGGCAAAAGTGCACCAGACATAGAAAGGGGTTTTAGAGAGTGCCAAACAGCCCTCATTGGTTAAACTAAAGGTAAAAAACTGTGCAGAAGATTGCAAACAAACTTGCAAGAGATAAAGAATAAATAATTATCTCTAGTTCTGTGTATGAAAAATTGTGCATTACTGTAGAAATTCTCCCTAGCAGCCAAGTCTGGAGATATGTCTTATAAGTAATTAGTTTAACTGATGTGGAATCACTATAACCCCAAGACTTCAATAATTGTTTAAAGATTTAAGTTTCACAGTTGATTTCATAAGCCAAAATAGTCAGCAGCCAGGTTTGCGGCTGAGTTGTGAAAGTTACCAGAACACTGTGTCAGAACTCACATTAAAAAAAATATATTAAATTGAAATCATGGGACGGGCAGTGAAGATTTTGAAGCTGGATGCAAAATTTTACCTGCCACATTTTAATCTGTGAAGAAACCCACAGGCTGTATAGGAAAGATATGCAAAATTGAGACACAAGTTTTTTCCTGTCTGAATTTGTGTAGGTTTTTTCTCTGTAGGGTTTGAAGTAAGAACAGATTCTAGTTCTACCAAGGAGAACAAATACATACTAGAAAGGAAAGAAAGTTTTTATGTGACAGTAGCCATATTTGAAGATAGTGCTTCTATGGACTTGGGAGTTTTCCATAGCTTTTAGTTTGATTATATTAAAAACCAAACCAAACCAACCAACCAACCAACCAAACAAACAAACAACTTTTTCTGAAAGTATCGTGGCTTTTTTTTTCTTCCATTTTCTAAGTCCAAGAAGATACTCCTATCTCAGATAGCAACTCTAAAATCTAATTAACCAAGAGTAATCCCAAAGGTTATTTTGGCAGTCTCTTGCTTGAGGGAAAAAGGTAGATCCATTGTAATACGCATCTCTGCACCAGTAGACATAAGCCTGTTAATTAACTGATTAATTAACTATTTTTGTCATCTGAGTTTATTCTAGAGGGTTGTTTTTTTTTTCAGTGCAGAGATTCAAGGTCTGTCCTGATCTCCAAATGGTGGAACTCAATACTGAGAGCAAAGGAAACTTTGTGTAGGTGCAACACACTTCTTCCCTCCACTGAAATGGACCAAACTTTGCGATTCAAACTGCTGGACTTTTACTTTCTACTAGCTAAAGACCAGGTGGAATCTGCCTGCAGTCAGCAGAGGGAACATACATGGTTAGCTTCATCTAAATCTCTCTTTTAAACAGTTAAAACTAAATGAGAGAAACATCAGCCTTCTCTTACAGCAGAGGTTTGTGTCTGTGTGCTGTAAAAATGAAAGTATTTTTTTCTGGAGCTTAAAGTAGGATATGAAATCTACTTTTCAAGCTAGAGTGGCTTATGTTTAAATAAATGTATGTATAAAATTCTCTGTATTGAGATTATATGAAGTTAGTGTGCATCTGAAATTAAGTAAAACAAACACTGAAAGCTTCTTATGATAGTGTTCACATTCCCTGCAAAGTTCTACAGGCCCTAAAACAGATGGTGAAGCCTCTCACAGTCAGATATGCCACACATCAAGATGAGGAAAATGTTTTAATTTTCAACAGACAGAGCTGACGACAAAGAAATGAACTACTGTAGCAGTTGCTTTATAGGTCTGATGAGTCACAAAAACTACCAGATATAAGAAAATTTAGGATCTTTTCCCAATTGGGATGTTTCACCTGAGGTAATGAGGAACAGATTCAAAAGACGCAAATGGAATTGGGAAAAAAAAAAAAAAAAGAAGAAAACAAAAAATTAAAAAACTTCTCCTTGACCTTTTCACACTTTCAGAACCAAGCTACAAGTGAAAATTTTTTAAGTTCTGGAACAAGTAGAGAGAGTTTTTATTCTGACGATTGTAATTGCCATCAAGGTTTGAAACAGTCACACCACAAAAATGATGTTTCTGGCATGTACCTTTCAGGTACGTGCCAGAATTTTCACATGAAATGCTGGTTTTTAGGAGACTGCCAGTTCAAAGTGGAGATTTGATATGTTCAGATAATTTCAATAAACATTCACTTTTAGATGATTCAACCAAAGTTGCCGTCTGAACATTTCATTCAACTGTCTGGATAGAAAATTGTATTTGTAGTTTATAGATATTAGCATGATTAAGGTAACACTCAATGAAGAATATTTAGTCAGCAACTTTTGGGACTTATCTGACATTAAGCTTTTTTCTCCTTACAACTTCAGTATTTTGCAGAATGACAGCATCTGGGAGATATTTTTTATATCTGAAATCTGTTTTCAAGAGGCTGGAAGTAAAATCAAAGACCTCACTGAACTGTGAAAACAGAAGTAATTTGTTTGTTAACTGTGCTGAAAACAATAACTTTTATTTATTTATTTATTTATTTTTTTAAGATGCGCAACAGCCATAGCCTTATATATAAGAACATTTGATTTTCATTTCATATTTACCCCAGTAATACTTTTTCCTCCTTTCAGCAGATGGTAATTTCTGAAACAAACAGCTCAGACAGGTTTCTGATGTGTGAAATATAAGTTTTCTGAACGTTCAGAGCTTATGCTAAGATACCAACCTTCATTACATCCCAGTTTTGATTCAGATTTGTTTAAACAAGTTTACACCTGCACAACAACCCCTTTTATTGCCAGCGAAATACATTCTTTCCCAAGAAGTGCTGTATTATAAATCACCAAAATGCACACTGCCAGCATGAGAGGGGTCTGGCACGATGAATCTGAGGAGTAATGAGGGACGTGGAATAGCCCACACACATTAAGAAGGGAGAAACCAGAACACAGCCTTAGAGGGTAGAAAGCTTTAAGTTTTAAACACAACCTATGAGATTCAGGTATAGAATTTGAATTTGTTACCTGTGACCATGAGGACAACCAGCCCCAAACCAAAGACAAACCATTAGATAGCCCAGAATGCTTGTGTACATACATAATTGTGTACATGCATTGTGTACATACATACATACAACCTGTGTATTATAAACTAAGAATAGATTATAACATCAGACTGTACTATGTGTGATTCATGATAAGAAGATAGTTCAAGGTCTTCAAATGTTTGTACAAAATCTCCACCAGACTGAGCAGACTACAATCTGAGCCCCATTCTTGCCCAAGCTGCTCATTCTCGCCACTTCATCAAGGTTGCTCAATCGAGTATTTTCTCAGCAAGGTCTCAGGAGCTAGTTCTGAGTATGAACAATGACACTCAGCCTCTCTCTCTAGCTGCAGTTCCCATTGGTAACAGTTGTTTTCTGTTGCAAGAGTATGTAATTCCTTGTAGTCTCCATTTACCCTAGCCTTCTTCCCTTCTGAAGGCAACCGGTGGTCTTACAGCATCCTGGGGGTGGTCTGCAGACCTCCTCTTAGCTGCAGTTGCTCTGGTTCCTGTCTCTGCTCCAACTAATTCATACCCAGCTCAATGCCACCCACAGTGTGCAGTTGCATGTGAATATCAGAAAGTTCTCCCAGAGATGCCAGCTCTATCTTTCTTTGATGCACCACATTAGGTCCTAGTGGGCCAAATTCTTCCCTTACACACATGCAACTCCTGCTGATTTCAACCAAGGCTGCAGATTGACAACACATAGCTAAATAGAGACTAACCACAGTTTCTGAAGTATCACAGAATACGTCTTCCTCCAGTCCTAGAAGTCATGTTCTTTAATGCCTCAGCTATGCTAGTTGCTGGAATCTGTTTGTCCATATCCCTCTGTAAACACATTTTTATGGGTACACTATTGCAAAATGTTAATTGCATTAAAGAGTTCTCACTGCCTGAGGATTTTTCTGTACTGTGTCTACAAACTACACATGCAGACATGAGCTATTTCTGAATAAACTAGCTTGGACACTGCTAGGAAAGTAGCTTGAAATGTAGATGGAGATTCAGTGCAGGGTGCAAAACCTACAAGGAAACTGGGTAAAGAGTCATGGAATTTACCCACACCATACTGAGATATTTGCACTTTTTGCAATGCTGAGTTAGTTTGAAGATAAATCATCTTCAAAGAATGTGTATGAATTGCAGCCATAGCACATACCTCTGTGTATGCATCCCCCCAAAATAGTGATCATTAAGCTCATGCAATTATTTGCAGGACTGAATTTTAATTATATCATAGCTGTTCCACTCCCTCATTCACCATATGTGCAGACTAAAAAGCCAGGTTAACAGAGCATGACATGCACATGCCTGTGGATTTTTGTTTCAGTTTTTTAATACGGGACATATATTTTGTACTAGCGATGAGCTGGGTGCAGCTCTGAAAGCAATCAGAAGCAGTTATTTACATTTATGTTGAAAAAATGTTCTGTATGTCGAACCCCAGGCAGTTTATAAAGTATGTAGGTTAATAGGAATACTTCAAAATAATCCTTTTTACATCTTTGGAATATTTTTGAAAAATAAATAAATACACAACTGTCAATACCAACCTGAAACACAGCCATGTTGTGCACATACACACTGTATTTTTGCCAAGTATATTGGCACGAGATTATCCTAGCAGCAAAGACTATATTGAATTTTATATAGGAGAGACTCACAGAATTTGTACCCACATCACTCATTTTGTACAGCCTGCAATTAATTTGTTGCAGAAGGATAACAGATTATTCATCCATGAGTGGTAAATTTAATACAGGCTGGAAAATCTGATGGAAAAATTAGGATTGGACTATTCTCAGCTAGCTCAGGCAGGAGTGTCTTGGTAAGATAACATAAGGCAAGGCAAGTTAAATACAGCAAGATAATGCAAGACAAGACAAAGGTACAAAGTTAAATGGGATGAGCTGGTTTGCAGGATGCCTGGTCACAACCCTGCTTGGGAACTGAGGGATTACTGTGCTACCATCATTTGATTTTTCTTTTTGTATTGCTATCTTCAGAATATCTGTTCAAATAGCATCTGCTCAGATGAAATACAAGCAGTAGGAGTCCAATACAGATGAAATGGTAGGACTGACTTCTCTGTAGCTTCTTCCTTCCCTGCATTTTTTTTAATTCTCTAACCTCATGAGTTTCCCCCTTTGCATGGTCACGTAATGCTGCAGAGCTTGCAAAGAGTGCAACTTCCTCAGCACGCTGATTGCCTTGGCATTCGTCCCTCAGAGTCATAAGGCCTAAAGCTGTGACAGTCCAACAGTCATTTTACTCTGCCATGTTTCCTGGCAACACGGTGAGAGAGAAGCTCTGCCAAAACCATCAGTGAAACAAATTAACATCATAGACTGGTTATTTTAGATTTCATCGAAATTAAGGACAGAAGAGACAAGTTAAAACTGTTTCATCTGGACTTCCTGTTTATCCCTAGGATTTAAATGCCCGTATCTCCCATCCAAGCATCTATTTCTCCAAGAATTTTTTCACACAATATTTAAATCCCAACTCAGTCTCTGTAGGGTCTCGCCTCTAACAGGTACTGATGGGCTCAAAACAGGACACTGTATGCCAGGTAGGTCTCCATCAGTGCTGAAAGGAAGGAGGTAGCAATTTGCTTAGATCCACTAACCACATTCCTTCTGATGTAGTCAAGTATGCATTTTGCATTTTTCATGATGACAGTATACTGCGTGCGTCAAGGACCTCAAATTTATCAGGTCCCCACTGGAGTGAACCTCTGCTATTCAGTTTATCTCAATGGCAGAAACTTCCCCAGGTTATTGCAGTCCTCAAATTCACCAAAGGTATGTTCTGTCTAATTGTCCTATTAGAAAATAGCAAACGCTGTGACTATGCTCATGGTACGAAAGGTAAAGGATGAACAGAGGACTTCAGATCCACAGATTCCCATGCCAAAAAGATTCATACCATAGTGTTCAGCCAGATCTCTGCACACAGGCTGCGAGCCATCTCCTGTCCTTTCTTACAGATAGGACAGTGTGAGTAAGTTGTTCCAATATTTAATCATTCTCACTGCTAGGAAATTCTATCTCGTTTAAGTTTGTTTAAGGAAATTCTTCCTGCCCTTTTCCAACTGTTTCAGATTTCAGTCTGAAGCCTTTCTGCAATGTTACATGGGTTTGTGTGGAAAAGCATCCTTACATATAAAATTTTAAGATTTTTTCCCACGTTTTTAAAATCAGTATTTCACATTTTCTACTACTCTGAAGATGTGGAAATGAATTTGTGAAAACGTTGCATTTATTTTCCTTCCTTATCTGCAATATTTGGAATTTTACATTTTTAAAATAATTTTATTCATTCCACTGTAAGATCATTTGCACCATATCCAATACAGTAAGAAACTACTTTTCATTTGTGTTTTATAGATCTGTATATATTTCATACAATGATAACTATGCAGAATGAAGTCACCTGTATTTTTTATACATGAGGAATGGTAGAACAGAAATCTATAGTTAATTAAGGAGTTTCCAGACTACCATAAACTTCAGATGCTGCAGACCTGAGAAGTTCGTGATTTCAGAGCTGAGGAGCATGAGATGATGTTATTAATAAGAACTAATTCAATATTGCTGTCTCTTCACACAAATAAATCTAGCAGTAAGATTAAAAAGCACAGCGGTGGAGATTTGCTTGCACACCAATTTAGGAAACAGAAATTATGACCTGCTTGAGTTAATGCTTTTCTTTCTTCTAGTATTTATTTTCCATGTATGTTCACTGCATCTGGAACTACTACTAATCTTTGATGAGAAAGTCAGAAAGGTGAGAAGGTAGAAACAGTAAAACACTGCAATATAGATTTCACATAGATGCTACAGCTGCAGTACTTCTCTGGTGACACACAGAAGCCTTATATTAGTTAATCTACTTTTATGACTGTTGTGTATCACTAGGGTAAAATAAAGCCCCTGGAGCACAGTGGTGAATCTGGTTCCGTGAGTGTGCATTTGGCTGAGTCTGACATTTGTTTTTATCTTTACTATTCAGCATGATTGTTTCCTTTGACAATATTGGAGTAGTAGTTGTTATGTGCAAGAGGAAGCTAGAGCAAACTTCTGAGAAGAAAATGCTTGAACTTCTAGCATTAAAACAGATTTTGAGATCTCTGCACGCAGTTTCTAATTATCACAAGCTTTTGGTAGAACTGCCTGCAGGACATGGTTTTCCTGATCATGACATGTAAAATGAGAATGAAATATTTTTCTTTCATCCTTTCTATGTTCCATTTACTTGTGCTAAATACTGAGATACAGCAACTGCCTTCTGGCATCAATTTGAAAAGTACCCAGCACAACAGATCCCTAATTTCTGATGAACTTGTAAAATAAGCTTCACTTTCCTTAATTCATGCCTAATGATGCTTTAAATGAGACACAGAAAAATTCATTTGTACTCCGTCTTTATCCTGCCTACAGTGCTAAACAGTTCAACTAGAGCTATTCATATTTCCTCTAATATGCTGGTAGCATTTTCTATCCTACCAGCCAAAGAAGGTGAACCCCTGATAGAATCCTGGGGCTGCACAAAGCCTAGCATTTTTGCTAATATATTTGCCAAAATATTTTCAAGGTGTTACACAGTGGTGAAAAATAAATTTTGAAAATTGTTTTTCACCCCACTACTAAAGCTTGTCCACTTCCAAAAGAAACATTGCTCATGTCTCAGGAACTTTCTGCCTCACTGGGTATTTTATGAAGAGAAAAAGGAGGGAAGGAACACTCTGAATAATTCCTCACAGTCCTCTGCCAGCACCTACCTCATCTGTAAATTCAAGTCCAAGACGTATTGTTAAATGCTTATGCCATCCTTCTGAGACTCATATGCAATTTTGTCTCCCTTTACATGTGCTTCCAGGGCCAATGGGATTGCTGCAGCATCAATTTAAGGGGGGAAAAAAATCAGGCAA
Source organism: Tetrao urogallus (assembly GCF_951394365.1). Taxonomy (NCBI): domain Eukaryota; kingdom Metazoa; phylum Chordata; class Aves; order Galliformes; family Phasianidae; genus Tetrao; species Tetrao urogallus. Next base: position 99,749,516 of record NC_136814.1, on the reverse strand, counting down.
GAGGGGGAAAAATAACCTCCTAAACCCCTTATTAATGTGGGAGGTCTCAACTCTCCCAGAAGGCCTGTGAGACCTTAGCTGTGTTCGTTTGGAGACAAATTTTGGTGCTTTGCCATAATTAAAGGACAATATGGGATCCTAAGATCTGTACAACCTCTGTCATTCTGTAGGTGTTCCAGAAGTGGTAGCTGATGAAAAACATAATGTGAATCTGAACTTATGTGTACGGTGGAATAGCAGGATGATTTCTTCTCTCCTGTCCTGTCTGGGGATTCCCACAGTTGTGTACAAAAGTGGAAAACTGCCTCAGTCTCTCGCCTGTTTGGAAAGTGCTGCTTTTGCTGGCCAGGAAACCAGGCAGGTGGGCAGACATGTCTTTCCAAAATTTCCAGTTGCGCTATATTCCTTTAGCCAGGTATGAGGCTAACTTGTGTACATAACATTTCCATTCATTTGTCGTCGCCCCCCTCTCAAACTACTTATTTAAGAATCATATTTATGATTGATTGCACCAGCCCTTTTGCCTCATTCTTTTTTTTTTTTTTGGTAAATGTTCCACCTTGTTCTGTTGTTTATTCCCAAGCCACCTATGATCTTGCTCACCTGTTGCGTGTTGAGAAGCACGATGATGAATACCAGTTCTGTAAAACTGCGCAGACGAGGAAAATTACATGGCCATTATAAGTCAGTTGCATGAAAATCCTTGGGTAAACATCATGTAAGTCAATGAACTGAGCTTTAAGTTGGCACGTTTTCCTTTTAGGTAATGGATAACCCTACATACAAATACTGGAGTGTTCCCTCTGAACTAATAATGAGGAGGAAGAAAAGATCATAGTTGGATTTAGTACAGCCAAGTGTGAGGGCAAGAATTTTATTAAAGGAGTTCAAACAAAAGGGCAGGCATGACCAAGATGTTATGCCTAAGGATTTAAATTTAGTTTCCTGTGTAAGTATGCAACGTCTGCCAAAAGACAAATTGTTTCCAGGGCAACATTTGAAAAGAGTGATCATATATCCCTTAGAGCCAAGCTGTTGAATGGTTATACAGCAAGACACCACCACTTTCTGTGTGCATCTAATTTTGTCCAGTAACAGAGCTAAGTGAGATTGTACTGGAAGGAATGTCACTCACAGTAGGCTTTTTCTGCCATCATCCAAGAGATGGGCGACCAGTAAAGGATTTCCATCTAGGAGTCTATTGCTCTAGACACTGATGAGTAAATTGCAGGTGACTGTATAAGAGCACCAAGACTTGCACTTTAAGGAGTGGCAGGTGAGCTTAGGTACTCAGTTCCCACTGAACTGTAGCAGAATTTCTGTATTTTATGACCTAGTTTGTTTTTTTTTTTTTTTTTTTTTTAATCTAAATCTTTTGTTCTGAAAGTGTAAAAATGAGGGTTTTTAGTGTTCCAACAAGACAGTATTTTTTTAAGAATCATTAAAACTTAAAAATATATTGGTTTATGAAGTTTGCATTTTTACATTTTCCTGGGAAAAAAAAAATAATTATTCTACATAGAAGCTAGTTAAATCTAGTTAGAAAAGAATACAAGACGAGTGGAAAAGCTAACGCATAAGAAAGTAGTGTACCGGGGCATTATACTGTGTTGCAGTTGTGCTGGTTAAAATGCAATTTTCATGATTACCTTTTTCTTCAGTTAATGCACAGTCATTTTCCTCTTGGGTGGCTGAGATGGCACAGTGAAAATTTCAGATGCCAGCTCATGCCTTTATGCTTGATGGAATATACTTATTTCTGCCTTCTAATGCTGATTCAAACTTTATTGAGAAAAATTTTTGTTTCGTGGTTTTTTTTTTCTACTCAAAGCTGAAATACCCAAGATCATGATTTCCTTCTGTAAATACTGAGATTAATTCTGTTCTTGAGAGCAAAAATGTTTAAACAACACGGTTAAAAAAGTCTCTTTTCTCAGGTATTTGCTTGAGAGAATGTGGTGTGGGAGAAAGAGAGTTTGATTGTTTGTAGTTTTACGTCAGGAAGTCTAGCAGAAGCCACTGCAACATCTCATAAAACATTGTGCAGCTGTGCGCAGACCTCAGGGTGCACAGATGCGTATGTATTATATTTCCTTGGAAGGGGCGCAAGCTGAACTTTTTGGTTCTGACACCCGACAGCATCCAGCAAAGGTGAGGTCTGCTACTTGTGCTTTAAGTTTCAAAATTAAAACCGTGTGTGTTGCAGTGCTCACATGACATATATAAATGTATAAATGAGGGCCATTAAAGTGAGTGCGTTTACACATCATTTAAATGAAGCAACACATCTAACCAGATGGATGCCTAAAAGGGGTAATTGTGTACTGCTATTTCTGTATCTGTTGTCCTTCCTGTTATACCCCACTTCTGATATGTCCATCTCTTTGATTTGAGCTCCTAGAATGGAGGCCAGGACCTTTCTTCTCTATATTTTTGTGAAGATGTTATTAAGTACAACGGGGAACATAGTTTTTTTTTCCTAACTGTAGCCATTAAACACTTAGGCATTTAATGTGAAATTGACAGTTTGGCATCCTCACCAGTCTACGGAAAGAAAAGGAGCTTTTAAAATGGCAGTTTTAACCTATTCAAAGAGATAGATATAAGGCAGGTCCACATAGTCTTGTATACATACTTATAACCCCTTGCTTATGATAAAAAAGAGGCTGAATTACTAACTTGGACAAAGTGCCATCAGCAGCAACAGTTAATGAGATGAAACAAAGCTTATCAAACAATAAAAAGAGCTAAAAAGAATATAGAAAAGTAGAGAAGAGATGACATTGATGGGCCATTGAGAGATATTGAATCCTTCTACCAAATCTATGCATGTAGCAATTTCTCTAGCATTTTACTCAGCTGTTTATGAGAAAGTCTGTCAACAGTGCTGCATCTTATTATCATTTCCAGTATAGCAGACCAATTTAAATAGGAAAATCAGATCTCAAATCTTGACATGCATGTAGGAGGATTTCAGAATTCAAAATCTAGATATGTGTCTTTACAGCTGGATAAAATTACAATAAATAAATAAATTTGAATGTTAACTGAACTACAATCCCTCTTTCCATTCAAATTTTAAACATGTCAGTGGCATGAAGTTTAAACTCTGGTTTTTCGGATTCATTTTTTTTTGTTCTTGAAAATTGGCAAAGTATTCCATGCAAATACCACCCTCTAGTCAGATAATTCTATCCTATGAGGTGTTGTCACAACACATCAAATTCTTTGTTTCTGTTATATCAACTTCTATTCTTTTTCCCTCCACAGATGAAAAGAAAAAAACAATAATAACGCCAGCTCTTCTCGTAGCTCTTTTTTCCCGTGGATTTCAAAGTACTCGATAAAGGTCAGTATTGTTATTCTCCACATTTATATGAGCACTGAGTTGTGGAGTGACATTTTAAAGCAGAATCAGCATATTAGTTTACAGTTAAATACAGAAGATAGTATTCTTTTCAATAACATTACCAGCAGCTGAAGGGGGTCTTAAGGAGTATCAGTACTCCAGTAGCAGTACACTTAGGACTTCTTGCACAGAGAAAAACAAATCTGCAAATTTCCTTCATTATTGTGTCCCATTTTGCTGCCATGGCCCTTGCTTTCTGCTGCATTTACGCCAGACAGCTGCACACTAAAAAGTTGCAACCTCTGCTCTGTTCATCAGTTGCTTTTTTGTGGTGATAAAGTGAAAGCATAATTTATAATGATACAGGGTATGTGTTCATGTGCACATGCAATATGTGTAACATAGGTGTGTACCCGTATGTTATGTGCGATTGCTTGGCTGCCATCTGAGCTGCATCTGTTAGAAATGAGAAATATGTGTTTTCTCACAGACATACTGGGCCACTTGAAGGTGAATATTTTCATCAGATCTCTCCCCATCCTGTAATTTATAATCAGTGGAGCTAGTATGTAGTGCTTTAAGACCATAAAACATAGAAAATTCTCATGGAAGGAAAAAAAATCATAATGTTTGCCAGATGATAATCCAGAAGGTCTACATGCTCAGAATTTTGATTGTGGACTCCTGTTACCTTCTTCAACAACACAAGATGGAAGAAGATAATAAGATTATAGTAGACATTCCACAAGCAAGTAGTTCACGGTGTAATTGGGCAGACTTCTATATAAAGAATTCTATATAATGTGTCATAAATTCTATTAAATTCTATTAAAGTGTATGGACAAGATTTTATACTTAACTGTTAGCTTTATGCACATCCTGCATTTATGCTCTGGGATAGGGAGATTACGTCAGGGGATGGAAGGAAAAAGGTGGAAAGCAAGTAAGAGGACAGATGTGAAGAGTTAAGGAAAGGTAGCAGAAGAATATCACTCAAGTCATTTTTCTGCAGAAAGAGAAAAATCCTAAATGAAAGATCCTTTCTAGGCTTTAAAATTTGACATACATAAAATACTTATTTGTACTTCTTGTTTATTTTTAGTCTATTTTATGAACTAAAGAGTGTAATGCTAGTCAATGCAAAAATGGAAATGTTTTGCTGGAAAATGTTCTGCTCTTTTCACATGATGGCTCCTGAAATAATAATTTCTTCTGCATTCCATTCCAATTAGTGCTGCAGAGCAGGTACAACTCTTGGAGGCACTCCCTAGGAATCTCTAGCTGAATCTGTGTAAATAAGGTTGCAAACTGTTCTCTAACTCTGAAGCCACTGGCACAAAAAGCTGGTAAAGTTCCTGATCCTTCAAAGGACCTCACTGCCTTTAGGAAATTGTACCCAGGCCATGTTTTCTCCCTGACAGTGCCCAGAAACTGCTTACAAATTGCCAATGGCAGACACTGCCTTGTTTACTTGTTTAATAGATTTACACTGTTTTGCTCTAAACATCACTTATTCGTCATGCAAGTGATGAGTGATGTCCCCCAGGGATCAACTCTGGGGTCAGTACTCTTTACTGTCTTCATCAATGACACTGACAGTGGGATCGAGTGCACTCCCATTAAGTTTGCTGATGACACCAAGCTGTGGGGTGCAGTTGACACACCAGAAGGACATGATGCTATTCAAAGAGACCTGGACAGGACTGAGCAGTGGGCCCAGGAGAATTTCATGAGATTCCATAAATCCAAGTGCAAGGTCTTGCACGTGGGTTGAGACAACATTCACTACCAATACAAGTTGGGAGGTTTAAGGATAGAGAACAGCCCTGTCAAAAATGACTTCAGGGTACTGATGGATGGCAAGCTGGACATGAGCCAGCGGTGTGCCATTGCAGCCCAGAAAGCCGGCTGTATGCTGGGCTGCATCAAAAGATGCATAGCCAGCAGGGCAAGGGTGGTGATCCTGCCCTTCTGCTCTGCTCTGTTAAGACCACACTTGGAATAATGCATCCATATGCGGAGTCCTCAGTACAGGAAAGGCATGGACCTGTTGGAGCATGTCCAGAAGAGAGCCACAAAAGTGATCCAGGGGATGGAACACCTACCCTACAAGGACAGGCTGAGAGAGCTGGGGCTGTTCAGCCTGGAGAAGACCTCAAAGTGGCCTTTAGATATCTAAACAGGGGCCTATAAGAAGGAAGGAGACAAGACTCTGTAGCAGGATTTTTTGTGACTGGACAAGGGGAAATGGTTTCAAACTAAAAGAGGGTAGATCAAGGTTGGATATGAGGTAAAAGTTTTTTATGACAAGGGTGGTGAGGCACTGGAACAGGTTGCCCTGAGATGTGGTGGATGTCCCCTAGTTGGGGACATTTATGGTGGGGCTGGATGGACCTCTGAACACCTGATCAAGGTTTAGATGTCCCTTTTCATTGCAGGGGAGTTGGACTAGTTGATCTTTAAGGGTCTCCTTCCAACTCAAACAATTCTGTGAATCTAAGTATTCCCATACACTTGTTTATCCAAATAGGAAAAAATAGTTAGAGAAAATACTTGTTCTTATTAATGTTAATGAGATTATGATGGCAATAGCAAGATTATTCTAAAAATAATATCCTGCTCTGTCTTGGCAATGGAATATTAACTTACAGGAGATTACAATTTCTCTGTCTCAGAATTACTTCTGTGCCTCTATTCTTGTAGTTGGTAATTCAGGATCTGTATGTCCACAGCAAAATTTTCTCTATTTTTATCACTTGGTTTCCTCTCCAATGGTGTTTCTGTACATTTACAAATTGAGCAAACGTTCAGAAGATGTGTCATAAAACTAATAATGCAGTTGCACTATGGACTTTTTGGAATCACAGAATGGTAGGCATGAAGATAAGAAACTGACTTTCATTAAATAAGATTGCTAATTACTCAGTCATCTAACATTTTGTTTTCGTGAATTTATGTTCACGAAACATAGCAATTATAAACAATTTCCTTTGAAATTCATGCTAGGTTTTCAGCTAATTTTATTGCATTTTACATCACTCTGATATGAGTTTTTCCCGTTCATGGTAAAAGCTAAATTAATAGGATAGTCAGAGAAGATCTGAAGAATAAAAGTTCCAAATCCTTACTTAGCTGTATTGTATGCATACAAATATGCTTTTGACTGACTAACTTGAGCTTTAACATGAACTGCACAAAATGGACATCCAAAGTGTCTATTCTCACAGTGTATTCTGGAGTGTCCAGAACTTCCTTCTTATCCCAGGACATACTGCTTTTCTCATCTGGCAGCATCTCATGAAAATGTGCAGGTAGAAACAAAACAGGAACTTTCTAGCCTCTGGCATATTATTTTAAGAGAATCTACTGTATTGACATTTGGGTAACTAGAGATGAATGAACTAGTTCAGTCTAAATAATAAACAGTCCAACCTTTGCCCACTCAGAAAGTGACCCCCCAACCCAAATCTTTTTCCAATTTGCATTGGTTCAGAGAGATCAGCTGTCGTGTCTGTCAGCTGGTAGCCAGACACCAGAGCAGACAAAACTAATTAGGACATACTCCCTCATCTGGAGATTAAACATGTTTTGTGTGCTCATTGAATGTTCCCATAGTTACAACTTGCATTAAAACCTCCTGGTCTTAAAGTAGTGTCTTCACAACCAAAGCAAGTGAAAAAGCAAGTTTTTCACAGATAAACTTATGGAAGTTGAATTTGTCATAACTGGGTGTTTTCTCCCTGGCTAAGTCTAGTCTGCAAACTTAATGACATCCCATTTCAAAAGATCTGATTTTCAGAATAACTAAATTCTGAGTGCTTTCAGTTAGCCAACATACTTATGATTAACATTTGTTCAGCAAATATTACAAATCAAAAAGCTCTAAAAAATATCCATAACTTACTTCAGTGAGGTGCTGTGTATTCTAGGTGGCTAGAAACCATAAGGAAGCCATGGAATAAGGACAATTTGTGACACTGCAAAGTTTTAACTAAGCATCTTAACTTTGGATGTCAACTAGATAGCTTACTGACTCTAAGAGGCAGAGTAAGAAGCTTTCCTATCTTTCTAAAAATAAACGTTGGTGCTGATGTACATTCTTCTACACTGCTATAATTGCACATTTTGAGTGACTCTGCTTTACCATTTATTATTTTCTGCCCAGATTTCAATCAAACAACCATCAGGCAGTGTGCTAAAGTATTTGAGTCAAAAGTATATTTATCTTGGACTTTTATCCCAAAGGTATTCAGAATCTGAGAAACAGTCAGGATCTCAGTAGGCATCAAAACCAAGATTAAATATGCTTGTGGATAAAGAGACTATAGGGCAACTTTTTTATAGAGAGACTATAAACTCACATGTTTCGCATGTGTCAGTGAATGATGAAAAAGAGATCTGAGAAATATAGCATCTCAGAGAAGCTAAGTTTCTTTTCAGCTTTTGCTTTTCAAAGCAAATTGTGCTCCTGAAAACAAGTTTTAATTACATATTGCATATACATTGCCAGGAATGTTATAGCTAATCTATTGTCTGGGTAGGATGGTACAGCTAGTTGTCTGCACATTTATCATTATTATTTTTTTAATGCCAAACTAAATTGATTATGTGCAAATGATAGTAATATGTAACTGGAACAGGAGGTATAATTCTGCAACCCCTGTGTCAAATTTGTAAGATAACTAGAATAGCTTTCTAGAAACTCTGGTTTCTGACAGCCTATACCTATTTCTTTATTTTCTTAATGCAAATCCAATCCAAACTTCCTCTTGCTGAGTCAGTGAGAAATCAGCTGCTGTTGAAGCTCACAACTTAAATATTCAGTGACATAGTAACTGGACTTATTGGGCATAGCCAAACTCAAAACCATCTTTACTAAGAGACATAGCAGTCGCAAGATCTGAAAGAGTACAATTTTTACTGAGTATGATTTAAGTATTTCTTATACACTTTGTAAGTCCAAAAGTGCATAGGAGCAGCTTCTAGACATTTTCTATCAACTCTGTGAATTAAAAATTTAGACTGATTTCACCTGCTTCAGTCTTATACATACCAAAGCATGTATGAAGTTGTGGACTGCTGTTGAGGCCTCACCTGGAGTACTGTGTACCGTTCTGTGCTCACCAGTGCAAAAGAGACATGGAGCTCCTGGAGCGAGTCCAGCAAAGGACTACTAAAATGATTATGGAACTGGAGCATCTCTCGTGTGAGGAAATGTTGAAGGAACTGGGACTATTCGGCCTGGAGAAGAGAAGGCTCTGGGTAGAGGATGGGACCAGACTCTTCTCACTGGGCACAATCAGAAACAAAGGAAGTTTTGACTGAATGTGACATTACTGTGTGGGTGACTGTGCTGGAAAGGGTTGCTGGAAAGGTGGAGTCTACTTCCCTGGAGATATTCAAAAGCAGTCTGGACACAATACTCGGTACTGTGGTTCAGAGGATCCTGCTTGATCAGGGAGGATGGACAAGATTGTCTCCAGAGGACTGCTCTGTTCTCAACCATTCTGTGATTCTGTGACACATTACTTGTTGCCACCCAGTTCTCAGTCGAGGTCTGAGGTCCCCATAATTCCTGTGCCATATCTGCCTATAAACTGCAGTTCTGTTTGTTACCCTAAAACATTTCAAAAGGCATCAGGAACTTGTGTTTAGGCAGCTGAGTCTTGCCTTAGCTGAGAGCTCTCTGTGAGTGTATTAACTGTCTTCACTGACAAATGCAGGAGCTTAGCTATTTGGCCCATGTAATACAATAGTACTGCTTAGACAGTTTAAGGTGTATAAATCTCTTGTTGAATTTCACATTTACTTTATTTAGCCACTCTACCTTCTGAAAGTGGAACAGTAGGCACTCTCATCCCAACCTAAGACCAAGGGATGACTCCCCATCTTAAAGTTGCCAGTCTCCAGTGACTGCAGAAAGCCAAGCTTTCAGGCAGCCAGAAAGAGATGCCATGGCTCCTCACCCAAACTGTTTTATCCTGGAGCTTTTATAATAATCCCAGGTCTTCAGAACACAGGTTTCTGCTGTTTATGCCTCTTACAAGCTGACAATGGACTCAACATGCAGCTCAGAAGTTACAGAAGTTTTTCCTTGATGTCAGTGATGGAGCTCAGGACCTTACAGAACAAGAAGCAGTTCAAAACCAAACAAACTCTTCTTGGATGAACATGATGGGAAATATTTGCAAAATAATACCCATGGAATCTGAAGAGTGCCTGGATATATCACACTGAATGTGTATTCTCACATGCTATATGTATTTAATTAAGCTTAATTAAAAAAACAGTTACCTGCCTGCGCAGTTATTTCACTGTTTCTGTGAATGCTGGCTGCACATACCAGCATCACACTTGGCATCCAAGAGGAACAGCCATGCCCTGCAGTGTGGCAGGCCCAGCACTGTTAGCTGGGTGACGGAACAGAGCTGAGCTCTGCTCTCTGTTGACGGTGACAGCGTCCAAAGGCATGGAATTGTGTCAGGGGAGGGGCAGGTGGGAATTAGGAACAGAGTCTGCACCAGAGGGTGGTAGGCATGGAACAGGCTGGCTGTGGTTTGAATATTGAGTGGGTACTGTGTAGAACTAGGACTGGATGATCCTTGTGTATCCCTTTCAACTGGGGACATACTTTGATTCTGTGAATTTAAAATTTTGTAAATCTGACCTCTAATTCACCAGCTTAGTGGCACATCCCAGATGTTACCTATACTGGACTTTTTATCTCTGGAAGAAAAGGGCTACAGACAAAGCAGGATAAATGAGTATGGAAGTGGTTTTGTGTGCTGCATATCTTGTCCGTTTCTTTGATTATTTTTAACAATAGTGTTTGATGCTTTCCAGGCATTGTGGCTGTTCTTCGTCTGAGAATCTGAAAGCATTTTAGAAAGATTAAAATTAAATCTTAGTCTACAAGTATATGCAGCTTAAGTTTTATTACAGTTTACACAACTGTATATGTAACTGTAGCATATACAGAGCATCATTTAGGAGGTGGAGAACAGAAGCACAACGTGGTTATCCAGTCTCCTATAGTTGTCACTAGAATCTCTTATTGGTATACAAACAATTATTGTGGACAGGATTAATGGAGTTAATCCTTTATTGAAAAGTCAATGCTTGCCAGCAGTTACTGACAAACTGTTACTGAGATCATCAATAATATTATCGATCCTGCCAAAATGTATGGGAACACAGAGTTTAACTTTTGTATTATTCATGTTGCCAGACTGTTAAGACAGTCCTTGTTATTTACCTAATACTTCCAATTCTCTTTTTAAGTTTTCTTTTTACGTATCTTTAAAAAATTGCAACCCCTTTTGAGTAAAGCTGCAATTTGATACAGAATCATAGAGCAAATTTTCAACTAGCTAAAAGCCACTCCAAGATCCCCTCAAATTCCTCTAGCCATGAACAAAACAGTACAGAGTGCTAACAGTTTTGTCAGTGCAACATTCCCTATAGCCACTGGAAGGGGATTTAGATATGTCTTATTCACATTTTGATACTAGTGGACACACACACACACACACATATGCACAAAGGCAATATAGTGAAGGTTAAGAGAAACCCCGACAATCTTACATTCCTAAGACCAGCTCTCATATTGCTTTTTCACTTGCCACAGCAATTGCTTTGTGCTACAAGTGTTGAATCATTAGTCTCGATCAGAGAAATAACTGTGGAAGGGCAGAATGGTATTCCATATATTTAGCTCACTATAGGACATAGTGAGTAAAGCTGATGACTAGAGCAAAATAAGATGTGAACCACTATGTTTAACTGATGTGAAGCACCATTTATTTCAAAGTTAACAGATTTTAAGACCAGAGGTAGTGCTGTAGTCATCTAACTCTTATTTCCTGCATAACTCAAACCAGAGTGTTCTGCAGATTGATTCATGCTGTGGACAGAATCATTCCTTGTTTTTTTCAAAATCAAGAATAAGGAATTCAAAACTCATGGTTGAATCAAATATAAAGGTGATGGTTTTTTTTTTTTTTTTTTTTTTTTTTTCCTGGAGAAGCTGCAAAAGCAAATGTACAAAAATCAATTTTATCTTTTCAAATATTCATCCTCAATTGTCTTATTATAGCAGTGTTTATGATCTGGCCTATATTTATTGCATTCTTCACTAGCATAGGCCTTGCATTCCTCACTTGATGTTTGCCATGTGTTGGGCATTACTTGAAATACATAGTTCTGGTTTATTTTCTCCACAGTCACTGGACAACTGAGCTGATATAATGTAGGAAGTTTCTGAAATTTCATTTCAATGCATCAGTTATAAAGATAACATATTGCTTGGGTGTTGTTATCAAGAAGATGTCATCAAAAGAAAGCAAGACAATAAACAATCAAGCTAGTGGGGAAATCAGCAAGATTAGTAAAATGACATAAACTGTAACTTACATTTCTTCACTTTCTTTCTTTTTATTTCCATCTATGTATGTCTATCTATCCATCTATTCTTATGTGCATACATGTGACTAAGTTTATTTTTTCCTAGCTGTAAGATGAGCAGAGACAAGTTTCACCAGTTTGACTTTGTGTGTCCATATCTTTCCTGTGACTATTATTACTCAGCACCTGTACTTCCACTGCTTCTTGTCTCCTGTAGGAAAGTAGGTCTGTTCAATATCGGGTCAGGTAAAGTGAAGGTTATGTACAAAGCCACTGCTTTCTATTTGTACAAGCAATAGGTACAAAGTGGACATTAAACAGGCATCCTCTTGTGTACCTGATCAGTGTCTGTTTCATGTCTATAGTTTTTACATATTTATCTTATACCTGCTTAAGGAGCTGTTTCTCTTTTTTTTTCTTTCTCTCTCCCCTCCTCCCCCAAGTACACACTTTTTATTTTTTTGCTTTAAAAATACAGAGGATGAATTAGGGTAAAAAGTGCTATCTCTGGATAAGATTAGATAAACTAGTGATTAGATAAACAGTCAGCTATACGGATGACAGAGCTGTTCCATTAGTGAAGATGGATCTTGGAGAAAAATTTAGAGCCAGTATAAAAATAAATGAGATTTGATCTATGTGGCATGCTCATCAATTCTACATTTAAATTCTCTCTTCTCATTCCCCAGCACTTTAATGTGGCAGACTCAAAGGAATTCACTTCCGAACTGAGGCGTTTCTTTTCTGCAGAATCTGAACACCTCTAAAGTCATTAAAAGCACCTGCCTCTCCCCATTGACTTGAATGGATGTTCTAGCTAGACAGCTAAATGCCAGTTCATGGTGTTAGCTTGTAGCTAAGAATGAACTGACTCCTAATAAACTAGGAGGGGAAAAAAAAAAAGAAAGAAAAAAAATGTTACCCTGCATGTATTTTTTTCCTGCAACTGATATTTGCTGAGACCCTGCATGTTACAGATCTTTCTGACAGCTGCTGCTCTTGCAGCAGTCTTTCAGCCTAACATTGGGATTGTACCTGTAAGTGGTACATGGAGGACATGCATAGGCAACTCCCAATAGCTCCAGTCAAAGAAATCGTGGATGAAGCTGGTTAGGCAACTAGAATAGCAATTATGTACTGGCCTCTGCTGTCTTTCTAGGCCATCTCCATCTGCCAACTCTTAAGCCTTTTACCTTTCTTTTCTTTAAATTGCTGACTTCAGTAATTGTATATGCAAGAAATTAATTTGTCATTCATGGCTAGCAAAAGACAGTAACAACATTCAGTGACTTGACAGAAGTTAGATAGATTTGTGATATAAATATTTTGCCCCTACCTCTTTTTGCTTTATATATGTCATCTGAAATCTTAACTTGAAGTTCAGAGGCAGAACACCTACATTCTCATGTACTGTTCTTAGTAATGTCCCCATCAGAGCTCAAATTTGAGTTGAGAAATGAATTTTACTCCAGTCTTTCCCTCCTACAGCTAGTGACAGTAGCTGATTAGTCACCCCGAACAAAGTATGATTAATTTTGTTGCTCCCAGGAATACAGGGATGAGAAAAAAGCTTTGAAAACTTAAAGGCTTAAGAAGACATTTCCATCTATCTAACATTCTCCCTGACCCATCAAATGCATCTTTTATTCTTGCATTCAAAGTGGATCAGAAGGTAAGGCAGGTACTTATTCTGAATACAAGTGATGGTAAAAGACATTTGCTAGAGTGTGGGACTGGTCTGCTCCCATCACTTTTGTCCAACGTAGGTATAGAATTTGACTTCTTTTCCTTTTACTTGGCCTGTTCTGGACAGTAATGTCCTCCTCTGGTGGGATTCATCTGTTATCAGTATATACTAAATAACCTTTGCCAGAAAGCTTAGCCTCCTTATGGAATGGAATCAAGGAATCAGCCTCTGCAGTCTAAATGCAGTTGTGCATATATCTGCTTGTCTGAGCTAGTCTTGACAAGAGGCAACACAGAAACTAACATCTAACCATTCAGAGGCAGACATTTGCACTGCTAACATGAATGCATATGCACATAAAATGTATTTTATAGATTGGGCTGAATTCCCCTAACTTAGGCACATGTTTTGGTTTGTAGTTGCCTAATGAAGCTGGTTGCATAAAATAAGACACCACGCAGTTAACAACGAAAGGAGAGTGCTTTTGAAAACCCGCAGATGGTGATTCTAGTTACCTAGTTTGACTGATATGCTTTGATAAATATAATAGGGAAAGAGCAGACTAAAGCTGGGCAAGACTCTGCTAATACTTTTCATTTTGTAATTTGAGACGTCCTTGCTGTGATTACAAAAAAAGTCTCCTATGCATTCTGTGTTCTGTTGAGATCTTCTCAAGGGAAAGTCAGCATTTCTAAATATCTTTTTTAATAATGTCATCACCTTTGTACTGAATACTGGGCTATATCAAATCAAAATGTTCCATGTTCAACACTAAACATAAATTTCAGTCATTACTGAACTGTACTGGATTTAATCAATGACCTAGAAACTTTTCCAACAGAACCCTCAGCTATTCCAGCTAGATCTGGTTTTAAACAGGTTTTATTAATACTAATTGGGGATACCATTTAAGTACACAGATAGGATGTTAATTAAAAAGGCATTCTGTTGGCTGTTCTAATGGTAATTTTTATGATTTCTGACTCAGATTCCATTCCTCAGATTGTCATTTAAAGTATTTCAAGATGCATCTTCTGCAGTATGTCAGATCCATGTAATGACAATGGGGAAAAGCTCCAAGAGCATTCCAGTACTTCAGAAAGTTCCAAATTTTAAATTTAATTGAATATAAGCATAACTCTCCTAAAAGATCAATTCAGCTTCAAGAAACACAGTTTAGAGAAGAAGAAAATAATTTCTTTGCATAATCAGATTATTCAATCTTATATAACAGCATCAAGTATACTGACATACCATGAAGTAAACAAATGTTCTAATTTTAAAATTAATTTTTAAATTCAAAATTGTCATAAAACAGAACTAAAAAGAAAATAAACAAACAAATGAAAAACAAAGAATACACCTTATAACTGAAAGGAAAGGAAAGGAAAAAGAAAAAAAAAAAACAAAACCACAACTAAGCAGCCACCCAACAAAAACACAAAAAAGTGCACCAAATTCTTTCATGCATTACTTGTATATAATCCCACTGATATGAAGAAATGTGTTCTTGAATAACTGGGAAAGAGTTTGGCCCAGGATGTGGAAACTATCTGATAGAAAATGCTGAATTAATTTAAATTGCCTGGGGTATGAACACTATCTTGTGGAATGAAAAGTGGCTGAAGGACTATAAACAAAAGCAGAAGTCAAAATATTAAAATATAGATTTGTGGGAAGGTCTTTTCCTAGTGAGGTATTTCAAGGATCTGTATTCAGTATGATTTTGTTTAGCATTTTCACTAATTGTCTAGATGAATTGTGCCATCCATTAATGAATGTTTTCCACAGTGAATAAGAGTGTAGATTTGCAGAAATGGATGAAAGAAGGATTCTACAAAGGAACTTCCACTCTGTACTGGTGTGGTTCACCTCCAGTACTGTGTGCAGTTTGGACACCACAATATCAGAAGTACATAAAACTACTGAAAAACATCCGAAGGACCTAAGGGAACAGCATGGAGTTGTGTCAAGGCGGGGGTGAGGGTGGGTGCTAGGAACATTATCATCACCTGAGGGTGGTCAGGCACTGGAGCATATGAACATTGGGTCCTGACACCAAGTCTGCTGGGATTCAAGGAGAATTTAGACAATGATCTCAGACATAGGATTTGAATTTTGGGTCATCCCTTATGGAGCCAGGATTTTGAGTCAACAATCCTTGTGTGTCCCTTCCAACTAAGGGATATTAGAATGATGGGCAGAAAAATGTCATAGAATGGTTTGGGTTGGAAGGGACTTTAGTGATCATCTAGTTCCAACCTTCCTGCCATGGGCAAGGTCATCTCCTGCTAGATCAAGTTGCTCAGTACCCCACTCAGCCTGGCCTACCTCCAGGGAAGAAGGAATTCATAACCTCTCTGGGCACCTATTCCAGCATCTCATCACCCTCACAGTGAAGAATTTATTCCTCATATCTAGTCTAAATCTGTCCTCTTCCAGTTTATAGCCATTACCTCTCATCCTCATTACCTCTCATCACTATGTGCCCTTGTAAAAAGTAAAAATAATAAAATGAAATTCATCTTGAAAAAAATATGTGAAGAATTATTCTATACCTAATAATGAGACAGAAACATGAAGACAGCATTATAACTCAACTTGCAAGCATTAAAGAAAGGAAAATAATATGAATATATGTTGATATTTACTTGCTGCAAAAGGGAGGTACCATTTTCTTGTTCTAAGGTTACACATTGTGGAATATTAACTGAAATAGTAATAGAAACCAATGACTAGCTTATAAAATAAGAACAATGCAAATAAATATGCTTGCTGCTGCAGTGATACGATCACCTCAAGACTGGAATAGATATCTTCTATGGCTATACAAAGCCCACAGTGAAGCACGAATGAACAGGTTCACAATGTGGCTTGAAAAGTGCCAAGTAGTAACACAGTGACAGTAGTAAGTGTGGCAAGATGATGAGCAACTTGATCTTATAGTGAAACAAGCTGTTCTCTGTGATGGCACTGACATCCTCAAATCCCTTCCAAATTAAAGTGTTTGATAATTCTAAATTTTGGACTGTAACAGTAGCAGTGGTAACAGAAAGTTTAATTTAGAAGGTTATACCACATCTAGTTCTCACTCTTCTTTGACTGTTGGCTATTGATGGCTGTCTAAACCTCACACAAGAAATTCATGACAGATAAATGAGGAAAATAATACAATGCGTAAAAATTGCAGCTTTGTATGGCCATTAGAAATATCAAAGATCAATAAACAAGCTCTTACCAGACAGCTACAACCTTCTTCTGGCTTAAACCAGCTCAGACCCACTGATTAAATCCTGAAAATTTGGTCTCAGATTCTTATGGTCACCTAATCAAATAGTATCTTTACTTATGCTTGAATTCAGAAAAGCACTTAAGAACATGGTTAAATTTAATTTTAAGCAAATGCTTATTGAACTGGGATGCAAGATTCCTGATTTCCTATTAGCCAGACTCAACTCTGCATATAACAATGTAAGCATTCCTTTTAAATAAGAAATGCTTACTGTTCCAGTTCAGTTCTAAGCACTGTTCTACGAGTGCCGGAAACAAAATAAGTCTAGGGCAGTAATGTGTTTTGGAAACTTTTTATTCCCTCCAACATCAAGTGGAGTTTGTTTTTTAAAAGTATGAACTTTGAAAGGTACAAAGATGTGTGAGAGAGATTGGGAAGTACAGTTATTGCCTGATTCCTTTTGTTAACGTACCCTTGTAAATCAGAAGCAGTCCAGTGGAACTTAACTATTAGGAAACTAAAAGAAAACAGGATCAGAATCATAGTGCTGGGTTTTTTTCCTTGAAAAGAATTTATCATTTCTGTGACGCTGGCTTCAGTCTGCTAAAACAAAAACACCTTATATAACTGTCACTGTAGAATAATTTTGAAGTGCATCTAAATTA
This sequence comes from Tetrao urogallus, assembly GCF_951394365.1. Classification (NCBI taxonomy): domain Eukaryota; kingdom Metazoa; phylum Chordata; class Aves; order Galliformes; family Phasianidae; genus Tetrao; species Tetrao urogallus. The sequence continues at coordinate 99,732,180 of NC_136814.1, read as the reverse complement.
TATATGCCTATTTAAATCCATCTTTGTACCAGCATGGTGACAAGTGATTGGCAGGGATATGTATGTCCTATGGAAGGGTGACAGTAGGAGATCCAGCCAGGTGGCAGCTTCTATCTCATGGATATTCATAGTCCACAGGGCAACATTATTTCCCTTAAGTTGTTTTTCTGGGGGGGAATCTGCACTGGAACCCACTGTTCCCTGAATCTATATGTTCATTGCCACAGATATTAGCCCCTCAAAACACAAAGGACCAATAACAAACTTAGATGGTTCTTAAAAGGTTATTAAAATAAGATGAAGTAGTTCACCAGTGTGGGAAAGCAGTGGCTCAGCAACATTTATCAGTCTTTGAGAACTTTTTGGCTAAGCTCACAGCAATTATCACCATGCAGATGCAAGTAGTGGTTGAAATAGTATGTCACATTGGCACCGTGCAGAATCCCAGGCATGTATCATACACTGCCTTTCCAGCATGGACTCTTGAATGGATTTCAGAACAGATATTTTTCCCCTCTTTGCCAAGACTTCTTTCAATTTTGCCTAGGGCTATATTAATTAACCAGCCGATTAAACACGAAATTTTGCTGTGTTGAAATATTTATGTGGCTGAGGACTGTGCACAGTAGTTTATGAGAGTCTCTTAAATGTGAAGCAGAATAAATGTAGGTGTTGGTGCTAGATTCTTCACTTTTTTTTTTTTTTTAAATTTAATTTTTTGAACCTAAATAAATAATTTACAATAAGTTTTAACTTTGGCATGTTAATTTGTGGTTTCTTGAATATAACTGGGTGGAATCATCTGTTTCTAGTCCCTATGTATTTCTATTCAGAAATTAATCAGCGATACCTTAATATTAAATTTCCATGAATGCTTATTTCCTTGCTAACTAATGCTGCCAAAATCTGATGATATTAATGACTTTAGGACAAAAATAATTCTTTCATAGTAAATCCATATTAGCAAAAACTGAACAAACAACAAACAAGCAAAAACCCCCACAAAGTCAGCAGGTATTACTGCCAAAGATGAACATGTCAGAAATACCTAGATTTCAGAGGCAGTCAAGAAGAAATGTCCTCTGTACCTCAGAAATAAGAAATTGTCAAGTTATTCTTATGATTCTTTACTGTCTTTGAAAAACCAGATATTGCAATGAATCACAGCTATAAAAATGTGACTGTCTGTAACCAAATATATTTTTTCCTCCCCAAATCAGTCATGTTGTGACGACTGCCTTCTTTCTATTGACCAAAATGCTAGTGTCTAGTAAGTAAATAAGGCATCTTTCTTTTTGAAATAAGCAGTCCAATACCTGCTGAAATTTTTTATTAGAAATGAGCCCCAGCTCTCTTGCTGTTTAAGGTCCAACAATGTTTTCTATTCAGGCAAAGTTGTTTATTCTGATAGTTTTAGTATTCTGGAAGATTACATTCACATTTTCTAAAAACAACCCTGAGTTTTCATCTGGTTTCAGTATTGTTCCTTGTCTACTTTATATCAAAGCTGTTACATGGTTTTCCTGTTCATGTTAAAAAGTCATTGCTATGTGCTGCAAAGCATGGTGCTCTAGGTCAATAGATTACCAACAAACCATCTTTCTAAGAGTGAATGCTTTATTCTGACAGATCAATAGAGTTCAGTCTGCAAAGCAGATCAGATATTACTCATATATGAAGAAGTTCATGATTTATTGCGCTACCTTTAATTGCTTTAAACAAAGCAGTGTAAATTCTTATATGGTCAATGTCAGGATACTCAGCTTAATGATTGTGAAACTGCTATGCTCATGTCTTTAGGTTCACCTAAATCTACAGAAATCCTACTGAGAATATAATGATTACTTATGTATTTACATCTCACACACAGATGCTTGCCAGAGTTTTCTGTCTCAAACTAGATTTTATTATTAGCCTGTATGAATTCTGCACCTAACTGTACACTGCTCACAGAGACAGCATAGAGTCTCTGATATACATTACGACCTCTTTCCCACAGCCTGCTTAGAAAATATATACCTGTATAATTCTTAAAAGCCCCTGAGATTGATTTAAACATTCAGCTAAGAAACTGTGCTAAGAATAATGCCAGAATTTCAGGATTCTGCGATTTCAAAAAATATTTCTGATCTTCATTACTTGTTTTATATTCCATATGATGACAAATGACTTTAGAAAATACCGTAAATATTTAATATGCTTGTGCTATTAACCCGTTATAATAAATACCCTGGGTGGAATTATTTTGTGGATGATTTAGTGTAATCTGTATGTCAGCCAAACACGCTGGAAAGAGGTTTTTTCTTGCATACAGTTCTGTTCATACGTAATATGGCTTACTAGATGATTAATAACTTAGTGCTGCTCATTGGGATACATAAAACATACTAAAAATAAATAGAACTGTAAAACAATTAAGGGGATTTGTACTTACTGATTCATTCCTGTTTATGGATATACAGTGTTAATATAAACAGGCAGGGTCCTCACTTTATCCTTTTATAATTTCCAAATGTTGTTATAAGATGGTAACCCCACTGAAAACAAACAAAACAGCATGACATGCAATTATAACTCCAATCTAAAATTGTGTTAGGTCAGCTTGGCTTTGAGAAATATGTCGCTTTTTCAACTGTTACTTTTGCTGGAAAATTCTGCTTGTAAATGTCAATGATATCATTTAAAAGTGAAATGAGATAGTCTTGTGTTCACCAAAAGCAGATTTCAGTTAAATTCTTCATAAGATTTACATTCTATTTACTTATCTTGAATAAATAAAACTCGAGTTCCTAAAAAGATTTTCTGTTCTTTCTCATGTAAAATGTCCCAAATGCACTTCATAAATTAAGAAAATTTTGGTCTCAGTAACATTTTCATTTCATTGGATCACAGAACTGCAGGGAAGGAACCACAAGAGTCCAACCCCCCCTGCTAAAGCAAATACCCTACAACAGCTTGCACAGGTAGGCAGCCAGACAGGTCTTGAATATCTGCATAGAAGGAGATTCCACAACCTCTCAGGGCAACCTGTGCTGGTGATCCATTATCTTAATCATAAAAAAGTTCTTCCTCATGTTAGTATGCAACTCTCTATGTTCAGGTTTTAGGCCAGTGCTCCTTTTCCTATTGCATTGCATCACTGAGAAGGGCCTGGCCTCAGTTCTATGTATGTAAGGATATGTTGTGGCAAAATGTAAAGTTACATCCCAATAGCACTGTGTATCTTCTCAACTTCTTAATTTGCAGATGATAAAGAGTTTTTTTTCATGAATATGTCCAATTGTGTACCTGCCATGCATGGAGGAAACAAAATTACATGGACAAATGAAATGGGGCCAGGAGTCAGAGTGCAAACAGGTGGCGAGATGAGTGGTACCTCATTAGAGAAAGGAGTCCCATACAATCTTCCACATAGGTAGATATTCTTCTATCCCAGAACTGCAGTATTTTAAAGGAAGGCTATGAGAGACTTTAAAATACTGATGACAAATAAGAATATGACTTTTTTTCTTATCATGAATTTTCAATAAAGTCTGCTAAAGATTCATTTAATTGAAATACATATTTTATCCATGGAACTAATTGCTATGTGATACAGAAATAAAAATTACAGATGGATTTAAATAGATTTTTTTAAAAAAGAAGAATTAGATTTGGAAATGTGGGTGCAGATCTTCCTCCATGGAAGCCTCTAAGCCATTGATTAGTGGAAAATGCAATTAAGATGTAAAAGAATCTTGCTGCGGTTTGGTCCTCTTTTATTCCTTCCCTTTGTTTCCCTTGCCAGCAACAACGGTCATACCATGTTTAGAGGAAGGGTTTGACCTGCTCAGCAGAGATATCCACATCATGTTTGAGTAAGCATAAAAGAAAGGGCTGCATAGCTTCATATTCATGAAATAAGTCTGTAAGGCAGGAACTTACAGAGAACAATAGCAGTGCTATCTCATGGGCTTTAACACATAAAGGATTTTAATAACTTTTTAATTGTTTCTCCATTTCGTTAAATATTATTCTGATAATGGCCAGATGGTCTACTGTATTAATTTGTAAATTTCAAGGTCTGAAGAAAAGCATTCCTACTTTTTTTCCTTACTATTAAAACAAGTACTTAGCAGTTTTTGTAAAATGTTCTTCCATTCACTGTTCAATCTTCATTTTGCTTTGTCAGATACATTCACTAAATTGAGATAGACCAAAAGAAAAAGCTTTTACTACTATTAACTTTAGCTCATGAAAGATATGTATTAAACCATATATACTAAGATTATTAGTAAAATTTTCCTAGCATGCCCGCAGACATAGCTTACTTCCTGAGGAAAGACTGTTCACTGTAAATGTCTCACAATCTGGAATTGCTTTTTGAAGATGTCCTCAAAATAGTTTACATTGTGATTGTTAGGGAAAAGAAAAGAAAAAGGAATGTGTCTTTAGTATGAATATGGTATACTTTTTCAATCATCATAGTCCCCAGAGAACTTGTACTGCAAGATGTGTGTGTGTGGCTCCATGTGTTAGCACACATTGAAGGTGTTTTTCATTTCTATGATAAAATAAGGCGTGAACTGATGCAAAAAGAGGACGTCTTGTTCTACAACTGTATGCTACAGGAAGAGCAGAAGAGCAACAAAAATAAATTCAAATACTCTCTGTTCTGTTCAATAATGGTCTTTTGCAGGACAGTCAAGTTTCCCACAGAGTAAATACAATCCATATTATGTAAATATGATCTTGTGTACATTCATTTAATTTAACATTACCATCAGAATAGCACATTTCACACGTGGGAATGCAAATCCCAGCAAGGGAGCAAATTAACTGCCCACAAATTGTTTGCTAACTATGAAGTTTTCCAAAAGAAATCTCTAAGGTATATCCTTACCAAGAGCACAGTATTAGAACTCTAATACCACATGTTTCCATTTGGACAGATGGCAGTGAAAGGTTTGGCTGCAATGTGTTATTAGTTAACGGAAAAAGACTTACTGATAGAGATCAAGGGTACTGTTTAAATTTACTTAGAGGAATGGTGGCTTGTAATCCATTCATACTTGCAAGTATAATTACTTCATAATTACTTGTAAGTGCATAGAACCTAGAAAGTCCAATGTTTTCTGTACCCTAGCGACTGTATTTTATCTGCTATTTTAATCTTCTTTCTAATGTGTTGAGATGTACTAATTCAGGTTCATCTGGTGTTGAACTGAGACAAATTATAACATCATTTCTGCAAACTAATTTGGAAAAAATCAGAGGAAGAAACACATCTTATGAATGCTATGATTTTAAGCAAGAATCAATGTGTTTTAATGCCATAGTTTGTATTAAATTTCAAAAAGCTAAATCAAAGCACATACATATGCTGTTTTTAAAACTTATTTGTACTTTCATACGGACTGCTGGGTGCTGGAATTCATACAATTGGAACAGTGTCCCCAGCTGAGAGACTTAGCTTCAGCTGGCATACCAAGAAATGCAACCTCCCCCCACCTTCTGCCTGATCACAAAGTGTTCAGTGTGGAGCAGGTTCAGCCTTCAGTCTCCATGTCAGATCCATAATCTTTCCCAGTGATGGGCAGGATTGAGTTAAGTGACATCAGAGTGTCTGAAAGCCCTCTCTGAAGTTATAGGGACCACTCATCTGGACATAGTTAGTCATATGTATCAGTGTCTGAAGGACAAGTATGAGGGGTGCTGGGCAAAGCTTGCCATTTCACATTAAAACAGTTGTGGAAAGGTGTATCAAATCAAAATATATTTATTTTATGTGAATAGACTAAGTATATAATAATCTGCAGTCAAACAAGAATAGAGAATAATATAGTGTTTGTGTCAGAGAGAACAACATATGTGCTGGTGCTGCAGAAATGCACTGGATGTTGCTGTGTTTTAATTCTGCACAAAAATCTAAATAACAATGCAGAATAATTAGATAAATCAGCTTTCATTCTTCATGCAGTTTCTCATTTTGCAGACACAAATCTCCATTTTTAGGAAAATGGAGAACTATAAAGAAGATATATTTCTTAATTACATTTAACATAAAAGGTATTGCGGTCTCGTGAATGTATTTGGATGAGGCAGAATGTATTTGGAAAGGAGTAAAATGATATAAAATTAGCATATTTCTTTTTCAGCATACAAGATTTTTGTAATATATTAAAGAAAAATCCTGTTAACATTTAATATGAGAAATGCAAGTATACTTACTTCTGACATGGGAAATACCTTTAATTAAATTATTTTCAGGAAAATAATTGTGTAGTTGATATTTTGGACATTTCAGTTGAAATCAGTGTAGTTTTTGTATTTACGCTTATTGTACTTTTTCACTAAAAAGAAAAAAAAGTATTTACTTACTCAATCCAGTTACTGATTCTATTTACTTTTTCCTGAAACTGATTTTCTTTAAAAAAAAAATGCAAGCAAAAAAAAAAAAAACCAACAAAAAACCAACACAAGAAACCAACAAACCAAACACACACACTCAGACACACAAACAACATCCAAAACCACCAGAATGTAATGAAAATATAACTTCTTTGATTTTAGAAGTGCTCATAGTCTTGTGCATGATTCAACTATATATTACTGCCAAATGCTAATAAAAATTCTCAGCTGGCATTTTACTCTAACTTAAAATACTTTTACAGTCTGTTTTTGGCCACCTCCAATAGGAGATACTCAGAACATGATGTCATATTCTTTTGGAAAAAAAAAAAAAAAGGCAAGAATTATATCTAAAAAATGTATACATTACAAGATCAATGTAAGACTTCTAATCCCTTTACTCAACACTGCTAAGCCTTTTCTAAAGCTTTGCTTCATTTTGGGAACCCCCACACCAAGAAGAACATTTAGCTATGAGAATAAGTCCAGAGCAGAGATCAGAGGTCTAGAAAATATGACCTCTGAGGAAAGGCTGAGAGAAGAGGATTTGTTTAGTCTAGAGAAGAGAAGACTAAAGGAAGACATGATAGAAGTGCTCAAATATGTACAATTGTGCTGCAAAAAAATCGGGGAAAAATTCTTTCTCCTTGTCCACAGGGCAGGACAGGGCAATAAAAAGTCATATTGAAATGAAGCAAGACAAAATCGAGCAAAAAAGGTATATTCATAGAATGGCTTAGGTTGGAAGGAATCTTAAAGCTCATCTAGCAACAATCCCTGCCATGGGTTGGTTGCTACTCACCACATCAGGATGCTCCACCAATCCTGGCCTTCCATACCTCCACGGATGGGGCACACACATCTTCTCTGGGCAGAAGTTCCAGGGCCTTACCACCTTCTGAGGAAAAAATTTCTTCCTAACACCTAACCTAAATATTTTTTCTTTTAGTTTGAAGCAATTCCCCCTTGTCTTATCACTATTAGATTGTTTAAAAAGTCAGTCTCCCTCCCAGTTATAAGCTCCTCTTGAGTACTGAAAGGATATTCGTTGGACATTAAAACTTAGGGTGTCACAAATGTTAGTGGAAAAATAAATAAACAATGGTGATAGATTGTTTATCTACTAAGTATACATTTTATCTTTGATCAATTTTCTATTTCCTTTTGAAATAACAGACTAAGTTTCCTATCTGTGAAACAGCCAGTGAGGAACCCTGAGGAACCACTGAGGAATCCATTACAGTTAGCTAGTCAGGTGCGTGTTTAGCTATAGCTGGGAAACAAGTATTGTTTTCAGAAATATGACCTAATGTAGATTTGATAAATTATGATAATTCTCAATCTAATGAGGTTAAACTGTTAATACTCAGTATATCTGAGATACCTTTATGTCTGGGGATACATCTTCTAGTCCTACATCTGAGATACAGGATTAGAGGATGTATCCCCAGACATAAAGGAGACTTCTTTCTTTTGAGATTGCAGCTGGAGGCCAGGTGCGATAGTTAAAGCTTCTACAGGAGAGTTTGAAACAAGCAACTGAATTGAGCTCCTAGAGGCTAGAATTTAAAGGCTTGCCAGCAAACTGGGAAGTCTGTAAAAGTAAGGTTAGAGACATTCAAGTTTTGGAAAATATGTTTTTTAATTCACTGCATGTGTATGTAAATACATGACAATTCTTCTCCTCACTAAAATTGTAAAAGAGTAAAAATTTAAAACTCTAGACCTTCATGAGCTAAAGCATGTGATTCACATTACCAGTAATAGAGGTAGTTCCACAAGGCTCAAAAAAGACCATCAGAGGAAGATTCAGTATGAGCCTCCCTACTTGTAAGACACTATTAGATGAGTTAGGTGCCTGGATGCTTGTTACTGTCCAAGAAGGGTCAGACTGAATCTAATATTATTTGAGAGGCTGTCACTCCAGTAGTATACAAATGTTCTAAAAATTCCACTCAAGGATACCTTCAAAGAGCTTGACCATAGTAAGTCCTACTTTTAAGCATCTGAATCCCACCTTTGCATCATTAACAAAGCCCGCATACATTCAACGTAGTAACAAGAATTTAAAATAAATAAATACAATTGAGGCTTCTGATTATTATGTAAGACTAGTGTTTCACAGTGTTTCAATTTTTTTCTCTTTCTGAGGGAGAGGAGGATTTTCAGTCTCATTTGTCTGCTATGGGAACCAAAAGCATAGTAAGAAACCTAATTCCTCAACAGAAAGTTTGTAGTAAAACAGAAAACCCAGCCTCAACTTTCTACTTCTACTGTCACTGAAGAATTATCACAACCACAGCTTAGCACAATGGTACATTCTCAATTCAGTAAGTCACAAATTTGTATTTTTGTGAAAAATAAATCAAACACATTTGATAAAATTTGATTTGATGAACAAAATTTAACGCGTTTGAAGATAACACTGGAAAATGTATGATAATGAAGTAGGTTTTCTTGAGTATCAAGTCTTTCACACTCTGCTATATTCTCAATTCTTCTAGCTATTTACAAATCTTGTTTTGACTATTTTGTATTAAAATTTCATATTCAGTTGGTATAATAATAATAATAATAATAATAATAATTCCCATAAAAATAAACTGTGTAAGTACCAATCAACATTCGTATTATCAGCATCTCTCCAGAAAGCAATTTTTTCTTGCTCTTCTGTCACAAAGCTTAACCTGTATTTTGGCAGGAGTGTGAGAAGATAGGTTAAGATATAGATGTGCAGAAAGTTGCTTTTCTTTCTCTTTATCTGAGTTTATTTGCTTGTAGTACAGTCTATTTTTCAGAACATTTCCTTAGCAAACTTATTTTGATAATTCTGGAGGATTTCTATTAGATCAGAGCTGCAAGATATTCTGTACTGGATCATAATGGCAGATATTTTTCTCAAGGCTGTACCATCTAGAGCAGGTAAAAACAGAAATGGGAACTAAGTAAGATATTAAAAAGAAATTTCTATGCTATTTCCTACACAATTAAACAGAAGCTACAAGAATCTTTTCAGTTTGTTTTTGATCAACCTTTCTTCCTGTCTTGATATCTTAAAATACATAGGCTGGAGAAATGTAAAATGAAGATACAGATTTTTATAAGTTCCTGGAGAAAAAGTGTACACTCTGAGTTTTTACCACAAATACTGTGGTCTGGGTGCTGTAGAGTTCCTTACTTGCTGAGGTCAAGTCTGGGCCAATGAGTGCTGGGATAATGAGCTGAGGCCACCGTGGCCGCATTACCAGAGATGAAGTGAGTTTGGGAGGGGGCAACTCTAAATTGGAGGTACAACATAAAACAATGGGTAAGCAACATGTCAAGTCTGAGAATGTGTTCATCTGATGGCATAGCCATGGCCTGGAAGAAATAACTGTAGATGTATAGAGAATGTACATGTGAATATTCTCACACCGATGTATTTCTTTTTGGCCATAATGTTTTTCTGACCATTTCTTGCCTTAGTGTAACACTATTCAACTGCCATGGGCTGCTGTACAATTAATTGAATGTTTGTGATACCCTTCTAACAGCCACTTGCTGGTCTTTGGCATATAGCCACAATAAGACCAGATTAGAATTGGATGAGATTGCCTTCCCCTAAGATGCGTGTTTTATAATTTTAGGAAATTCCTGTGAGCCATTGCACCTTGAAAAAAGAATAAGGGTTTCTATTTATAGCAGCCTTTGCAAACAACCCCTTGACTTGCTGTGTAGCTTATAGAGTCGTATGGATGGGGCTGGATAGAACTTATTATTTTCAGTAGAGTTGGGGACCTGCATAGCTTTGCAAACTAGGTGGGCTTTCCTGATCTCAAGGCGTGTATGGATATTTCATAGCTTACACAGCTGTAACATTCTTTCACACACTCTGGCTGGACTATCACATATGTTGCCACAAAATGTTAAGACATCACGACTCAAATGTTCTTTTGTTCCCCTTTCCTCTCTTTGTATGTTTTACTCAGTAGCTTTGTTTATTTTCTTAAAATATTTCCTTTTTGTTTGCATTTCTTGGCAAAGGCCTTCCTGTGTTTTTCTAACTGTAATCTTCTTTTGGTCCTTGTGCCAGCTATATTACCCAAGATTAGTCACAAGTGCACTCCAAGGGCTTCAGTTCCTCAGAAGTACTCAGGATGTTAGCAGGAAACCAGAAAAAGCTTTTAATTTACCTGTGAACTTAATTCACTCAGACCAGGTACAATACTGAAATACATAATTATTTTATACTTCAGTTTTCCTTCCTTTTATTTATTAACTGACAGTAAACTGAAAAGTAGTCTTACACTACTTAAGCGCTGCAAAAAAGCAGGCCTTTGAATCAGTATGAAATTATTTATATGGATTTTTTATATTGTTGAAAAATGGCAATTTTAGAACTGAATAAAGAACTGCCTTAACAGTTACTGACATTTCTGTTTAAACTTAATGCTATGTTTTTGTGTTTTTGGAGCAGGTGGACAGGAACACTGTTCTTGCTTCAGTAAGGAATGATGTGAGGTCACAGTCAACTCACAGGTTCTCCTAAGAATGTTACAACTCACCTTTTTTAGGATAGTAGCAAATGTTAATTTTAAGTCAGGTAAAATGAAATACTCTAATGGACTTCGTAATCAATATTTTGTGTTGAGAAGCCAGTTCTGGACCCCCCAACACGAGGAAGGACACAAGGAAGCTGTTGGGGTGGCGTGGCCAGAGGAGGGCCATGAAGATGATCAAGGGCTGGAGCACCTTCCCAATGAGGACAGGCTGAGAGAGCTGGGGCACTTCAGCCTGGAGAAAAGAAGGCTGTGAGGAGACCTTATAGCAGCCTTCCAGTACCTGAAGGGGCCTACAGGAAAGCTGGAGAAGGACTTTTTATAAGGGCATGTAGTGATAGGACAAAGCAAAATGGCTTTAAACTGGAAAAGGGTAGATTTAGATTGGATAGTAGGAATAAATTCTTCACTGTGAGGGTGGTGAGACATTGGAACAGGTTACCCAGAGAAGCTGTGAATGCCCCCTCCCTGGAGGTGATCAGGGCCAGGCTGGATGGGGCTGTGAGCAACCTGGTCTAGAGGGAGGTGTCCCAGCCTATAGCAGGGAGTTGGAACTAGGTATCTCTAAGATCCCTTCCAACCCAAACCATTCTATGATTTCCGCACTGTCGATTTCACTTGTGATGAGGGAGCAAGAATTTTTTTTTTTTCCTGGAAATTCACAATGGTTATTCCCCACACTTTTTGCAAAAAGCTACATTTCTAACCTTGCACAATTTTTAAATTGTATTTTACTAATGGGCTGAGGGTTGTTGACTTACCAGAAGCCTCCTTCAAAGAGCTAAATACCAGCACCTCCTGAACTAACAATAAGACATGTTTTACTAGTAGTGATGAAACATCTTCTATAAACACTCCCTACCTTACTGACCGTCCTTTCCCAGTATTGATTCACCACTGAAATATTTGTGTCACTTGAGTTCAAGTACATGAAATCAAACCTTTCAGTGCTTGGAGTTGTATGAGTGCCACTAAAAGCAGCATGCACTTCAGCAGTTAGTGAATTAAATAAGCAAAAGCATGCTAATGGTCTCTGTGAGACCAGTACTGCTGACCTTCAAGAGAGAATGATAATAAAATGAAGAAGACAAACAAGAGATAGAACCATGGGCCTTTTATGGGTAATATCAATAGAGCATGTGGGGATTCAGAGCTACGTGTTATCATTGTCAGACCATCAAAAGAAAAGTATTTTTTATTTCTTTAGAGTTTTGCTATCAGAAACTCCTCTGAATAATTTTTCTGAAATATTTGCAGGATCCAATCCCTATTATATTTCTGCTGAATTCAGCAACTGATAGGAAGTATTAAAAACTTGAACAAATCTCTTAAAAGAGGGAAATACATCACAATTAGGGGAAGTTTTTTTTATTTTTCATGAGTCCCAGTTTGGTCAGTTAAACACAGAATATAGAGAAATTGTATGGAAATCTTTTTTTATTGACAGAATACTTTCAAGTTGACTGGAACATGAGCTTTCTCCTATCTGCATTTGTTTAACGTAATGTTTGATTATAAATAATAAAATTATTGGTGAATTAAAATCTTATCTTTTGATAACAGTCATCAGAAACTGAAGAATGGTATATTCAACTTAGAAACCAGTAATACTTAATTACGATTTTAAACATCACATCACTGAACATATGTTCAGCTAGAAAGATATAATCATAAAATGTATGAAAGAATAACTAATATGAGAAATAATATATATATTTTTTTCAGCATAGTATAACTACAGAAGTCAAAAGGCTTCCACATAATTTGTGATTTAGCCTTTTTCCTTCTTTGTTGATGTTGTTGTCGTTTGCGCTCTATTATATATATTGTATCTTATACTGGGAATATGAACAGCAATTTAGATCCCCAAAACAGTCAGGCCAATTATTCCCATCTAGAACACTTTCACTGATTTGAATGGCATACCTTTTCTTCTGTTGCAAATGTATTGCAGTGTTTTATGTAAAATCTTTATCAACTTATTCAGGCTTTATAAATAAGATGGGTCAAAGCTGGGAAAGAAAAACAGATTACCTCTTTCAAAATATGAAAGTATCCTGGGATGTTCTGTCTTAGCATAGGCAGATGTTGGCAGTAAAGCTATCTAACTGTGGCACCATTTCACTGAATATGTATTTTCAGTCACATGAGAGAAGGGATGAATATTTGTTGTTGCTGAAAACTTGATGCAGTATTTTTAAGCTCATTTAAATTAGGGCATTAGGGAAAACATATGCAAAAGTAAATGGAAGAATGAAATTGTTAAGAAGCACAGGAAAAGAAAAAAGTGAGTGATGTATTGTATGTTCTCTGTTTCTTCCCTCTTCACAAAAGATGACATTTGTGCCCCAACTCTGTAAACATTTATGCAGAATGATAATTTTTCTTTCAAGAAAGTAGTCCTGTGATTGTAAATACATAAGTCACATAATTTGAAAAGTATGAATGTAATGCCTTCTATTTATTTCCACAGAAGCTACAGCCGATTCAAAGACCACAATGACACTATTTGATAGAGCAAATTCTCAGCTACAAAACGTTATTTTTCAACAAAATCTGTCACTTGAAGCCCCAAGTTCTAAAAAACTACAGCGTTCTTTTTGTTCCTGGGTCAAAATTTGTGGGACCCACTGGTGTAAACTTTGAGATGTTCCAATGTTGCCACCATCATTTCCAACACGTTGAAACCGTTATTCAGCTCTGTACAGAATTTTGTGGTAATAGTCCTCTAACTCCTGCAGAAGAGTTGATGGAGACACTCTTCATTTCATGATGTGACTGCTGTGCATTGCCATCCAGAGCATGGCTTGTCGTTCATGTCATTGTCACCACCTCTGAAATGCACCACCCACCACCTCACTATGCTCACATTCACTGTTTGGTCTGCATAACCATTCAACAAATATTGATGAAGGTCAGTGTGTGCCTTTTTTTTTTTTTTTTTCTGCAGGGAGGAATTCAATTCCACATCTTTGCTTCATCTGCACTTCCATGTCAGACACTCTTCTGTTCAGTCTTCCCCTCTGCTGCCGTCTGTTGCATGATAGCAACATGTAATGTCATACTGGTGGGAAGGTTCAACCTCTACTGCCATACCACCAACATCTGTCTGTGATGCTGTGAGCCAACATAATAAAATAGGAGGCATTACTTTCAGAGTAATCTCTTTGGATGATGGCTTCACCCCATCTCATGAAGATGCCATGGGAAACACCACATGGGAATATTCTTATTATATTTACATGGATATCTACATGTATTGGACTATCACCCCAAACTGTTGTATTTTGTTTTACTATTTCTTACTTGATAACATGAATTTATTATGCTTATCTACGGCATACGGGCAAATAAGGAAGATAAGATCAGAACAAAAATTATATTTTGACTCTTCATTTTTCCAGTCGTACTTTGGCTAAGGGGTAGTAAAACTTTCATTCTTTGAAGCATTACCTGCTTATACAAACTGATATAAACTCGTTAGAAAAAGAAAAAATTGAAAACAACAAACTCTCAAGTTACCAGTAATTAATGCAGGACACTTGTACCTTTACTCATAGAGTGTAGTCTTGTATTCCTTTTAATCTATGGATATTTTACCATCACTAAATTTTAAAGTAGATTACAAACCAAAAAAGTTATTTATGATGGTTTTTAATATTACCCAAGTCATGCTTTTGCCACACTCATGTCTGTTCTTGTCTTTGTTGTCTTTTCTTTTTTTTTTTTTTTTTAACATAAATATCTCTTTCCACTTCTTCCTCCTTTCGACCCTACCTTTTTAATTTTCCATTCTCCAATCTCTATTGGGCATATTCCCAAAGTATTAAGGACCAAAAGAAATTTTTCATGGATTATGAAGAATGGAAACAAGATATGCTGAAGTTCTGTAAGCACATTTTTCTTACTGATGACATGAAACATTCCCTCTCCTTTACATTTTAAATATAACACACGTGAAACAGTATGTCACTCAGAGCCTACTGGAAATACATCATAATTTGTGTTTTCCTACATATATTCTTGTACATTTCACACCAATCACTGCTTTCATTAGTGACATGTTGCAACACCACACTGCTAAAAGAGTTGTTGTCCCAGGCCTGCCAAATTCAAGAATGGTAGAATTTAGATAGAAAACTCTTACACACTCACAAGTAATTCGTATCTTCCACAGTCTGGAGAGTAGAAGATTGAGTGACAAGTTCACCTATTTACACTTTAAAATTCAGTTGTATCTTAGCACAAACTTCAAAGTGTACACTTCATGTACGCCCCATCTAGCTTCCATACTTTCAGATATTAACCATATCTACATTTTCATTTTCTTGCACCTGCCATTAATTGTCTAAAGAAAGACATGTACTGAAAGCACTGGTATGACTGAGAGGCACGCCAGACAGATGTGCACACAAAAGACAGTAAAACGTTTCACTTGTGTTTACTTTGGTTGCACATTAGCAACAATGCTTTGGCTACTTGAGTGTTGAGAAGTGACTCAGAAACACTGGGAAATGAGGAAAATCAAGGGCTCTGTGAACAAGGAATAAATCCAATTTCATTTTGTTAATTGCTCTCCTTATGAAACTATGATTCAATGATTGTTTCTGCACAGCAAATTCACAATAGCACACTTTTCTGGATAGATTAACAATACAAATAGCTGCCAGAGAAGCTGACTTTTCCTTTAACTACTGTTCTTTAAGAGTGATTCTGTTCAACAGTGTACAAGGTCGGCATGTCAATTCAAGACCACCCTGCTTGGGGATTTGCTCTCAACACAGTGTTGTATCGAATCCCTCAGCTGAGAAATGTCAACCAGCACCTTTCATATTTATGGTGACTCATAAACAGGAAACTCAGCCCCGTCCACGACACTGGAGCTTTTTCATATCTTAGACCCTTTCATGAAGGAAAAAGAAAAGGGTAAAAAAGAAAAGAAAAGAAAAGAAAAGATACACACAAAAAAGAAACCTCTCAAAGCAAAACAAAGAACTTAGCAGGACATTTAAAGCATCTGTCGTGTATTTTACTTGCCAAAATAAATATTGCCAAATTAGTAAGTCATACTGAACAAATTAAGCGCTAAATACAAATTTATCGAGTGAAACACAATGGTAGAATAGCCAAGGAGCTTGCAATGGTATAGTTCATCTTTGTAAGTAGGTGTTTTGGTTGGCCAGTTGCTGAAGAGTGACATGGGAACAGTAATAGAAAAAGAGAGCATTTCTGTTACACCCAAGATGAACAGTTTGTTTTAGAAAGTTCAAGTAAACATTTTCTAACATATATTCACTAGTTTTGGAGTGTCTTTTGCTACCAAGAGAGAGATAAAAACTGGTTTAAAAGGTCTCTTATGAAAATACAACATTTCAAAAATGGTAATGTCAGCATGATAAATTATCCAACAAAGTTTTGGTGGAGTTTCTTATTTCAGAATAATGAGAACATCTTGGTTCTATTCTCCCATATTCTTATAAGAACACACATGGAATTTTTATCTCTGATGTGATTTAATGTTTGATAAGTAGAAAAAAAATATCAGAAGAACTGCTATATCCATGTTATATGTGAGTATATAAATAAATATACATATCCAGAGAAATATAAGAAGTCTGATAGTCTGAATCTAGAGCCTGAGTAGCTCACACGTGGTTTATATGAGAGCTCACAAGCCATTTTTGTCAGTGTACTGTTCACTTTTTCAACAGTAAATTTCAATGTTACTGAAAGAAAAAAAAATTCCATTGGGAAAACCAAAGCTCAGAATTTTGCTTTAGATCCATCCAACCCAGACTTTCTTGGGTTTTGGCATTGCTAGTTTGTTGGCTTGACACAAGACATTCAGATTTAAAATGAAACGCTTAAGGTCTCCCTTTGATAAAGCTGATAATACATTGCAGGAGACACACTGCGGCCAAGAAGTCTGATCCACATGGAAAAAAAAAAAAAAAACAACACAGATATTTTTAAATAATGAAGCATTCATAGAACAATAGAGTTCTGGATCTGATACAGTTAATGCTGAACTGATTTGGATATCCAACATACCTCTCTGTACAATAAACACAACAGAAGCATTGAGATTCAGGTACACCAATGTAAACAGAGTACTTATCGATTAGTGAGTCAAAACTAGTTGGAGCTTTTCCCTTGCAGAAAACTTTCAGTATTTTAAGCTTTCATCGTAAGCTAAGTCTAAAACAAACAGTGAAATATAAGAATGTTTCTTGGAACCAG
Organism: Tetrao urogallus; assembly: GCF_951394365.1. Lineage (NCBI taxonomy): Eukaryota > Metazoa > Chordata > Aves > Galliformes > Phasianidae > Tetrao > Tetrao urogallus. The sequence continues at coordinate 99,715,012 of NC_136814.1, read as the reverse complement.
ACTCCAGTTTTTAACTATTGAAAATTTCTTTTCTGGCTCACTCTAGATAAAAGTTCCCAGCTACTAATCTCACAGGTTGAGCAAACTGCACTTTCATCATGAAACTACATTTTCATTATAAAACTAAGATCAATCTAGTAGAATCTTCTCCCCACTAAACCAAAAAGAGAATGTCCAATTGCAGCTAAAATTGCTTGTAATTTTATCTTATTTGAGAAGCAGACTGTTGGAAAACAAGCAGCACCTGCTTCTGACAGATGAAGCTTTCAGCTGCAGTTGTACTCTCTCATTTTCATCCATCTGCTTGGGTTGAGCATCCATGGAGTTGGAACTGAAATTTGTCTCCCAGCATACTCTAGGGAGTGACCACTGCTTTGATTATCAGCGAGAATAATTGGCAAAACATTTGCAACACAATTAAGAAAAAAACAAAGTTGTGAAGTTTACTGTTTGAGTCAGCCCAGTTCAAAACAAATAAACGTATTCCAGCAAAATGTTATTGGTTTCCTTGGCTATAGAGTTTTTTGGAAAGAAAAAAACCCACAAAAATCCCACTGCAATTTTAAATTTGCACTTTTGGGGTTGGATTTTCCTCCCAGAACACTGCAAACACATTTTTTCATGTTAATTTAAAACCAGACTGGATATTTTACAGAAAGCTGGCTTTCTGTTATTTGAAGAGGCCTATGTTTCCTTATTTTCCATGAAGCTTTGGTCAGAGTGAAACAGGGAATATTTTCATATGCTGAAAACTTCTATGGGCTTTGCTGAGGTTGAGACATGGAGAAAAGAAGAAATAAAAACTGATCCAGGAGTTTTCTTGTAACTGAAAATTAGATAAAGCCTGACTCCCAGACTGGACTGAGATGGTAAGTCTGTGTCACTACAATTTTACTTGCTATGGTGGAATTTAGATTACAGTCTTTAACCTGTGCCACACTGCTCCTCCTGGGGGACATGACCTTCTCTCAATCCTGGGAGGCCAGTCTTACAAGACAAAATACCATATTTTTTTTCTTTTTCAGATTTATACATGTTTATATTTTTTAGTATTCATCTGAAGTAAAGTAGATCCAGCTTTCTTTCAAATAATATAAAACATATGGGAACAGTGTTGTGTAAGTCACAGGTTGACAAGAACCAAAGCCCTTCAATGATTGTCTCAGACCAACATGATATTCTCAAATCTGACACGAACAAATATTTGCAGCCAGCCAGCCAGCTTTGTACTGACTTCACAACACAGCAGGGAAAGTTATGCACTTTGTGTTCGGGCTGAGTTCTGTTACACCATTTTGGAGGGCAGAAATGGGTGAATTGCATCTTGTACCAAAATACTCTCATGTGAAAGAAGCCACTCACTACTGTAGAGCTTATATCTGGACAAAACCTACATTAAACTAACTTATGCTTATGAGAAAATCTTCAAAACTTGCTACTGTCTATGTCTATGCTGAATTTATTGACATGAATGAGTTGCATTGTAAATTGACATTGCAGAAGTAGAAATTGTTTTGATTAGAATAGAGAAAAAGGAGTAGATTTCTGATTTTTTTTTGTTAATATGTGAATTATAAGTTCAAGTTAGTATTGTGATTTCCTTCATACATTATTCACAGCCATAGCTTCTTTCTGGTCTCTGCTGCCTTTACAGCAAAACATCTTTCTTCAAAAAACACCTTTTTTTTTTAAGAGTTTATCAGTATGGATCACTTTTAATATTGACCACTGAATTTGGCTACTAGAGATGCTTGAAGATGTTACTTTTCGTCATCATGCATATATTACCCCTATCTATAATGGGAATAGGGGTAATATCAATAGCATTCATCTGAGCTTCAGGGCTTTGGTATGCTTCATGTAAATTAGAATCACAGAGTCATAGAATCATAATCATTTGAGTTGGAAAAGACCCTTATGGGTCATCTAGTCCAACTCTCCTGCAATGAACAAGGGCACCCATAGGTTAATTAGTGCTCAGAGCCCCATCCAACCTGACCTTGAGTGTCTCCAGGGACAAGGAATCCACCACCTTTTTGAACAACCTGTGCCAGTACCTTGCCACCCTTATCATAAAAAACATTTTCCTTATATCCAGTCTTTTAGTTTGAAACCATTTCCCCTTGTCCTATCAAATTAGAGAACACCATGCCATCATTCTAGGAAGACGGGTACTTCCACGCTAGAAGTGGATGTGAGCTTTTGTGCACTGTTCTGTACTATGCATGGTATAGATGCATTCAGACTTACGCAGTGAGATGGAGCCTAACTCACTTGAAGAGCTGTATTTAGGGGACACAGGAGTTCCCACGTTGTTCATACAAAAAACTGAAAACATTTTGCCTGGGGTCCTCAGCACCTGACACAGAACACCTGTCTCTTCCACATTTCATGGAGAGGCTCAGATAGGCTGAGTGCAGCCTGCTTCCCAAAAATGGCACTTATTCCAGAGCATCCGTACTTGTTTCCATGAGCGTTTAACAGCAGCATAACTGAAGCCAAGCGTAAATTAGCAGCTGTAGATAGATGTGCCCAGCGTGCTGTACAGAGGGGAACTAGCAGGAAGCAGCAGTGGGTGTAACAAAAGCTGGAGCTGGAAGTAGTTAGGCATGTCGCGTTATATAAGTAGCTCTAACTACGCAATAGCATAAGTTCTGCACGTGCCACAGGCAGAGCAGGGCCAATTATGTTTTATCAGTTTCATACTTCTGTATTGTCCCCTTCACTTTTCAACAGTGATCTAATAGAAGCAGTACATTTAAATACACACTTTCATATTCTCTCTCATTTCTTCTCCCTTTTTTTAGAAACTAAAAATATTTCAAAGAACTCCTTCCCATCAGTATTACCATATGGTTCTATTTTACTTAATTGTTGCTTTACATAAGAAGACTGGAGATAAAAGTTATTTTCTGCAGAGTCACAGCTGTATTGCCAGCTGCATTACTGGCAAAAGCAGTTACTCCAACATGAGTTATTTTCTTCTTTTTATATTCTTGATATATAGCTTAGATCCATATTGTCCTCATTCATTTGAGTAAGCTGCAATAATCTAATGTCAACCATCTATATCAGAGTTACTAATTTAATGAAAAGATATTTAACTGTAGCAAGCTTCCTAAAACCATGTGTGAAAATATCCCTTTAATGCACATAGATGCAGCTCTGGAGAATACAATCAAATTTTGCCTAAAGGCAAAATTTGGCCACTTGGTCTACTGAAAGAACATAACAAACGAGAACTGTACCTATCCTTCCCCCCCCATATTGCTGGGAGTCAATTTTTAACAAAGTCTAATTGTGCTAGGTTCAATCTGAAGAATATACTATATTCATTAGAATTCTTAAGGATTAGTGTCTTCAGTGTGGGGGACAATCTTGCTATTATGTCCAAAGTTTGCAGACTTGTTGTTTTATCTTAGAGGAAGTTTATTCCTAGATAGTGATCTCCATAACACAGAGTTGAGAATAGAGACATTGACAGTTAGTGGATATATTTTATCACTCCTTTATAAAAGCACTATTTAGTAGCAGGAGGAATATTTGAGTCAGAAAAGTCTTGCATTTGCTCTTCTCGTCTAGTCTGACAGTTTTTGCTTATTTATAGATCTTAGGAGCTTCTTCATAACATTTCGCTATGCCCAATACTTAGATTTTTTACATTTCCACATGCTTTTTGGAGAGGGTACAGTTTAAACTTTAACTTCTGTAGTTACACAGGACATATAAAAATCTTGCATACTGTGGTTTGCCTGCTGAAAGTTACACTGATCGGAGAAGATAACTGGCACCAGGAAATTCAAGACACATTCACAAATGTGTTCATGTTCCATTGCATCCCTAAAAGTCTTCAGCAGTTCACTTGCTAGTGTATTGTTGGTGGCCTCAGTGCTTTCTCTCCCTTTGAAAATCTCTTGCAGTTGAAATATTGTCAAAATTGTTACAATTTCTAATTAGACATCAAGTAGGTTGTTGTCATTATTTCGTTGTTTTCTATGAAACATCATTTACAATACCATTTGGAGAAGAACTACTACAGTGTTCCTTATTTATTTTTACTGACTTTACTGACCAAATGGATGTTATCAGAAATAAACAAATAGGATTACCAAAGTGCCTGTCTCCATCTCTCATGGCCACTGGACAGTATGCCTTGAAATCTGAAAACAAGATACTGACCTTGTTGTCTAATTATCTTGGTGACATTTTTAGAGACATTCATCTGTCTGGAAATTAATTTAAAATAATTTCTTACATCATCCTTCATTGTTGATTATTGCTTTTTCTTTTATCAAGGTATACAAATATTAGTTAATATAGTAAAGGACATTTTGGGCAAACTTTCTGGTTGTCATTCAACACTCTTCTGGTGCCTGCCTTCTGAGAGTCTCAGAACAACCTAAAAACACCAACACATCCCATGCATTTCTCTTTAGCACTGTATACTACTCTGAGAGACCCCAGTTCAATGTGCAGCTAGAGCATGGAAACTAGAATTTTCCAGATTAAACACTATCACTTCTTGATGACATTACTTGACTACTAGTACCTAAAGGCTAGTGATCTAAAGGAGTGAATGTAATTAAGTGACCTAAAGGAGTGAATGTAATTAAGGTAAGACCTAGATGGGGCTCTGTGAGGACAGGATATGTCAGGGTGTAAGTGAAACCCAATAGTAGTTGCCTGCTATTGGATACAGAAGTACTTCTGAAGGGGAAGTAAGAAGCATCCTTGCTTTCTGCAGGAATATTTGAAATGATTATTTTTTTTTTCTCAGTTTCCCATATATTTTTAGAAATGACACTTCTAGTAAACTGCTGAAAATACGTATCTGTCTTTAATAAGGAAAGGACTTCATTAGCACATCTCCTCTATTCAGTAAGAAAAAAAAAAAACAGCAGAGAGAAAAGAGGAAGAGATTTATTTTAGTGCCATTTGAATCATAGCTAGCCTGGCATGCGAAGTTTGAAATAATGCTAAAGCTGAAAGAAATTATGTATAAATGGAAAAGTCATCCCCCATGTTTAACAGCAAACAGTAGATATAATACACCATGTTCTGGTGCAGAAAAGCAGCTTTGCAGTGGAATTATTCCAGATTTATAGTGTTGTGGCTGAAATGAGAAATTGTCCCACAGAGCATGTGTGTCTGTTGGAGTAACATAATACTCTTTTTCCTTGGATGAACTGCTTGCCAAGAGTGGCAGTTAGTACCATGGCCTGATATTGTGATGTAGTGAAAGACAGTCTCATACCTGAACAGCCTGAAATTTGAGTGTAGTATGAAGTTGTAGAGGAATTATGGACAAATATGGACAGCAATGACATTGTTATTGACAAAAAGAAAAAGTAGTTCTGGCTTTTAAGCCACATATTGCCATGAAGACATTATGGAAGAGAATCATAGAATCATAGAATCATAGAATCATAGAATCGCAAGGTTGAAAATGACCTGCAAGATCATCTAGTCCAACCATCCTCCCATTCCCAGTACCACAAGCACTAAACCATATCTTGTAGCTCCGCTCCAGGCGCCTCTTGAACACTGCCAGGGACGACGACTCCACCACCTCCCTGGGCAGCCATTCCAGTGCCTGACCACTCTCTGAGAGAAAAAGTTTCTCCTAATGTTCAACCTAAACCTCCTCTGGTATAACTTCTGGCCATTTCCTCGGGTCCTACTATTTGCCTGGGAGAAGAGGCCAGACCCTTTTTCACCACAACCTCCCAAGAACTTAGGGAAATTCCTGATAAACTTTTGTGAATGCTACTTCTACAGGGGTTAACAGATAAAACTTCAAGTTGATTTTAGTAAAATTGGTCTAGTGGACAATCTAGATGGAGATCACTTGCTGGAGAGTACCATTTTGATGACAGAGCACTATTGTCAGCTTTGCTTCTACATCACCAGATATAGGAGGAGGGGGCATTGTGGGTGTGCATCCACACTGGTTACAGCCCTTTAGTCTTGTCATCTGATCAAAAGGATGGAGGTGGTGGGTGACATTTTGCTGGTGTGGAAAGCCAAAACATTAATGGAAAGAACAGGACCTGAAAGCTCGTATCTTGAAGTAAACCTTCAAAGAGTCAAATGTTATGGCTGAAATAAACAACCAAGAAAATGATGTCTGTAACATGGTTCTAAAAGGACTTGAAGTGAGACAGGATAGATTTTAGTCAAAACTACAGAATAGGAGGCATTGGAAACCAAAAGATCCTAATTTGTAGTGATACTTTACAAACAGTATGATATATGCTGTCTAAGGAAAAAACTTACAGAATGAAAGGCAAGAAGGAGTTATCTGAGAAAAAAAAAAAAAAAAGAAGAATTCAGGACTCAGATAGATTAACTGTAAGCTGAGAAACAGTGTAAGTTAGGGCTTTTAGAGTTATTGATGTACTAACCAGAAGCTATAAGATTATAAAAGATTATCAAGTGCTGTGTCCAGAAAAAATTACAACTTGGATATGACTGTTGTTTCACAGCAAATGGATAATACCAGGCTGATTCCTGTAAAAACTAAAAGCAAGCTTAGAGTCATAGAATCACCAAGGCTGGAAAAGATCTCCGAGATCATCTAGTCTAGCCATCCTCCTGTCGCCAATACTTCCCCACTAAACCATGTACCTTAGTACAACATCTAAAGATTTCTAGAACACCTCTAGGGATGGTAACTCAAACACCTCCTCAGGCAGCCTGTTTCAGTGCCTGACCACTGTTTTGGACAAGAAATTTTTCCTAATACCCAACCTGAACCTCCTCTAGCATAATTTGAGGCCGTTCCCTCTCATCCTATCGCTAGGTTGGCGAGAAAAGAGGCAGAAACCCACCTGAGCAATAAGGGCACCCCTGAGACTCATCTTCTCCAGTTTAAACAATCTCTCCAGTTCCATCAGCCATTCCTCATAAGACTTGTGATCTGACTCTGTGAGACTTTCTGATCCTCATCAGCAGTTGAGAGTCAAGTTCTTTTTATATATGATTATTGATATTCCTACTTATACTTTGCCTGGTACTGTAAAGGATCTTCAAAAGCAGTTTCTCTGCTTCTAAGTACCCACAGACACTCTAGATTTTCTTTAAGGCTTATTGCAATACTCAGTTTAACTGAATATGTTTGGATCCAGGAAACATAGGGAAGAACAAGATGTCTATTTAAACAACAAATGTTACAAATGCTACATCCTTTCGAGTATCTTATTGTATCTGCTGTCAGAGTATGTGCTATTTTCATTCACGAGTGACACTAGTTTTCTATTCTGTGATTGTTATCCCTAAGGCAACTCCTACCACATGCCAGTGCCACCACCAACCAGAGGAATGAAAGCTATTTTCATTGACTCTTAGACTTTCAGAAATACTAGCAGCAATGTATTTATGCCCCTCGGTGACCGCCAGTGCTTTAGATTTATCATGTAATGTCTTTATCAAAGTTGTCTATGTTGGAAATTCAGTATTGTTTTTCTTTTTATTAAGAAGTACTTGAAAAAAGCCCTGACTTCTGGGTATGTTACTGCAGTGCTTTCCATTCAAAATGTGCCCTTGTTTGCTGGTCTACAATAAATGCTAAAAAATCCTATACAATAACATCTGCTATTACACAATAGCTCTCTATTTGCTTCCAGGAAGCTTATACTAACCCAGCATTGCGTAATTATTTTTTTCACATAAAACAATGAAAGCGTATGCTGGCCTGTAAAAGAGTGTATGGCCTCAAGTAATAAATACCTCTCAAAGACACTCAGCACAAAACCTCATTGTGAGAGCTGCTTTGCCAGAGAAGTTGCACTGTGGTTTAACCCAGTGAAGAGTATCTCTCTTGAGGCTAAAAGATTTAGTGTGTCTCAGGAAGATTTAGAAAGAACGTATAAGGCAGGCGAGTAAGGGCAGATATGGACACTTTACGTGATTTGATAGTGACAGGTGCAGAGCTGGCTGCACAGCTTATGCATGGAATTAGGACTTTAATTACACCCTTGGCCTTATTAAGAAAATCATACATTGCTAAGAAGTCCAGCCTGAGCTATCCCCACAGATGTCTTTGGGAAGTTGTTTTCCAACGAGATCACCCTTCATCTGGAGATTGTTGCCAGACAGATTGTTAACTTCTTCTGAGCCATTAATAATGTGACAAATGATGGTGTGGCAAGTGGGGAAAAAAAGTAACTTTTTCAGCAAAAAATCAAAATACAGTTATCAGTGAAAATTTAGAGAAAAACGTCTCAATTTCTGCACACATACTTTTCACGCAGACACTTGTGACAAGTGGCAGTACACATCACTGTATCCAAGCAAGAGCCTGTAGCAGCTACAGTCTGTAAAGAATTTGTTATTGTTAGTTGCTTAACACTTGAAATTAGATGCCTTCTGAACAATACACATAAATAAAGAGAGCCAGATGTGATCCATCTGGCCAAATATAGAGGTTTACACCAAAAATGGTCCTCATAAGCTCCCACTGTGGTCAGTGGCAAGAAAATAACACTTCCACGCTTTGATTTACCTAAGGTTAAATTAGATACCTAGAACTAGCCAGCTGAATACTCATTCACCCAGCTCCTATTTCTCCCTGCTAATTTCAAAGGAGGCTTAGGGAAGTGTACATGTTGTAGATATTAAAGTTTAAGGAGATTAATTATCTCTTCTATCACAAAGACTGTGATGTACAAAGCAGTTCTTATGTTCTTAGCAGAGGTTAATGGATAATGCTTTTCAAGAATGCATTCAGAAATGCAAAAGGAAGAGGAAAGGGATTTATTTGCCTACATACCAGATTATTTTGGGCATTGTATGAAAGCTAATGCAAGTAAGTAAGGTCCCTTATACCAACAGTTAATAAAAATTAAATATTAAGATACATTTTTTCATAGGATTTCTATTGATGCAACCATGCTGATATTCCAAAGGGTGGCATGGGATTAAAAAATCAATACAGAAGTAGCCATGACTATATCATAATAAAGGATATATTTTAAAATGTTTCCCTTCCCATCGTCTCTGTTGATGATTATTAGTGTGGTATGCATGTATGGAAAAAGCAAAACTTCTACTGGTTGTTCTTCACTCCACCAGGTTTTCATACTGGACTTAGCTTGTTGTGGGCCAACACCAGAATGTCATCTTCAATGACTTTAATGAGAAGCAGGAAATAGGAAAACATTTTGGTTTTTTTTCTTTTGGAATTAATTGGCCCAGAAGAATACCACGAAACTTTGATCAAATCCAAACTGAGAAACGCTAGGGATTCAATAAGCATACCCATGCCAACTTTCAGGGAATGGTGTCTGTTAGGTAAATGGTAACAAAAAATGCAAACTTGTAGTAAGCAGTGGAAAGAGCCACAGCATTAGGGCATAATTATTATGCTTAGTTACCTTTTAAAAAAAATCAGTGTACTCCTTATTTGAATGTAGCAATGCAACGTACCTAGCTGAATTCTGAAGCACATTGCTACAGCTCTTTACTATTTTTATCTTTCACTCATGACACTTGACAGTCCATAGCACACACCTTCAGTCTTGAATTTATGAATGGAAAGTGTACTATCACTAATCATATTATTTCTAGTCGACTGCAAGGTCATCTTAGTGTAAAATGGACTCTTCTGTGAACATAGGATTAGATGTCTGATCTGCAGTGAATGGAACATCAACAATTGATGATCCCCATATTAGCAGGGCAACTTCTAATGAAATAGAATTCTAGCATAATGACAAAGTAATGGGATGTTATAAACTGACTAAAACAAAATAAAGATTATCTTTAATCAAGTAATGAGACTAAAAAAAGGAATGCTGAACAAGGAGAAACAGGAAGAAAGAGGGAAATGATAGAAGGTTAGAGTGTCTTAGATGTAGCAGAAAATTAGTGTGATTCTTGCTCTACTGCAGATCAGTAGTTCTCAGGTGTTTCCTATCATTAATCAGTTTCCTATCTGTAGGAAGTTCATTTGCATTGACTATGATCTTGCAATGTCATCACAGTTTGTCCAGAGTTACTTTGTAGTGTGACCTTAATGATGCAAGTCTGGAGACCTTATAAACATGTTGCTGAGATATTAAGATAATGGTAGGAGATGTAACAGTAAAAGACAGCATCAGAGCACCAGAGTCTGTGTGACAATTATGCATCCCAAAATATTTTTTTTTCTTGCCCACAAAAATAAATTCCCCAGAAATCTCACCTACAATCCATCCAAGCATTTCACTGCAATCATCTGCAATTTTCTTTCTCATGAAGCCATACTTCCCAAAACAGGAGGAAAGACCAGGGAGCTGGTACTGTTGAAACCAGAAAGAGATGACAGTGATGTATTTTTTTCTGGCACTTTTGTTTATCATTGTGAAATTACTAAAAGAGTTGATGAGAAATTATGTTGGCTTTGAAAGGAAGATAGAATCCGTAGATTGACTAAAATCAATCAGTTTAATAATCATTAATCTATCAAAGCTATAAATGTTGTGACACTAGATTTCAGCTTTGGAGGACCCTCCATGTGTTCCAGAGACGTCGAGGTGTCATAAAAAGATGTAAGACCCCAAACATAACTCATGGGGGAAGAAGTAGCAGATTCTCCTGTAGCCTCTGCAGAATTTCACTTGCTCAAATAATTGGGACTTGAGTTAGGATGATCTTAGGGGCAGCAAGATTTCATGTGAAATGGTGGTACAACTGAAGTATATTTTGACAGAGAGCAACTAGATGAGACTTTTTTTTCTTGTGGGGGGGGGAAAGAGTGATCTGAATAATTTCCAATTTATTCTGCAAAAGATTGCTTTCTTATTCTTTAGAGAAAGAGGATATTCGCAACAGTCATACTAAAGGTGTCCAGAAATAATATTGTGAAGAGCACACAGCAGAAGGAAAGCACTGTAATGATTAAGGACATTTAGAATTTCTTTTTTACTTCAGGATCTCTAGAATAGCATAATCAATACAATAATTGAGCAGTTTTATGGGGAACTTTTGTAGCTGTTACATGCCCAGAACTGCTCCATGAAATTTCTGGAGTAGTTTGATATGTTTTATTTTGGATGGTCACAAAACCTGGGAGATGAAAGTGTGGGAAAAGCTGCCCTGAACATAAAACCAGCACTCTTGATCCTTGATAACTCAATATTCAAGAGCAGCAATTCATAGAGAACAGTGGGAAATGGATGGGAAAAAATGCCATGAATATTCAGGGTTAAATTTGGTCTTTGTATTATTCCTGTAAAATCGCTCTTGACCCCTGCAAAAGAATCATAGAATCATAGAATTGGAAAAGACCTTCAAAATCGTGAAGTCCAACCGCAACCTAATCATACTACCTTAACTCTGACAATCCACTGCTAAATGATGTCCCTGAGCACCACATCCAATTGTTTTTTAAACATCCAGGGATGGTGACTCTACCACCTCCCTGGGAAGCCTATTCCAGTGCTTAACAACCCTTTCTGTAAAGAAGTTTTTCATGATATACAACCTAAATCTCCCCTGGCCCAATAATTGGCCAAGTGACCAACCCTCATATTTGGCTTCCAAATGCTGTAAAAGAAGATGCGGCATTAGAGATGAAAAGCTCAAACATCATTTAAGAAAAGGAATAAGGAAGACTTTCTTGAAGTCATCCAAGTATCTTATTTCATATCTGTGCTGAAGTGAAGATAAATGATCTTCTGAGTCACCAAATAAACATTTTTTTAGGACATGACACTATGTAAAACAATACTATTTTGAGATCATCTTCTACTTACAAGAAAGAAAAGAAACACTTCTTGAGCAGTTGGAGGAAAGCAATAGCCATAGTACCTTCACCAACTTCAGTGCTTTTGACTTTTCCTTCTAGCATGAGCCATCTTATCTGAGCCACTCCACTTCTGCTGCATGATTGATTATCCAGTTTTCTGCAGGAGATGTTCTAGTGACATCCATGGATATCCAGTCCTTTCCCCCCCAAAAAAAATGCAACTTGGATGTAACATTTTCATCCCTGTATTATATAAAACTTTCAAATTATTTCAATTTGAAGCAACTTTGTTTGAAGGATTTAAATCTGAAATTTAGATTTTTCTTATTAGAATGATCACATCTTCTCTCATGTTTCAGACCAGATGGATGACCACAATCACAAACTAATCACAAACTTCCTACTTAGACTTTTCTTCAGGGATTTGTTTTGGTCTAATTTCTGATTATCATGAGAAATTTACTGTTTGTTCATTTTTTATTTTTATGGAAGAGGGCTAATGTATCCAAGCTGAAATAAATTAAGAAATTGTTCACTGTAAGTTAAATTTAGAATGAGAAAGTTTGTGCCAATTAAAAAAAAAATAAAAATCTGTTCTCAAACATAGACTCTACAGAAGTAAACTTCAAACTGCAGTACATATCTGGAATTTCTTTTTTCAGTGGAAGAAATGACACAACTTTAGATGGCAACACCATGAGTAAGGCATTGCAATAAATTATCAAAACTGATTATTAAGTGAGGAAGAAGACGTGATATTCACTCTACAACTTGTGTGTATCTCAGTGTATCTCTGTTTGAAAGGGACCCTGCTCTCATAAACTCAATACAGAAGTACCTATATATCCATGTTCACACAGTCGGAGATTTGCAAAGCACTAGAATATTTTTTATTTGTTCTAGGGGAGTCAAATCAAATTTCTGACAGTCTCCTCAAGGTAATAGGGGAAAAAGTGGTTGGAAAGATACAGAGCCTTGATCCAACTTCAATGAAGTTGAAGTTTTTCCCCTGACTTCAATGGAAATAAATCATGTTCTTGGGATGGGTGGTCCCACCACCCTCTGTGGTGGGCCAACTCACCCCCAGAACCTAACTTAGTATGTGCTGTGGTTTGGACTCGCTGCTCCTTCCAAATTCCGAGTTTGCCTGAGCTGCACAGTGGGATGAGTGTGACAAAGGATGGGACTAGTGGACTAGTATTTTTTATTTTCCTAACTTAGCCCTTGAAAAATTTAGAACGTTCTAAGGGGCTAAAAGCTAAGTATTATGAGCAGAAATAATCAGTCTTCAAGGGCAATACTGGCAGCTGGAAATGCAGTAGAAGTTCCCCACATCCATTCCATGGACATTTAGTCATCTTCACTGGCTCTCTACCAGTTGGAGTTTCCCTCCAAGCATATCCTCATACTTTTCTTCCGTGAAAAATTACTGAGCCTGAGTAGATTACGACTGGTACTCCAACAGAATGACCAGAGAAAGCAGCAGCCTCTTTCAGGTACTGCTAAATGTTTCCTTTGCTTTTGGTGTTTCAGCACGTGTAGGCAGCTGTCCTTTGCTGGCCAAGTTGGCTAAGGTATGCTGAAATCATAGATCTATAAAAATTTACATAAAGATTGGATCTAATTTTCAGCTTATATCTTGTTTGCTTTTAACTGCACAATCTGTTCCTGAAAAGATATTAAAGGAGTAAGTAAATCTTTGGAGTAAGTAGATCTTTGACCAGATCTACAAATGCAGAAAACTGCCATGATGCCTCTAAATTCCTGGAACAATAAACTTTTGCACCCATTTAGGATCCTTGCAAACATTTTTATTTGAAAAAAATGTGTCCAAACATCTGTAGATAGTTAAGTCCCAAAGCACAAATTTCAAGATAAGTTTATAAGTACTGCACATCTACAAATATTACCTGTCAACAAATTATCCTAATTCTTACGTTTAAACATGGCACTTGCCTCTAAGCAAGTAAATTCAGTACTGTCAGTAAATTCAAATGGTCAGTTAAAATTATTGTATTTTACATTAAAAAAAAAAAAAAAGTTCTGAATTTATTTCCCTTTCATCAAGCATTTTGTTGTTCTTACATTATATGGTTGCCTAAAAAGGAAGAAATGGTTGCACCAAACAGTTTTGCTAAAACCTTTGTAACTTCTCTCCCATGCACTCTACTCTGCCCTGGTTTTTACCATCTGGTTTACATAAACCCTGCACCACTGTATAGCTGTGTTCAGGTATGCTGTGCTCCAGGAAAGGAGCTGGCTTGCTGCACGGCAAGGCTTGACTGCCAAGTGGCCACAGGACAGATCAAGTGGACAAGAGGTTCCTTCCAACTTTTATGAGTTGCCAAACTGCCTTGTTCAAGACACTTTAGTTTTCAATGTTGGAAAGCATTCAGGTTTATCATAAAGTGGATATTTAAGAAATAATCAACTGTTGGCATCTATAACTTGAACTCTTTAAACAAGATACATAGGCTTTTTCGTAGTATGCCTTAGTGGACTTTTATGTGATATGGTGTCCTTGCAAATAGCATCTTGTGGAAGAAGTGGCATTTGGAAAATGACATCACACTAATTTTTGGAACCTATAATGCCTGTTTTAATCTTTTGCTGTATACTCCTCCCTGTTTCCTTATTTTAGAATTTTGATCCTCCATTTGAACTTCACACCCACACTGTTTCTCAAAACTAGCTACTTCATTGCTGTGCTATTTCTAACATTTTTGAACAGCAATGGGAATCTGACTTCTGTATTTTTTGTCATTATTTTGCAAAAGCTGATACCTAACAAGCTACATGGCCAACATATTCGAGCAGTGATCTTTTTAGTACATATTTATCTTTGCCTTGGTCTTTCATGATATTCAAAAGAATTGTTGTGAAGGACAGGATTTAAAATTATGTAACTTTGAATTGATTTTCATTAATTCTGTTTATCTTCACTGTCTTAACTTGTATTTCATATTAATGTCTGACAAAATCTCTAATTGTGAATCAGGGTAATGGCAAACACTTTGCTTCTGTGCAATATTTGAAATTTAGCCTGATACATCAAAGTTTCTTTTACTATTATGCTAGCTCTTCATCACGCCCTAAGAAATAGTTTGGTATTTCTAGCTTATTTTGCATGAGATGATCAAATCATCAAATTATGAGTGAAACTGTACAAGTTATTAGTTTTATCAACATTACACAGTGCTCAGTACTAATAAAAGCTGATGTCAATTTGTGCAGCAAGTTTTATGTGTGAAGAATAATATTACAGTGCTGTGTGTTATTTACAAAATGATTTTAAAGTACATGATTTTCAGTAAATATTACCTTTTCATGTGGAACATTTATTGAAATAAAAAACACTACAAACTACTGAGGGTGAAGATATTTAAAGCAGCCCTGGGACCATGCACATCAGCAATAGAGGAATGTAGTCTTCTGACTGTGCTGGTATATCAGGAGGTATGTATAAACTCTTGCCTGCAGAACTCACTCTTGCTCCTGGGTCCCAGGATGGCACTTGAAGAAGCATTTTAATGTGAATATTATGGAGTTTTCTTGGCAAGAAAACTCAAGTCAATGCCGAATAATAAACTCCATGGCTGTTGTCATTCCCCCTCTTCCAAAATTAATGGCAAAGTCATGGGATGAACTTCTCTCTGTCCCTTTCAGAGTCCAAGGAGTACTCTGTAGGAAAATGTGCCAATTATGTAGCAATCTGGAAAATATATGTAGGGGATATATGCTTGCTTCTCCTAGGTCAAAAAGTTAGCAGTCTGGCCCAGCAAATGGCCTTCTCCATAGTGTTTCAGTTGGAAATGTATATGAAGAAAAAATCCATTTAAACTTTAAAACTTGAAACACCATGACATTTTTCTATCTTCAAAAAAATCTCAGATTCTGGATACATGTGTACTCACAATTTTAGCTCAATTAGTGTGTCACTCTTAAATATGGAAAGTCCTAGGTATCAAACTGTGTTTGCATAGTTTACTCACAATGGGAGTTCTTAACAAGAAACATATTTATTATGCACTTGCATAATGTGCAATAGAACCATGAAAAATAAGTTTTGTAGCAATTATTAAAATGTTAACAATTTGAATTATATTGAGGTTTTTGGTTTGGTTTTCATCCGAAATAGCTTTGCTTTTTGCAATCCTTGTCATCTCTGTAATGTAAAACACAGTTCAGAACATAATTATAATGATGGGTGATATATTCTACTTTAACACTGGTCACCAAGAAGCTTCAGATTTATAAGTTTGACACCCAGACCTCTCTTCAGGAAATAGAGAGGGATGACATTCCTAAAGTAATTCAGCACCTCTCTTAGGATTGAGGTCCTTGATTGTATCTCCCTCCACTAGCTGAGGATGGAATCTACTCGGCAAGCTTTAGCTCACAGCTGAGTGTTTTCCTTCAGTAGAAAACCCAAGTCTCCCAGTGACTTCATGGAGTTCTGAAGACATAAAGACCAAATTTGCAATGCAGAATTGGGCAGTATACTTCAGCAAATCACTGCACGGCAGTGTTTTTTAAATTTCTGTTTTTTTTTTAAAGACATCTGATCTCCTCTTTTATCTGGAAGTAAAAGAAACAAATAAATACTACATTCCACTTTCTTTCCCCTTTCAGAAGATGAGAAAGAAAAAAAAAAAAAAGTAGACTATTGAAATTAAAAAGAAACAAATAAATACTACATTCCACTTTCTCCTTTCAAAATATGAGGGGAAGAAAAAAAAAAGAGTAGACTATTGAAATGAGTTGGATCCCTCTTTTCTCCAGGGCTTCTTATCTTCAAGGGTTTTTCAAGTAGATCCTTGCAGAGGCCAAAATCTACTCTGCCATAGTTCACAGTTGTGACAGGCTTTCACACTCCAACCTGCCCTCATGCAGTTGACAGTAGGTGCTTTTTAAAGAGTTGAATAGAGTCTAAAGGCTTCTGTCACTTCCAGGTGGTTGTGTATGTTGTACCTTCTAGTTACCATCTGTTGGTTACTTATGCAAAACTATTTCTTAAGCTAGTTGTATGACATTTCCTTTGTTTCAGTCACCTAAAGCTGGAATGACTAATTTCTAACTTCTTTCTAGTCTCAGAAATTCAGTCAGGTTGTTAACAAGCAGAAGTAAACTTGAAAAATGTAAGAAATAAAACATAGTGGACAATTGTTTTTACTTCAAGTGTTGACAAAATACATGAAGAAAAATGCTACTTCTAAACATGTTGGTTCTGTGGGATGCTAAATGTCATCAATTTATGTTTACTTCAGTAGTTATGACAAATTACAACAGGAGGAAATTTTAGTTGGGCGGATAATACGCAGGTGGATGTTGTGGGCAGGGAGAATTCCCCTACTCCTGAGTGAATCTTTAGTTACACATCTGCTTCCCTTTCCTCTAATCTCTAATTTACTTTAAGGGTAGCTGAGGATTTGCAACACAAGGCCCAAAATATTTGTGTCATGAAATCTTAGCTCTGTGTTTCGAGTTGCCTGTCTTTGGGGACTGAAGGTTATGGCTGTTATTTTATTGGCCTTAGGAGAAAATGGATGGGAATGTAACGACAAGACCAGATTAATATGAGGTAGCTAAAACAGAACTTACTGCAGTTAAAAGCCGACAGTCTCACCCTTCATCTGTGCATCCCTAGTTCTTACTGTCTTCTGCAGCTGAATTGGAATTTCAAATATTTTTTTTCCTGCTGTGTTTACCTTTTTCTGTGGAGAATGACCACCTGTTCTAACTTCTTAATGCTTGGGGAAAGTTTCTGAAAATAATTTTTAACCTATTAGATTTAAATATATTCAAAATGGAAAGTATCTGATTTTCTGGATTCATGTAGTT
The DNA here is from genome assembly GCF_951394365.1 of Tetrao urogallus. NCBI lineage: Eukaryota > Metazoa > Chordata > Aves > Galliformes > Phasianidae > Tetrao > Tetrao urogallus. Next base: position 99,697,443 of record NC_136814.1, on the reverse strand, counting down.
CTTCTTTCATAATTTCAGCTATTACTAAGACACAAAATGAACACTTTAGAGATGATTGAAACAATGAAATCTTTCTACAGGCAGAGTAGTACGACTTGAATATTATTTCCAGTTGTGCTTTTTTTTTTTTCAGTCTAATTCTCCAAAGAAAAGCTTTTCAGTATCTCTTTTTGCCTGAAGGACAGGGATGTGGTTTTCTGATTAGTTGTATCCTTTTCAAGCTGGTTTCTAGAAGGTAGTTAGATTTTAAGATTCCAATTTGCTTTTTCTTGTTTATCTTGGATGATTTCTAGCAGAAAACAATTTGTGCCTGTTGTTTTATCTTACACTGGTTTCTTATGAGAATTCCATTCTTGGAACAAAAGCTAGTTGTTTCTATGAAACCATGTCTGAGCTATTCCTTGACTCCTACGATTTTTCCTGGGTATTAAGAACAAGGCCATAGTTTTGAATTAAACGACACTGGCTTTCATTAACTTGAACTCCAGATATTAGTTAAGGGACAGGCTGAAAAAATTGTTCTGCTCAGTGGCAGTGTCTAGAAGCATCTACAACTTCCTCAAGATGAGATCTACAACTGGTTGTACACCTCTTGATCTTGAGTAGTAAATCTTTCCTTTTTTTGTCTGAGCAATGTTTGTCTGTTTAGTTGAAAGTCATTTGAATCCCAAATATGGTAGACCTTTTGCAATTAATTTTTGCAAATAGCCTACTTAATATTTCCTGGTTTTATGCTGCCTTTGCTCACTTCCCAAGCTGCTCTGCTATGCAGGATCACTCTCAGCAGTGTGGAAACAAAGTTCTCTGGCCTGAGCAGCATCAGAATCAACACAAATGTATTGGTAACCACTGAATCTAAAGGAAATCAAGCACTAATCTTAAAAACAATTTAAGCCAGTAGATTTTTGATGTTTAGTGCAGCAACAATGAGAGATCAATCTGCTTCCTTTTCTTTCTGACAAGGATATTCTACCTCTCCTGGTAAATGATGACCTCCATCTGAGTTTATACAAGCTTTTCTCACCTCCCATCTGGAATTCAGTAATGCAATATAGCTGGGCACTAAGCCATCTGCCCTAGGAATTTGTGGCTATATGTGATAGTGTGACACAACAATGCAAGCTGTATAACTATCCCAGAATGTCCTCTCTCTCTACAGGCTTCCTATAGAAAGAAAAAAAGAAATCTTTCCCCTTGTCTGCAGGATGATTTATGGTGTGGACTCAGATAGGTAAGGCAAAATAGATTATGGTCCAGAGATCCAAGTTAGTATGTCCATACAAGTGCAGAGCAGGACTTTGTGGACTCACCAGTTTGCATCTGGAAGCAGTATAGCTGCAGTACTTGGCGCTGTGCCCAAGCTAATTTACCCTGCCCTTTGTGCGTGAACGTGACTATTCTGCTTCCAGGCCTGATTTGGCAGTTTATCCAGAACCGCCCTTCTGGGTTCTGGGGTTAACGCAGGAGGAATGAGTCTGTCTGCAGCTGGCAGTGCGGACAGGCTTTCAAAGAATCTTTGGCACTGGGGTGGGAACCTGGGATGCAAAATCTCCGCCCCAGGCACAGCAAAAGCTTTCTACCCAGAAGGTATCACTTGTCTGCGCAGAGGAAAAAACATTCCTTTCAAGGGGCTGGTCCAAGTTTCTGGAAGTAATTCTCACAGGAAAAGAAATTTTTAAAGAAACACCCGACAATCCATGTTGCCTTGTCTATCATATGCCATCTATCCAGCCCACTTTTCTACTTGATACCCGCAGCATGTTTATCACTCAACTCTCCTACTCTTCCTCTCCAAAGTGTTACCCAAATGCAGTGATATGCCCAGAGTACCTCTTTGCACAGCAGAGAGAGAAACTGAAAATGACAGATACAAGTAATGTGGCTTCATGTGCTGTAGAGAGGCATTGAAAAGAAGAGATATAAGGTTCTTCATAGAACTGAATACAATAGTGATAGAATCGTGGAACTTGGGTTAGAAGAGACATTAAATATCATTGAGCTCCAACCGCCTGCCATGGGTTGGTTGCCACTCACCACATCAGACATACCCAGGGCCCATCCAACTTGGCCTTGAACACCTCCAGGCTTGGGGCATCTGTAGCCTCTCTGGGCAGATTGTGCCAGTTCTCACTGCCCTCTGATGTGCCTGTGTTTGAATGTGATACTTCAGAATACACATAAGTTTGAATTTGCAAAGATTCTTCCCTTCCATACTCACCTCAACAAAATAAAAATTAAAAAAAGAAATACAGTCATATTAATCCATGTTATGTGTTATTGAGTAGAGCTTCCATTTACTTGGGTTTTATACTGTGCTCAGCACACCAAGCTAAGCAAGTAGTAAATAAGAATACCAGATAACTATGGATTTTCTGTTGGGAAACATATTCTTTGCAGTTTCAGGGCTGCTGATGCTTTTCGCAGCAGGTCTCTGACTACATAGGAATAGCATTCTGGTATTTACCTGAGGCTGCCTCTTTATTTCTTGTTTGTTCTTAGTCCTCTTTGCGAGGTCAAGCTTCCCTTGAGAAAAATGAGAATGGGACTTTTGCCTGAGGTGGTGAGGTCTTCAGAGCTATTTTTGTTGATCACATTTTTGGCAAACAGAGAAGAGTTAGGTGAAAGTTCAGCAAGAAGGAAAAGCTTTATTTTAAATTTGGAACCTGCATGAACTGAGCCAGCACAGAGCAAAATTGAATTAAAAAGTAAAAAATAAAAATTAGAGATTTCTTTAGTTTCACTTGTGCATAGTTCTAGTTGGCTTAAATGTAGACCTGTACATCAGTCAGGTATGTTTTAAAGATTTTTGAGCTTTGTAAAATATTTGATGAAGCTGGGATGAATTTCAGATCTGTAATGAAACATGGAAACAGGTGCGCTTCATGTGGTTTGGATATCTTATTATAAATAGTTTGCATTGCTTTAATAGTGACAAATTTAGAAAACTACCTTACCAGATGTATGCAGACAAAAAGGATATGAGGACCAGATAGAAAGCTTGTGCATTTCTGCACTTCTGAACTGAAACAGAGCTGCTTGAAGCTTTGTCCAAGCTGAGTACAGAATATAATGGATTATCCATTGTATGGTAAAGTGGTCCAGATTCGAATGAAAAGCATTTAAAAAAAAAAAAAAAAAAAAAAAAGGAGCAGGGGAGAGAAGGGGAAGAACAAGAACATAGTGAAATTCTGAGTAATTATTTCCTCAGAATTTTTACAACCGGAGTCATAAATCATAATGAAGTGGATTATAAGACGAAGTCTCTTTTCTGAAAGTGTTTAAATCTCTGAGCCTTGAGTGGCCTGCAGTAACTGATACCTGGGTCATGATTCAGTGTTTTAATTAACAGTGTTTTGTGTTACAGCTAGGTTAGCTGCACAGAATGCTAAGAAGACACAATATGAGGAAGCTTCATGCTGCACAGATCTTACAGTTCTTAGCTAGTGTTTGTGTTATGCTTATTATGCTTGATAGGTTGTAATGTGTCATATGGGAAAAAGCCAAATTTCCTACTTATTTATATAGAGAGCTGGATGGGAAAAAAATTACTCCCAGCAAAATGATTTGATGAATGCCTTCTGCAATTTTACTGCAGAGAGAATGAAAAAAAGGGCAAATACCCCCAAACAAACAAGTAAAAAGTTTGGGTGAAGAGTATATGTTTCAATCCAGAAACTCCTAAATACTTTGCAGATCTAACATATTCTAATTGCACGTATCTGGGATTCCAAACCAGAAAATATCTCACGTGAGATATCATAAGGCTTTATTTTGGTGAGATGACACAGTAAATTTGGAAATATATAAGTGTGGTTTAAAAATGTCATGACAGGTCTCTGAAGTGGTTGTTTTGTATGTCTGCAAAGATCCATATCTGTGAGTATAGGCCTTCCCTGTACAAATAAAATTTTGCTTCAGGAACAATGGTCTCAACTCATTTCAGCTAATTTAAGTACTTATTAATATGAAAATGAATTAGTCTAATTCCCCTCTCTAGTCAAGTAGAGAGAACAGATATTTCCAGAGTTCAATCCCAACGATCTACTTTTCTGCTATCATTGAGACATCACACTAGATGAAAACAGTAATTTGTGATCTTTCAGTATGGCTACAAAACTGAAACAGCTCTACATAACTTTTATTCATTAAATCAATATTGAAGTTTCAACTCTTTCAACTTTGCTTCCAGCTCCAAAGAGGAGTCCAATCCTGTACAAGTTCAGTGTAGGAAGAGCTATAGATATGTATTTTGTATTCAAAATGGAGACTTCAGGAAGAACAGGCTTCTCTGATAAAATATACTGGGGTTTTATTGTGACAACCTCATGCTTTCCTTGCCTACATTAAGTTTTACAAGCAAACTTGCAAGAGCAAATAAAAGTTGTGATGACTTCAGGATTTCCAGGAAGAGAAGAAGCAAAAAGATCACAACTGGAATGCAATTAGCTTCAACAGCCTGCAGTGGCACATCTTCCTTGACACCAGCCATAACACAGTACTTGATGGAAAAAGGACTGTTCCATGGTAGACTTGCTTTATATAGTACTTGGTGTATGCTGTATTAATATACTACTGGGCAACAATATCCTGCCATAAAAGATGTTGGCACATATTAATAATTCTTCCATGAAATGTTTATCTGATTCTCTGTAAGAAATAAATTTTTTGTAATCCGTGGATGAGATAGAGTGTATGTTCCACTGCATGATTCATGACTGCCCCTTATGGTCAGCAGGAATATCTGAAGTTTTCAAATTACTGTTCAATACAGACTTCACCTTTCCTTTACGTACCATTCATTAAAAGGCAGATATTTTAGTGATTCATTTTGCACTGAATCCATAGTCCTGAGTCACAACTAAAATATTCCCAGAAAGAATGCGAACAGACTGTATGAGCATATTTTGAATAAATAGCAACCTTATGCAAAGAGCCATATTCTTGTACTCTTATTTGCATTGGCGACTGTCCAGAATAAGCTCACTGATATTCATGCAGTTGCTTCAGATTTACCCAAATCCTACTGAGCAGAATTTAGCCCACTGCTGTAAATCAATGGTTACGCTGTACTTAGAGTGAAAATGAGCCAAGACCTACTTGTCTAGCTATATAACAGTTTCTAGAAATCTTAGAAGGAATTTTGTCTGATTACAGCAGGATTTGATTTTATGTCCACGCCCTGGAGGGCAGCTTCTCTGAGCTGGTCACCTTCTTGCTGAATTAGCGATTTTGGAATTATAGGTGAGAGAAACTTTCTAATATTGTAGGAAATATACATATGTGGTAACAAAGCTGCTGATGCATTAACATTTTGCAGAGTATTAACCACAAAGGAAAAGTGATGTGGCATTAAAATAATTTGACATTGTCCCTGCTATTTGTTGCTTGTTATCACTGTTCGTTGCCAGTTCAACATTCCTTGAAAACTTTAAATCCTACCTTGGGAAAATGAGGTAGGGAATATGTGCAATAGCTGATGACATCATCTGCTTGTAATGGCTATAAATCTTGAGTGAATTTGTAAGTACAAATGTGCAGCTTTGGAAGGTGCCAGATTTCACGCCTGCATACTTATAGCTTGCAAATTCATCACATGCAGAATGTAGGAACATAATTTTCATCCAGAATGCACTCAATTGCGCTTTGATGAAGCCAGATCAGGAAAAAATGCCAACCTCAACTAGAAAAAATATGATGTCATATTTTATAGGATATTAATTTATATTTTATTTCACATTTTTAAGTTACTTCAAATGCTTCATTTTTTTCTTCATCTAAGTGTCAGTTTGATGGTTTGGAGACATTTTAGAAATTAGCCTTATGGTATAACAGCAAGACATTTTCTTGCACACTGAGTGCAGTATAAGTGAGTGTTAACAAAGCACTAATGTCATTTGGACAGGATAATACTAGTTAGTGTGTCCAAACCTCTTAAAAGTACATTTTAAAATATTATATTGCCAATTAAGCATCAAGGTGAAAAATTCTTGTCTTTTTGTTGGCATAAAAAGTCTCTTCTAAGGTTTTCTTTTCCCTTATATCTTTTTTAAAAGTAGGAGAAAATTTAACTTTACTTTAAGAGGTTTGTATATACAGAAGTGCTCTTTAAATAACTTATTCATTGTGGCAAAGCAATATCACCAGGGAGAAAACTGGCAGAAAGCCTGGTTGAAAAGAGGCTGGATGGTTTGGGGAATTGGTAATGAAATCCTTCAGTTTTACCAACCTGCTTTGTGCTGATTGCTGTCCAGGTTTGGTCACAACCACTGAAAACTCTTAATGCAGAGCCGCCCAAGAACCAAAGGCTTGTGCCTACTTTTGATCCTGACCTGTTTAGATTTGGGTAGAAAGGGCAGGTGTATCTCAGATGGCTGCTGTCTGAACTGTCTCCAGTTGTGTGTGGGGAAAAAATTGCTGATATCAGCGTCAGTATAGGCAGGTGCTCATCTTCCCTCTATTATTCAACAAATTAGCCATGATTTGAGTGCTAGTGGTAACTAGTTGATGTATTTTCCTAAATTTCTGCTGACTCTTCAATCTCTGATACGCCTGGGGGCCAATGAGGGTGTACATAAGTTCTTACAGACACAACTTGGTCTTTTTTTTGTTTTTGTTGTTGTAGCATGCCATGTGTACTCTGTGGCGTTGCCAGAACATTTCCAGGTGTCTATAGGAGGAATTTCCCTCATTTGGGATCAGACTTCAACAGTAAATCTCAAGTCAGGTTCTTTAGCTCTAGTAAGATTTTATTCAGATCTTAGGTGCTGGAGCTAGTACTTAGGATCCAAAAGTCCTATTTAAGCAACATCAAAGTTCATTGAATTTTGAGATAAAATCTCATGGGATGAAGGTACACATGCCTGATGGCTTTCTTTTCCTGCTATCTGAGGATGTTTCAAATCTTTTCTTGCCTTTTCTTGATCTTGATCATTTTTTCTGTTCCCAAAGTGATGAGGAAGAATCAGTGTGGATTCCTTTTTTTTTTTCCAAGTAGCTCATCCAGCAAAATAGCAACTTCACAAACAAGCCAATACAGCATACCCATTTGCATCAGTTCTCTGATCTGACATTCCATAAAAACATTTGTGTTCTCACAAGAGGCCTGCTGGCAGGTATATGAAGGCACGGAATAGGAGTGGGTGGACCACTGTTTTAGGCAGTACTTTGGGATATTTCAGTTAATGAGAATACCATCACCCAGAAAGTGACAGTTAAGTTTGTTCCATATATGCCCATTGTTCTCCCTTTGAGCTCTTACAGGTGTGTAAAGGTGCTGAGGATGAAGGACTCAATTTCCAACTAAATCCACCTTGCTTGTTCCTCTTCTTGTTCACTTACTTGATAAATGGAGGGTCTATTATGGCAAGATAAGAAATATAATCTTTCAAAAGAATCTTATGAGAAAGAAAAAATACAGACTCCCTTCTAACTCATGCCATTCTATGATTCTACAATTTCTACATCAGTATCAATCATATATTAATTCTGTGTTTACCTGAATGGATGCAAAATTATTGATAATATGTATTAGTGCAGATTAATTTATACTTAGTGACATATAGTTTTGTTTCATCTTGAAAAATATGTAACATATCAAATTGTAAAGCTGAGTTTGTGATATCTTTAAATTTCAAGAGTTGCAAATGCCCAATTCTCTGTCATGGTAAAACTTCCATTTAAAAGGCTTTATTCCATTACTGCATGTGCACAAATCGTGCCTCAAAGTATCACGGAACATTTTGAATAGAAAGTTCAGGGCTGATAGCATAAAAATGTTCTAAATAGATATTTCAGATTACCCAGAATAAGTGTAAATTGGATTCCTGTAGACAACAGATCTGTTCATATTCCTACCTGCTCAAACTTAAAAATAAATTATTCCACTAAATATATTATTTGGATGTATATTTTATTCTAGTTTTAACATTTATTTAGTTATTCATTACACATCTGCTCTTAGCTATAGTTCCATCAGTACAATACTATTCTGGTATTTATCATAGACGGTTGTGTTCATGGTACAGTAATTTGAAAATCTGCATTTGGAATGAGTGAGAGAGAACACATACATGATTAAATTAGTTCTGGCAGTGGAAATTAGAAGCAAACCAAGAAGTCAGAAGCACATTTATTTTGAAATTTAAATGGATATTTTCAATAACTATAAATAAAAGAGTTAACGTTTTATAGCACATCTTTTGCAACAAATAATTAACATCTATGAATAATGATATCTATAGAAGTTCATCCTAAGAACCATGCCACATTGTTTTAGTCATCCTGTAGTATTTTATGCCTTTGTATTGGCTTTCCTCCCACTGTTAGTAATCTAGATCCAGGGAATGATCTCCAGGGAGCTATGAGATTGTTTGGAGGGAACTGTTTTTTCCTCATGTATGGACTCTAACTGTTAAGGCTCCAGTCCCTCACGACAGTTCTCAGTCTGGGCTAGGAAAGTACAGCAATGGCTCTTCTCAAGAGATGATGGTATTTCTGCTGAATGAACTGAAACTGATGCTGCACAAGCAACTGGAGGTAAGAGCAGTTCAGCTCTGCCTGGTTCCAGAAGAACATTATCATGACAATGACGAGGCAGATAGCTGAGTTATATCACCTCATCAGCACTATTGCTCCTTGACTAATTTTCCCAAAGTGCAGAACACTATTTTTAGCTGTTTTCAGAAATTTCTAAAAACTGATATATTATCCATATTATCCTTGCTATTAGTATCACAGACAATCTGTATAATTTTCCTTAGGGATAGCATTGAGAAGATTTGTGCTTAGCTTGGTAGAGGTTGTTAAGTAAGGATAAAACTCTGAGCAACAGTTCTACTGTGAAGTAAATGAGATAGAAGCAATTAAGACGGAAGTACTGATTTGGAGCATATGACAACCATTACCCAAATTTAACTATGGGAACTCCTCCAGTGGCAATACTTTTATTTAGCTGATTGTTCATGTATACCTGTATAATTCTCTCTTAATGTGTTGCTTCACGTAATTATTTCCACTAAATTGTAAGCTATGCTTCAATACCCAATTTGTCAAAATATTTCAGTTTACGTATATGACATTTATATGAAAAATTGAAGTATTTGTACTGTTGAAGTTCTTGTACAATTAAAATATTCTTTTAGCCAGAAACATTTAATGGTTAGTGTCTAGAGAATTATTCATTTGTGACAGAAATTGTTGTCTTCTGTTTCTCTTTTAAGAAACGTATATCAGTGACTCATGCTATAGTAGCACTGAACTAGATCTTTTCTCTACTAATATAATTCTGCAACCCAGATTATGAAACACTGATGCACTAATAATAAAACATTCATAATGATGTGTGTAGATGTAATTTTCTGCTCTCACATTTAAGTACTTCTACAGGTTTGTCCATTAGGAACATTATGCTGGAAATAGTTTGCGTACATTTTCCACTGCTCACTGCAGTCACTGGCAGTCTGAACATATTCATATTTCAGAAGTTCTGTTGTATTTGCCACTTATTCCACTGAACATATATACGTTGTCTATCAAGGTAAAAGATGCTAAACAGCTACACATTTCTTGAAATTCCATATAAAATATTATTAATATAGTTCCAGTGAAGAGAGGCAGAAGTTACCCTTTCTCTCTTAAATGGATTAACAAAAGCACTAAATGTATTTTTTTTTCCTCTTATTCCATTATTTCTAGCTGACTGTTGAGCATCACTGGCTAACTACAGTATCACAGGACTTCATAGATATAGAGATTCATTTGCATACTAATAAATTATCACTGGTGCTAGAGCAGAACTTAACTAGTCTCATTCTTCCTTGGGGAGACTTCAGTTGACATGAGAGTTTTGGACAGCATTCTGGGACTCAAACTTCCCATAATGTTAAGCTCCCTTGGGCACTAAATGCCCAAATCCTCCTGAATTAAGACTGTGATAACAAAAAAGCAGTGTCAGCAATGATCTTATCCTTTATCAAAACATATCATAAAAACTATAGTGAGATACTCATCTCTTGTTACATCATCACATGGCACGCATCAGTATGCAAGTTTACCTATAAAACTGAATTGTCAAGCAGACACATCACTTGGGATTTTTGACAATCAAGAGTTTCACCTATCTTTGCTGTTTTATAGCAGACAATATTTGGAAGAGACACATTACTTGTAATGAAATGTTTGGACAATGTTGTACTTATGAGAGGGATTAACGGTCCATAGCTTGTTGTAAGATGTTGGCTTGAGATGGGTAGAAAAGGGACTGGTACATAGATTTATGCTAATATTTTAATTTCTGTCCTATCCTTGAGCAATTGAGGCAGAGATGGCATGACTTAGCCTGAAATAGCCTGATCTCTTCAAGAGTTCTTGTTACCTGGAGGGAAAATATGAAAATGAGATGTGGGATTATGAGGACATTTGTTGATTCAATGTACTCCTGGGTAATGAAAGCTCTTGTAAAGGTAGCATAAATGTATAAGAAAATGGCGGTCAGCACACTACTTCATTCTGGCTTTTTTTGTTTGTTTGTTTGTTTGTTTTGACTATGTTTCAATAAAACAAGATGCAGATGCAGAATTTTTTGATTTTATGACTAAAAATTCAAAACCTTGCCTGGTTTCCACTGCAGAATGACTTACATTTAAGTTAAAAAAAAAAAAAGTCACAGGATGAGTAAGAGCAAGATTCTGATGACTGATTACAAAATAAAATTTGCAACCTGGGGGAAAAGTCATCTAATCAAAAGTAATTGCTTTTTGTCTCTATCTTAGATAGTCAACCCAGGCTTCCCTTAAAATCACTGGAGAGAAAGAGAAGCTTTAGTGGAGTTCATCTTAGGCATTTTAGTTGTTGACTTTAGGATAAACTGAGTTGCACTTTAGAAGAGTGTATTTCTTCCCACTGACTAGAAGAGGCCTGAAGTGATAAGTTCAGATGTACATGTCTATACTATAGATGTTTATAGTTGGGTAAATAAATCCCATTTGTTCAATCTACCACAGATAGTAACACACAGAATGTATTTCTGTATAGAATGTATGATTTAAGTGAGAATTGATGTAGCCAAGTTTTGTATTGTATTTTCATCTGTCTACCTTTGATCACTTGTTGCAGACAAATGCATGAGAAGATGGATGCAAGGTCTGAACCAGAAAGTTTGTTCTTATATTCCTGAATCTGAACTTCAAGAATGCTACAAAATGTAAAGAAGAGGGAAAAATGACTTGAACTTCGAAACATTACAAAGTGATCAAAAAAAAGAAAGGACCCTAGACTTAAAGATGGAGAAAAGATGGGATTATAAGATAAGGAAAAGCTAAACAATTTAGACTCAACCTCTTGTGACCCAGTTCAAGTATTTCTGGTGGGTTACATGAAGCTGACCTACTGTGTACTGCATAAAAGCATGGAGTTTAAAAGGTATGAGGAAAATGCAGTTAAAGGAGCTCATAAATGAGATTGACCCTATTGAAGTTTTGCAAAACACACTACAACCATAAAAAATGCACGGTTTACAAATGCAGTGTTTCTGCATGTTATTTACAGTTGCCTGCTATATCAGAAAGGATTTTAACTGTCCTTAATTAGGGTGGTGTACCTACTGTTTAAGATATTTCATTGAATTTGGATTAAACCCAAAATTTAGGTGACTGAATTTTTATATCAAAAATAAGCTCCAGTAAAAGAGGAAACGATAAATATAAGCTTTTTATATGACATACTAAGTAGTTTATGGAGTATTAAGTGATCATGTGAATTTCACAAATAACCCACATTATCACAAGAAGACATAATTTGTTCTATTGTTTTGGGAGATGGGAACAATGGGAAAGCTCAGGTTTCATTCAGGAAATTCCCAACCATTTTCACTGAGGCACTGACATCTTTTGGACTTCTGTATCTTTATTGTGAAATTTTGTTTGACTGGGTAAGTCACATCACATTCTGTACTGAAGCCTGGGAAAAATGATAGGGCTGTTGTTTCTGAAAACATAAAAATGTTGTAAATTTTTTACTCCGTTCAACAGAACAAACAAATTTTTAAACCTCCCTGTAAAATGTTACTGCACAAATATTTTCACAAGTAACCCACATGCCAGGTAAGAATTATCAGCCTTTGTCCAGTTTTACATGGTCCATTCTTTCTCTTGAGGACATGAGAACATATGAAGCTGTATCTCACCATCCATTTAAGGGCTTTAGAGCAAAGAGAAAATAATTAATTAAGCCTGTACCCTCATGTGGAAAAACTCCCATTTAGAAAAAAAAACAAAAGAAAAGACAAGGCCTGTAGTGTGTCCATTAGCACAAACTTCATTGGCAAAGATCTCTCCTGGAATCAAAATCCCATAACTTAATCTCAAGATCATCTATCCTTTTTGGATGTTAGGGTCTATCTCATTGCTATATGCCACATTTGGAAAGCGATTTGAAGCAAAACTTCTTCCACTATTACAATATTATTTTCTCTAATTATCTGTCTCTGTTTTGTGCCAGTAACAGCTCTGCTTTGTGGTCTGCTAAGATACTATTCATAGCTATTATATATCCCTCCTGGGATCCATTTCTATATTCCCAGTCCTTCTACTGACAAAAGAGTTTTAGGTGGATGAGGAACACTAGATATGGTCCTGTTCTTAAAAAAACCTCTGACAAATGGCCCAGGCAATGCAGTTACTTTTTATGAGCAAACAGATCCTGTAGATTGAGAGAGGGTAAATAAAATGGAGATAAAAACTCATTACAGAGTGTTTTAAAAGGCTATATGTTCCTTTAGGGTATAGATGCCCAAAAGTTTTAACACACATTTAGGAGGTGATAGACACATACAATGTACTAGCTGAGAGAAATAAATAAATTTGTAAAACATGCTTCCAGTGGTATAGACTTATTTGTATTTACAAAAAAATATTCTGAAGTTTTAGATTTACAATTTTAAATGATAATAAAACAGCAGCATTCAAAATCTTATTCGAGTCACAGATAATTTAGATTCTTAATGAATTAAAGTAGTAAAATAATAACTTAGCCTCCACACTTGTCTCCCCTATTCTTTCATGACAGGATCTTAAGCTTCACCCAAGTTGTGTCAGTCAAAGAGATTCTGCAGCACAAGACTAGAAAGTTGGAGATGAATTCTATTCCGCACATACTCATGTTTTTTAACCTTATATCTGCTTTTTTTTTTTTTTTGACTGCAATATTTAAAACATGATAATTTTATGGAATTTTGGGTAAGAATTTATTAAAGTGAAAAAGTTATTTCTCAGTGATATCTAAAAGCTTAAAGTTATCAAAGCAACTACTACCTTCTTTATGGACAGTCTGTTTACAGAGGACTTTATTCAGATAGAGAGGTGAACCGAACATTTTGGTTTGGAGAAAAATATATTGCTTATGGTTCATTTGCAAAGAGAATGGGGTCACCTTTGACTTAAATATGCTTTTTGTTTTCTTCAGAGCTGGCATTTATAAGGGGCCTTGTTATTTGAAACTCAAATGCAAAAATTATTGTGTCATAAGGGATAAAGAAATTTAAACATCTGAGGGCTGCTCTGAAAGTAATGCCTCCTATTTTATAATGTTGGCCCATAACATCAGAGATGGATGTTTGTGGTATAGCAGTAAAGGCTGAACTTTCCCTCCAGTATGCCACATTGCATTCTGTTGCTCTGTGACTGACAGCAGCAGTGGGGCACACTGACAAAATTGTGTCTAACATGGAAGTGCCTATGAAGAAAAGGTGTGTCATTAAGTTTCTCCATGTGAAAAAAAAGTGCCCATCAACATTCATCTACACTTGCTGAACATTTATGGAAACCAAACAGTGGATGTAAGTACAGTGAGGCAGCGGATGTTGTGCTTCAGCAGTGGCAACTGCAACACAAAAGGCAAACCATGCCCTGGATGACCATGCAGATTTTCACAAGTGCAGCATACAACTCCTGTTCATTACCGCTGAAAATGCACAACTAATCGTAGTGAGTATGTTGAAAAAGAGTATTTTGTAGCTGATAATTTGCTCTACCAAATGGTGTTGTGCTTTTCATAGGTGTTGCAGTTTCCATGGTAAAAAATAGAAGGCATTACTTTTGTCACAACCTACGTAAAATTGAAGCAAGTATTGTGTTCCTTCAGTGTCAGAAGACCCCAAAGTAAAGAAGTGCTAAGAAACAGTAAGATCTAATTTGCAGCAATTAGAAGATAACCACTTGGTTTAATAAACTAAAGGCCAGTCTCTTTGCTGGCAGAGCTACAGCTTTTTGTCCATCACAACAGGCATGGTTCTTTAGATATTTCTCCAAGTTAGGAAGCATTTATTATTTGCCTTTGCCCCATTTGGATTTGATAGTTGAGTGTTAATCTGTAGTGAATTTCTATATTGTGTAAAGCTGACATAATTATTTCATAAATCATGGAGATAGAGCTAAAAAAGGCAAGAAAACCAACAAGTTATCTCTTAGAGATTCAGAAGTAGAACCAAGTGTCCCATTTCTCTGTGGAGCAGCTGGATGGGGACCAGCATGCACTGTTAATTGGGACCTGTCTTGTTGTGCCAGATTAAAAGAAAGGCTGTGAATTTTTTTTTTTTTTTTAATAGAAAAGAGTAACAAGTGCTAATAGTGTTCCTGTGAGTGCCTACAGTCTGCACGTAACTGCATTAGTACTCAATATTACACCAAAAATTCATGATGAACAAGTTAATCTCCTTTCTGTATCTGAATTAATCAGACGAAATAGAAAGAAACCTGTCAGATCACTGGATATATGGAGCCTCCATAAACCATCATTCACAAAACACAGCTAACAATTTTGCTGATTAAAAAAGTAGTTGCTGTTCAGATTTTACATGTTTAGCAACTGCAGCTACTAATGTGGGCCCCAGCCTGTAAAACGGAATATGATGTTAATTAAATATCTAGCAAATGTTTGTGAAGTTACAGAAAGGAAAGTATTTGCTTTTCAATTTCATTCATTATACCCCCACCCCATGAAACCCCTACAGACCCATTTTCATTTCTTTTTCAAGTTGAACAGCAGTTCTCCCAACAAGCTAAAAAACAGGGTTTTAAAAAGAGCTTAAGAAAGTTGGTTACCCAATCTAGGTTTGATCTTAGAAGTGAACACTTCATTCAACATATTTTGTTTTACCTACATCAAACACGGCCTAAAGATAAGAAGTAGCGAATGATATGAAAAATACATAGTATGAAAATATATGAAAAAACGAAGAATTGTTTTACCATCATGCTGTTCTCCTCAGGGAGTCTTTTTTTCCCTCTCATACTACAAAAGCCAAGACTTGATTGCAGCTTTTGCCCAAGCCTCTAAATGGAGACCAAAGGCAATATTTCTCCTGCACTTGTCCCAAGGACACAGAGCAGCCTGTTTTCATTAATGAAGCCACTCTGGAGATACCCCTGGGTAATCAGATGGGGGTCTGGTTATAATTATAGGCTAGACTCTGGGTTGCTAACTTGAATGTAGCTAGCAAGGATAGCTATCACAGTGAAAATGTTGTCTGGAGCAAGAATTAGAAGTGAGGGGACTTTCACAAGATCCACACCATTTTCATGCTAGTTCCCTCAAGCTGACAGGGATATGCCAAAACTACAGAGGAGTATTCACTTGCTTCTGTGTGGCTCAGAGTTTTGTTTAGCATTAGCAGCTGAGGGAGTAGAAACACAGAGAATGAGCCTTTTACAGTATTTCTCAAGATTTTTCTTAGGCAAAATTTCAATAATTTTAAAGCATTATGATGATATTACCTTCTTCTAGCTCAATTTGTTGTACAGCACAGGAATCCAAGCACTCATTATTTTCTGTATCTATTCTTTTAAAATGCATTCTTAATCTGTTGACTGTACATCTATGGAAGAAGAATATTTTTTCACACATACTCCATTATTATTTCATCTCTGTTATAAATTTATAGTAACAGAGTAACATGTATATGTATATTTTAAAATCATTTTCCTATTTTCTAATTCGATAAGACCTCTTTTGGTACACTACTATTTTTTACAAACTATATGTCAGCTTTCTTCAAAACAAATAAGGAGAAGATAAAGCAGAACTCAATTTGTTGCATCAGATAAGCATCAACAAAGCAAGAGTAATAAGCAGTTTTCAGATTTCAGACCGAAATCATAGTGGCTACAGTGACATTAGAAAGTAGTCAAGTTAAACGGAAGTGTATATATAAAAAGGGGATACATTGACATTGACACTTGTTGAATGTGTGAGTGTGAGCACAGTGAGGCAGCAGGTGATGCATTTCAGCAGTGGTGACAGCAACATAAAAGGCAAACCATGCTTTGGATGGCCATGCAGATTTTTGCTAGTGTGGCATGCAGGCTCTTGTTCATTAGTGGTGAAAAAGCACAGCTAATGGTGGTGACTATGTTGAAAAATAGTGCTTCATGGCTGAGAATGCTATTATTGTGCCCTTGTACCTATTGTAGTTTCTGTCTAAATAAATAGGAAACATTACTTTCAGAAAGACCTACATATATCTATGCACTCTAATCTAGAGGGTAAATCATACGACCATGTTCCTTCCTTTCCTTAGCATACATCCCCTCCCTCCCAAAAAAGAGGTGCATCAGCCAGTTGAAAAGCTAGACCAAAAAGGGGCAGCACTGCTCTTTGCAATGTGATTTCTTCCCCCACGTTTGAATTAGCATAAAAAATTCAGAGAGGGATACCTGATTTCTCTTCTACAGTGTTTTCTGTATCATCACTTTTTTAACTGTAGGGGAACCCAGTGAACAACAGAGTGCTTCCAGGAAATGATGAGGTGGGATATCTGGCTTTCCATGTTAAACAAGTGTTTCAAGAAAGATCTATCAATCTTCCATTTCAAATATGGTATTTTTCCTGAGCTGACTTCCTTGAGTTAACAGAAGCCATTTCGAAAATCATGAGCCTTTTGTAGGAAGACCCATGCAGGTATGTAGTGAAGGTGAGCAAACCCAAACCCAGCCCCAGAGGGCTTACTTTTAAAATATACCAGAAAATGTGTGGGAGGGCTCAAAATGAGCAGCTCAGTAATGAGACTAGGAAGAAAAATCAAATCTAATATCTGAATTCTCTGTGCCTTGCCAGTGCAATCTATTTCTTTTGAATCACACATGACTGGGACAGCCATCAACTCTCAGATCTGACATGCAGCAAAACTTGCCCTATTGTTATTCAGGCTCAGCTTCAGTGCTGCTGTTTCATGCAACAATTCCTAGTTTACGCAGAACTTCTGTGCTGTTACTATCACAGAGAGAATTGCTCTGGCCTCTTCATTTATATGAGTCAGCTGAAGTAAGCATGAAAGCTAGAAAGTAGCCTGAAACAGCTCTGGGCCAAATTAGCTTTTTGCTTAAAATGATTTCATTCACTGTTTCATTGAAATGAGCAAACTGGAGACCATGTTGTTTTTCTGCAGCTTAACAGAGTGGCATAAAGTAAAACCACACTTATTTAAAACAAAGAATTGTCAAATTCTTGACTACCAGAGATCCTGAATACTCAGGAGTTGCTCCTGTTTGAATGAGACACCAATGGTTTTCAGCAGAGCTTGGTGACGTACATCCTTCCATAGGATTGGACACATGCCGTTCTGTTGGATGTACATTGTGTTCTGTGGACACACTAAATCTCTGTTCTCAGTACTTACATGTGACTCAGAAGGAAAGTATTGATAGCGGATATGGCAGCAGATTGCACATGGCATTAAACTTCACACATTAGGCTTGCTAGGAGATATTGCCACCTATTGTTTTCTATCTTTGTTGCATTGCATTCTTAATAAATAGCCGGGTTTGCTATTTTTAAACAATGTTCCGGATAAAAAATGAGATGGGAATCTGCATTTTTTAATTGAGTTTGAAAATGAGTTATTTTCCAGGACTAATGGGTCTTTACCTGCTAAAGGTAAAGACTAATGGGTCTTTACCTTCAGCAAATGTCACTGCAATATTCAAATTCTTTGGAGGCTCAAAGAGTGAAGCTTATCTGAAATTATATAGTATTCTACCTCCGTAATTCCTAGATTGCATGTCTTGTTTACAGTATGAAGAACCTCCCAGTTAGGTAGAAAAGTGCATTAAAAAATGTAAGTTTCTTCTTCTTTTAGAAGCCATCAAATTTTGTTTGCTCTAGAGAAAAAATGAGTCTTTTACAAAGACCTCTTTAATAAGTAAAAACATTTGTTTCCTTTCTGTAGTTTACTTACTGCAGAACAGATCCCAGACAATGTAAACTTTTCATGAATTTGTCTTCATTTCACTAAACTTCTTTGGTAAAAAAATAATTGATAATATTTTTGAATAGTCAAAACATTTTGTTTTTATGTACACCCATATTTAAATACAGTCATTTAAAAAGGAAGTAAACTAAAAATTCCCTAGGATTTAGATTACATTTTTCATTTTAGATCAAATGTGACCTTTTCATGAAATCAGATTTATTTTTCACTCTCTTTTTTCTTATTTTTAAAATCCAACATTTTTATTTTCTTAAAATGATTCGGTATTGCTCTTCATAGCATTTATTTCTTCAGCTAAAAAGAAGGTGTAATTATTTGTCATAGGTCTTCCTCCTATGAGCTTAGTTATGTGAGTAGTTGCAAGGTTATTCAGCTATGTGTGTCTTGCTGTGTCTTGAAGTCTCAAATGCACATAGGGATATAGCATACCCACAGATTGGTATAAGAAGTTAAAATGAAAGTTTCTGATTCAACTTGGAAGATGCTGGATAAAGAAGAATCATATTTCCATAGAGATTTTTTTGTGCCACTGTCCCAGTCTTTAAGAGAGGCATTTTGGTCAGTCTGTACAGTTCCTTTACATTAGAGATGTGACACCAGGACATTTTCATTAAGACATTGTGCATAGGCTATCAGAAGAGAATGTGGCAGCTAGTTGCATATGCCTTTCCAGAGTAGCCTGTTTTGTGTCACCATGAAGCCAAACCACAGCATGCTGACGCTAACAGGAGTCCTAAGGGTCATAGCAGAATGTAGCCCTTGTGAAATAGCACACTGGGAAAAGACAGATATATTTATTTAGTCAATTAGTTAGTTATTAATTGGGAAAAGACTTATGTAGAAAAAGAGACATACGAAGACTAAAGAACTGTTCACTGTGTTCTTGACAAAAATGTCAAGTGCAATTGTAGCCATAGCCAAGCTCAACAACAAAACAAAGACATCTGAGTTAAGAAATACTTGAATGGTACTTTGTTAGAGATGACTAGACTAATTTATTCTCAGCATTACACCAAGAACAAAATAAATTTATTATCTTAACATTTAATTTCATGTAAAGGTTACTCAAGATACTGTTCAAATTCATTTCTATTTATTACTGGCATTAAAATGCAGTTTCCAATGAACGCATTATTTCATCTCGTAGTTACGTAGTAATTCTTCCTCAAGGACTGTTGTTCTTGAGCCTTTTTCATTACAAAGTTCAAGAGGACAAATTCAGAATTACCTTAAATTTACAAGGAAGCCTAGGTTTGTAAGATTTGTATGGAAGAAAGTTGGTAAACAAAGGAATCATAATGATTGTGAAAAGAAACTGGAAAAGTAAATTTAGATTAAATAGGACAAAATTACCTAATCAGCTTTTTGTAGACCCACAGAAGCAGATGATGCTTTATCTCCTAACACCTTCAGATCATGTCTTTCTGAAAAGAATGCTTAACATACAAATTGTGCATAGTGTAAGTATAAATGGATTAAAGTTATAATTTAGTTACATGCCAGAGTTAGATTAGCTGATTTAATGCCTCTGCCCTAAAAATCTCTGAGTTTGAAGGAATTTAACATAAAGTAGTATCCAGACCACAAATAGCATCCTGGAAAAGGAATAAAACATTTTTCTTAATTTTTTGTCATATTCTTCTCAGAACACTTTGGAAGCGTAACATAATAGTAGCTGAAGTCAGTGGCAATAAACTTGTATGACTTCATATCACTAGGGAATGGCATTGAGCCATTTTCTTGCAGCCTTCCATGATAAATATTCTAAGGCTTTGTTTTTAGAAGTTAGAAATGGGTGGATACTTTGGGGATGTTTTTCACCCTAATATTGGCATAAATTTCATGTTATGGATGCCTAAATGAAACTTAAGCCTCATTACCTCTGTGTTTTTATGTTTATGGGAATGTTGTGCGGAATTTTATATTTTACATGACTTGCACAGAACTACTTTTTTCCTTTTTTTCCTTTTTTCCCCTCAAGCATTACAATTGGTTAGGCAGCTTCCTTAGCATTCTGTGGTGCTGGAGATCTCATTTTTACTTTGCAGACATCCATCAGTAGTGCTAGAGCTCACAGATGCTGTTTCTCAGCCATCTAATTTATTTTGCATGGAGGGAAGGAAATAACTTACTTGATGAAACCAAAGAAACATTAGACTGTCTTCTTAAATACCTCAGAGAAAGCTAGATGTTGCTGAACTCACAAAATGCTATCAGTAATAGGAAGATATTAAAATGTGTAAAGCATTGACAAAATCACTAAATATGACTAAACATGAGATCATACAATCACAGGATAATTTTGGTTGCAAAAGTCCTCAGGAGGTCTCAGGCACAATCTTTTGCTCACAGCAGCATCATCTAGATCTGATCAAGTTGCTCAGGTATTAAAATCTTCCAAGGACAGATCCTATAAAGGGTTGCCTCTCTGAACAACTTGTTTCTGATCCAACTGGGATCAAAGAAAATCTGACGAGTTTTAGATATCTTCACATATCAAAAAAAATAAAATAAAATAAACCTTTTTTTGGTATTCAAGTGAACTTATTTCATGCTGGAAGAAATCACTTCTGATTTTTCTGTGATGTCTCACCAGGGAAAGAAGTGACACTTAGGACTACAGAAAGTAGCCAAGATATTTGATGCTTACTCTCAATTCTACAGTTTGTCTCAGTGCTTTAGAAGTGCTCTCTTAGTACTTCCAGAAATACACATTATCTTATAACAACAGGCTGCAGAGGTGGGAGGAATACACAGGACTTAGAGACTGGTATTGGATGGTTTTAAACCTGATGTCTCCAGCAAACAGCTGTGTATCTTCCTTGTATATTTATCTGAGGCTGAAATCACGCATGATGGAGATAAATACTTTGTGTATTTAAGTGATCATGAAGACAGACTACAAGAGTACGAAAATAACTTGCTTTACTAATGATTGTCCACATATCCAGGAAGATCCGATCTGTGTTCTGGGACACAATTATTCTTGTCAGCTAGTGCTGGCTTATTGACATGAGGAATATAATTTAGAATATCTAGTAGGCTGGAAGAGACCTCTAAGGGTCATGTAGTCCAACTCCCCTGAAATTTAGGGACATGAACAGATAGATTAGGTTGATCCAGCCCTGCCTTGGAAGTCTCCAGGGACAGGGCATCCACCACGTATCTGGGCAACCTGTTCCAGTGCCTCACTACCCTCACTGTTAAATTTTTTTTTCCTTATATCTAACCTAAATCTACACTATTTAAGCTATTCTATGTAAATTTAAACAAAATGGTCAAAATGTTGGATTATTTGAGTGAAAAGGAAAAATAGATGAAAAATTGGGATTATCTTCAAGAGTGGCTTGGATTTTTTATTTATTTATTTATTTTTTTTTTTGAGTTATAACTATCATCATGTTATAACTAGAGTTGTAACTATCATATGCCTTTCATAAGGATTAGGTGAATGTGGGAAGAAGATACTGAAAACTGATCATAAAGTCCTTGACATCCTGTACCACAGAACATAAATACAATGGATACTAATACGGAGATTCTTGCAGAATCAAATCTTTGCTCTAAGCCTGGACAAAATTCATGTGAATGAGTGAAATGCAGAGGGAAAATACAGCACCTGCATTTGGCTTTGGTTACTGGAACAACACAAAACACAAATAATCCTGAACATTATATATCATAGTGAACATTATTTGTTCATTAAAAAAAAAAAAAAAAATGTTTTCTTAGACATTATGTCAGCTTTGCAAAACATTTTTCACCATTGATTCTTCAGAAGTATCCTTTCTTTTTTTTAAATTAAAGCACTTTTGTTTTCAACTCCAGGAGTTAGATCTCAAGGACGAAACCCAAAAGCAGCACATACCTAGACACAGGCAATCTTACAGGAAGAGTACTGTCACCCTCTCAGACAAGCAAGAAAGCAGCCTAACATTATCACTATGTGACTGATCTTGTGCAGGGCAAGATTTTCTTCCTCATGCATTTCTAGTGTCAAGTTTTTCTGGATACTATGTGCTTTGCTCCTGAACAGCTCTGAAAATATGAACATTAAGAAAGAAGACCACCAGGGAAATCTCAGAGTTTCTTTGGACTTCTTTACTCTTTCTGTTGTATAACCATAAAGAGATTGGAGATTTGGCAAAATCTGACATTAACTGTGCTGATGACTCAAATGACCTCTGGAGATGGAAAATGCTTAAGATTTAGTTTTTCTATGTAAGGTCAAAGAATAAACATCAGTGATTATGTGAAGTCTAGAGTCAGTTTAAGTTTTAAAATATGACTTCAATACACTTTTTTTTTTTTTTAATCTAGTAAATATTTGAAGATATTTATTCAAAATGCTTGTATCTGGTTGGTAGAAAAACTTCTAAGTATCACAGGCTGAGGCAGACTATTACACAAGTATCCTAATAATAATACAATGGAGAGAGAGTTATTTCCACTACTTTTGTCATTATCTTAATTCAAGCCAGGATTTTACCAGTTAGTGAAAGTAAATGATTTTGATTTACACCAGTTTAACATCTCTCCCACTGACTTTCCACCTCCTCCCAAAATAATCAGATTTTGAGGTTAGGATCCCCTTCCCTCTGGCTAGATTAAAGTTTTGGTGGTATTCTAAATGGGGAAAACTGCAAGCGCCCTTCTTGTTAGAGGTTTTTGGAAATACAGATAAATTTCAATAGAAAATGTAGTATTAGACAGTGTCCTCTCAGTAGTGGTGGTAGTGTTTATTTATTTATTTATTTTAAGGAAATAATTGCATGGAAGTCCTCCACTACCTAAATTAAAAATATTTTCAGCATCTGATTATACATACATTTCTATTCCCAGCAATTTAAGAGAGAAAATATATTTCTATAGAAAACTTTATTCCAGTTCTTTTAAAAGCAATAGGGCCATTCCATTAGAGAACTATTAATCTTATGGAGTATAAAAGTCTTCACTTAAAATATACTGTAGAAAAATAGATTGAAATGATCTGTTCCTATTTTCCCCCCAAATCCTAAAGAATTTTGAAGTT
The DNA here is from genome assembly GCF_951394365.1 of Tetrao urogallus. Lineage (NCBI taxonomy): Eukaryota > Metazoa > Chordata > Aves > Galliformes > Phasianidae > Tetrao > Tetrao urogallus. Next base: position 99,674,152 of record NC_136814.1, on the reverse strand, counting down.
TCAATACATTTTGCTTTTTTACCAGCCTCTTCTTCCTTTGACATATTACAGGCAGGCAATTTTTTTTCGTAATATAACGGGCATGTTAAAACAAAATATCCCACCAGCAGCTTGGCATTGAAACAGTCCCACAGGTTGTTCTAGACCTGTCCCAGAAATGACTTTATTAGAACCAGCCAAGAGAATGTGCCAGTTCATTTTCCAACTGCTGGAAAATTTAATTTGAGAACTGGCATATGTGTTTTGCAGCTGCCAAGCTTGCCTCAGAGTGGCCAGATTTAGAGTCAATTCAGGCAGAAACCAAAGGACATCTCTTGCATCCCACACCACTCTCAACCCCCTAGAGGCATGCAAGAAGATACTGTTATGATTACTTATTAATGATTTAATACATGTTTATTTCAACACATTGTGTCATCAGCCAGTGATTTCAGCACTTGTTCCTGAAATGATGGTAATAATGGAACTTACCAGAAGATTAATACTTCATCTGTGCAGAATGCAAACAGCTGAAAAGAAGAGGAGGTTTCCTGACACAACCTCTGGTAATCATTCATTGCATAATTAATTGTAGTGAGGACTAGAGCCCAAAAATTGAGCCCAAAAATCAAGTTCAGGTATGCTAGTTTGATTCAGCCTGTCCAGAACACAAGCTCCCCATTAACATCACATTTTTAATAGCATTTCTTCAAAGCTCAGAGCAGTTCTGATGCATGGAGCAACTTCTGTTTCGTCTTGATCCAGTTATACTTTATGGATCATCGTTTTACAACCTGATGTACATTTCTGGTATTATGTAAATAATAACAGTGGCATAGGCTGTAAAACATGCTGATCATGACGCTATTATGAGTCAAATATAAAATATAAACTCTTGGCTTAAACTGCAGTATTTTGATCCAGACTGAGATTCTCCACTGTTTTGGTGGTTTTCGCTGTCCACAAGCACGAAGCAAATGGGTAGATTAACTATTGGCTTGCTTTTTCATGTAAGCATGTGTCATCTTGCAAAATGCAAGAAACAATACAGAGAAGAAAAAACTGTCTACAAGGTTTGGCAATTGTTAAATCCACATGTGTTGAAATTTGTGATCTGTGGCCAAATATTTAAACAGCAGTGACTACAGTCTATCAGTTATAGATGTTTTCCCCCTCAAAAACTGTCAGATGTATGTGATTTAGTTTTAAAACTACATAGTAGTCATAAAATTTTCAAGGAGATCATTGTTCAGATATGGGTCATTGGAAGTACGTTTCTTTAATGGCTTCTCAATAAATTAATTATATATTTATTTTAAATTGGTAAATTGCTTATTTTGTTACTCGTAAATTGCTGATAATGGTTTTGATTTCATGTGGAAACTTGAATTGTATCAAATCTCTCTTTCACAGAGCTGTCTTCCATTCATTTCCAGATATACTGCCATGCTGCTGATGTTGTGTGATGTTTGCATGCTGTTGTTTAGCTAGTGTTCAGTGGCAATGATGAGAGACTGACTCCAAGAAATTCAGGTGGGAAGTCAGTCTTTGTAAAAATAGCTAATTAAATTCACTGCCTTTGAATTGCGATCCACAATGGAATGAGTGGCCTTGTTATTCTTAGACATGGTACCTTTCTGCTAAAACTGACTCACTGATAGGACTAGCAGAGGTGGATGAAAGCCAGTATGAATGTGAAAAATCTGGGCCAGCTGTGTCAAAACAATTTGTATAGAGACATGTGGAGGTCCACCACTGACCTTATATCAATACCAGTGGTCTTTGCACTGGAGAAAATACTCTCCCAGTTTCCTAACAACAAACACATGGATTTGAGCAAAAGGAACTCTGAAAGTCTTCTGGAAATTCATAAATGCCATGTATTGTTCATTGTAAGAAAATACTACTATGGAGTGTAGTAGGTGGGGGAAGATACATGTAGTACACCACTTTGAGGAATGTAGATCTGACTGGAGCCAGAGAACCTGAAAACTGCATTTTGGTGCATTAAGCACATCATAGTCAGCTGGTCAAAAGAGGTGATTCTCCTGTGCTTTCAGCATTTGTGCAGCCTCAGTTTGAAAACTGTGCAGTTCTGGACTCTACAATAAGATTAGGTATTGGGAGCCATTTATTTACTGTGAGAATGTTCAAACACTGGAACAGGATTCCTAGAGAGTTCGTTAGTGCCACATGATCTGTCACTGTTTAAGAGGGATTTGGGCAATGCCCTAAATAATGTGCTTTAACTTTTAATTAGTCCCAAAGAGGCAAGGCAGTTGGATTAGATGATCTCTGAAGGTCCCTTCCAACTGAACTATTCTATTTTATTTTATTCTAAGGAAGTCAGCATCCATGACACTGCTTTCCATTGCCCATTGCTCCAAGATTGCTGCCAAGAGTGATATCTATCTGGTCAGGATCTTTGTCCTGTTCTATTAAACATGCAATAATGAAACCGTTAGGGAAAAAAAAAAGAAATGTGAGTGAGAGAGAAATGAAGTATGTTTTAAATTTTAGGTTGTAAAAACTTGGTATTTTTCTGATTCATACAGAACATTAGATGCCTTAGTTAAATATTCACTTTGAGATTAAAAGAGTCACTCAAAATCACTGCTCACTTGTGAATTTATTTTTTCCATGGTATCAGATAGAGAATAAAATGTCTCAGTTCTCTGAGAAGCTGAACAGAAATTCTTGATAGATGAGTTTCCACAAACTTAAAATACTTGCAATATATCAAACAATATAAAATTATTACTTTCCATTGCATTTTATTCAGCACACTCTGGATGTTATTAAGTTACATATGACACACTCTGCTATATTCAAATTTTCTATATATGATTTAATTTGCATAGCAACCCCAAGTTTGAAAAATGAGCTATACAGAAAGAAGGCGTAATTCAGACATTATTGCCTACTGGTGCTCTTTTTTTTTCATTGCTGGGGACATAATTGCTTACTACAATCTCAGACCACTCTGGGCCAAATATTTTACTCATTATTTTCAGTTTATTTCCGATTTCTTTTCAAGAAATCCACTGAAATAGCTAAAGGATGTCACTGCTGGATTTTGTGTTCTGTACAGTGCTTTAGCTGGACATTGTGGTACTTTTTGAATGTTCTTTTCAAGTGTGAATCATGTTCTTCTGTTCACATGCTTGTGTGCCCTGCATCCTCTGTCCTTGGGCTACTTCTAACTTCTGGCTTAGAGAACTCATCTTACCAGAAGCTGTTCTCAGCTACTGTTGTTGAATTGTAGTATCTCTTCCTAGGATGCTATCTGGTGGTTATACTGTCCTTCCATCAGATGGGCACCTAAACTAAATAACCTGTTCTCAATCCTCCATTGCAAGGACTTCTGGTCTTGAACTATATGTACTTTTTCCTGAGTAGTCTTGCAGGGGAGCCTCAAAATATGATGTCTTCCTTCCAGTCTGTAGTATAACTCTAAGGAAAATACAAACCTCTCAGACAGAAGTAGAGCTGGCAGTCAGCTCAGATAAGTGTAAATGAAATTTTTCATTATATTTTCATTTCCATCCTTCCCATTCACACCTTAACACTCAGACCACTCCTGGGCACAGATGCTGATGTATTTAAATAAGTATGTTTTTAAATTAGTGTATTTTTTAGTGGTTTGCAGTGCTTCATACTTCATGCCATACATGTATTAATACATGTCTATTTATGGATGCATATTTTTATACTATATACTTCTAAGCCTATTGTTATACAGAGAAAAGATACACAATGCCACAGCATATATGCTAGGAAGGAGACACAATGTTTGATGGCATAATAGAGAGGTGAAGAACAGTACAAAGCAAAGATGTTCTAAATAATGTTAGAAAAATCATCCCGAAATATTCCTTGTAGGTCTAAAAGCTGATGGCCTAACCCTATTCCACTTAAGACATTTGTGTTCCATTCAGTAGCCATTACCTTTTGTTGTCTCCACTTACACTGACAGAAGACAAAAGACATTTGGGTTTTAAAACTGCACTCATTTTTATGAGTTAGCACCAGAGATACTTTTGCTATTTAATTTCACAAAATAATAAAATTATTCAGACAGGAAGGAACCTCCTGAGGTTTCTGGTTCTGCCTCCAGCCCGAAGTGGGCTTAGTTATAAAGGTCAGGTCAGTAGCTCAGAGCTTTTCCATTTGTTTCAAGAAAACCTACAGGAACAGAGCCTGCACAAACTCTGGGCAGCCTGCTCCAATGCTGAGTCATCCTCGCAGTGAAAGCATTATTCTTTACATCTAGTCAAAACTTCCCACAAGTTTATGACTGTTGCCTTTCATTTTCCCACTGTGAGATGAGTGAGTTGCCTGGTCTTCCTGCCGCCATTGGCCAACTGCTGCTAGGCTGCCCAGAAGACATCTCTTCTCCAAGAGGAGTAGGCCCACCTCCTTCAACTTCTTACAGAGCAAGTTGTCCAGCCCTGACCATCTTGATGGCTCTTTCAAAGATAAATCTTTTAAGTTAGTAGAGGAGGGAGGAGAAACAAAACTGAACGCAGTACTTCAGATGCGGTCTCATGAATGCTGAATAAAAGAGAATAACCACTTCCTTCATCCTATTGGCCATGCTTCTGTTGTTGCAGTCCAGTATGCTGCTAGCATTTATTGCTAGGATGCATTGAGCGCTTCTAGAAAGTACGTTCCACTAAGAAGCTTTATGGATTTTTATGCCAAGAAAGTTTCTTATAGTATATTGCTCTGTGGTGGAGCGCTGTTCTCCCCATTCACTGTGCAGGGAGCCTAGAAGGATTAGCACTGTGTGCCTAAAGCTAGCTCATGTGAATTTGTCCTAGGGGGTTGATAAAATGTGCATGCAGTGAAACATTTTGAGAAATGATTTACGAAATTTAACAACCACCTTGAAAAAGCTGTATACTACAAAACCATCATTAAAGCAACAAAAAGGTATAAATTTGAATAAATATAATTTCAGAACATACTTCTAAGGAAGAGGAAATTCTCAATTCAAACTGAAAAAATGAAAAAAGGATATATCTAACAAAGAATTCTTTGTAGTTAGAACTCAATTCCTACTCAACAAAAGGACATTAAATTTTTGGCAAAATATGAGTGGAAGATGCAAGAGAAAATTTTGTCTTTAGCAAAGGAAGGTCAGATAAAATGTGAAATAAGTTAAAGTTAGCTTTTTAATTTACTTGAGGATGACTGTTTCTTATTTCTGTGCTTTTGTAGATGTTTCAAAATTTGTCATGAAGTTTGGTTAAAAACCAAACCAAACCATTACCATCAACAAAAAACTCCAACTCTTCAATTGTTTCTATTGTAAACTTGTCTAGGGCAAAAAATTATTTTGGGAAAAATGGGAAAGCATGAAGTATAAGACTTTTGAGAAATTCACGAGTTCTGACAAAGTAGATGTTTCAGGCTGATATACATGACCCAAGGAAAGAATGGCGAATCTTAACTCTCTGCTTATATACCGAATAAACCTGCCAAATCCACGAAGTTCCAAGTGCTGTACTGTGTTCCTCTTGGAAAAGCAGAAATTAGGGAGACAGTTCACAATCTAAGGAAAACATTTTCTTGTTTTCTGCTCATTCTCACTTACTCCTGCAGAATATTTGTTTGGGATTTTCCCAAAGGTACAGATCCAAACAGGCCTACTGATGTCAGAAACATTTCTATTGTTTTGTACTGATTGAGACCAAGCTTCTCCTAATCCTGTTGATGGTCTTCTGTTTTAGAGTTATTATTTACTAGTCTACTGAAAAATAGAATATTACAGGTACCTTTTTGCCAGAACATAAACGAGAGATTTCTTTTTTGTTACGTGTTGATTGGGAACAGAAAGTATTTCAAGGTCAAGTGTTTCCCTTCTTCAAGCTATTCTTTCTTTTTCTTGCAATCAGACAGCCCACCTAACAATTATCTAAGGATATTTTATGGCTGGATTCTGTTCTTTTCATGTGCTTCAGAGAAATGTCATGTAGCATTGATATGCTTTCCAACTCATGCTGATCATGAAGGGAGAAATTCCATATGGATTTTCTTCTCTAAAAATGACCAGAAGGGAAATTCCTATGCAATTTACTCTCCTGTTTAAAGTTTCAGAACAATGATGATGGTAGCTAGCAGCAGTAACCTGAGAAGTTTTTTTAAAGGAAAACAACAATACATGGGACTGAACAGTGAACAATGAGCTGAATTTACAGAGTTTATGTCTGTATTTGGTTGGCTGGGTTCAGTTAAGACATTAAAAGTTGTAATCTCTCTATATTATCATTTTTGAAATGAGGATAATTATGAGTTCTTCACATGATCCTTTATATTTAATGTCTACAAAAATCTCTGAAGATCTCCGAATGAGAGAAGGTCTTATCAATATAAGGTATTATTACTACGTAACTGATTAATGGAATATGCCTGTAGGGGAGGGGGGTAGCAGAGGAGGAAGAGAGTGAAAATAGAAACCATACTTTTGTCAGATTCAAGGAAGCTGGTGAAGAATGAGGACAAAATGCTGCATTGCTTTGTAGAAAATTAAGGATCACAGCTACATCTATCACCATAAATGGCTTGCTTGAATTGCTTGCATTCTCTGTCTGAGCTGCAATATTTCATTCAACTAACCATTCGTTAAACACACATCCTGAAAGCAAATAACTTTAATGTAAATAATTTGTGAAGCATTGTTCCATCTGTTGAAAATGTGCAGTAGTAGTTTCGACCCTTGTCTAAACCAGGCGAGCTACTTTCAGGCAAGTTTGGGAGGTAAATGAACTGTCTGGCTGCTTTTCTTGGCAACAACTCTTATTAGTGGGAGGTGGCAGTAAAGAGAACATGAGGAAGACTGAAAGTGTTTACTTAAAACTTTAGCCAAATGGCTAGGGAGAGTTAAGATAAATCATAACTGTCAATGATGACAACTTTAGACTGCTACTAGTTCACTCCTGTTTATGCAGTTTTAAATGTTGCACTTAGAAATGTTTAGGAGCAGACTAAATTTTTATTGACAGATGCCATAAGTTGTTTGGATGTAAATATTTTGGACTTGGTTCTAACAGTGTCATGGAAGATTTGCAGGAAGAAGGCTGTAAAGCTTCACACAACACTTGAGAGATAATATTTTTTAAGAGTGTCTCCAAAGTATGCATCTGTGACTCATATTTCCCCAAAGAATAAAGTCCATAGATCAATGCAAGCTCATTACACTTTCTCACAGACAAGAAAAGCCAAAAGAAAATGTTACAGCAATTTGCCATATGCAATTATTGAACTAAGTTGATTTTCTTTTCTTTTTTCTCACTCCACTCTTTTATTAAGCACCTTTCTAACCTCCCTCCTTTTTTTTTCTTCTTTTTTTTTCTTTTTTGATGGCGAGTTTGAAGCTAACATTTAAATAGCTGTTAAGACCATAGGGTAAACTAGCAAAAGGCCAGGAGTTCAACCAGCAAGCTCAAGATTTTTTCTTAAAAGACTGAGTCATGCTGACAAATGTCATGAAATACAGTACCGTGTTGAAGATCAGTATGAATTGAACACAGATTTAGATCAATTCACATTTTGTTTTAAAATATGGAAGCTACTGCTTCTTGTCATATATTTACTTTAGTTTAAGTAAGTAACTCATCCAGATGTTGTTTTGTTTATAGAGTTCTATAGGATTTACTTTGTAGACTGTAATATTGCAGTTCTGGTTCCAAGAAGAAAAATAGCCCAAGAACTAGCATCTTGTAATCCTGAGCTCAAATCCCTTCTGTGTTTATAAATGGAAGTTATCATTGAGATGCTTATCTTCCACATATCTTTGGTATGGATGATCATTTTTAAAATACACGTTTAGCACATAGATACTTCCCTATGGAGTACTCCTATTGGGATGGAGCAAAATGAACCTTCTCAGTGGAGTTTAGTAGCTTAGATATAGAAACAAATGTGCATAGCTTGTTTTCTATTTCTGCTGACATATATGGAATCTCTGTTCAAGAGTAAATTCTGTTGTTTGACAATGAATTGCTATAAATTCAGTGCTTCTGTTAATGAAAGGCATAAAGGCCTGGTTTTGCAATTTATCCATGTCTACTCAAGCTAAATACACAGGCAGCCAGCCCCTCGTCCTTGATATTCACTGGTCTGAAGTAAGTCCCTGGACCAGAGGCCCCTAATTTTTTCTAAATCTCCTGTACTTGCAAATCTTCATACATCAAGGTAAAATGGAACAGCCTTATTTTTTCTTCATTGTTAAGTGAAAACAAGTATTTGTCTCAAGACCAGGCGACATAAAATGTCTCATGCATAATAGGATGGGCTAGTCTGAAACAGTCGAGTTGTTCACTAAGAATTGTAGATGAACAAATACTTGGTATTTTAACTCTTATTTATTTATTTATTTATTTATTTATTTTAAATAACACCAGTGCATCCAAGAATTTCTCAGAGAAACATAGTGCTCCTACCTCAGGGCTTTAATTTTTTTCTACAGCTATTCAATCTAAATTTGAAATGCAATTTGGCTGATGAAACATAGGCTTTCAGTGCAATTTGAGATATGCTGGGATCTTATGTGGCTCACAGGCAGCTACAACATGGGAGTTTAGAAGATTGATGCACCTCTAAACTGTCAGTTAGATTCCTGCAGGTTACATTAGGTGATTAGTTTGCATGCTCTGTATGGATAACACAGTGGATCTGTTTATCTAATGTTAAGTGACAGAATAATTCCGTTGCTATATGTATGAGTAAGGTGCAATTTCACTTCCTTCAGGCAGATGAACAGATCTGCAATGTGGGTGTTCACATATAAGTTCCACTTTCAATCAGTGAAGATCCAAACAGAGAGTCAAAATGCTGAATGTAAACACACCATGGTGTTTGAATTGTATTTTTCTTGTCCTGCACCTACCATTCCAGAAAACACAGGTCTTTCAAAAGTTCTCTGTCATGTCTATCCAACCCAGGTAGGTATTTCAGGTTCTCATTCCTTCTCAGTGATTCTTAAAACAAGCAAGATTAGTACATTAGAAAAGTCTACTTTATGCAGGTGATTGCACAAATAGTCAATGTGACCAGCCCAGTCAAAAGCATCTTCAGTGCATGTATCTAAAGAGAGGGACAAAAAATCTGTTGAGAATTCAATTATTGTATGCCACCTGAAGTAAAGCATGCTGCCTAAGATTTCTGCAAACTGCGGTTAGTTGTGACACAAAATGTACAAGAAACCAGCATTCATCAGTTGCGTCGTATCTTGTGGTTAGTTATGGCATCCCTGAGTGCTCTCAGATAGCACTGGATATCAGTGTTGAGTGACTGAATTGAGGCTCCAAAGCAAAGCCAATGATCTCACATGAAGGATCTTCTTCTTTCTGCTGAGAACTAATGGAAGTAGAGCTACAAGCTCTGTTTAACGCGATGTGTAATCATTACTGATTCAACAAGTTAGAGATTTATTCAGACTGTCAGATCTGTGGTTTCTTTATTAGAGAAGGAAGTATACTGAAGCTGACAATAGTGCCAATGGTTCCAAAAAACAGAGACATAGCAGAAAATTTCCTTTTACTTTAGATATTGATTGGCTTGAGATGAAAATCACGACTTAAAGAAACAGGCAGTTTAAGGTTAAAACATGAAAAACCCATAAATCATTTGAAAATTAGTTTTTTAAAGATTTTTTTAAGAACAGAAATTTTTCCATGCATGCCAGAAAAAATAAACAGTTAAGATGTTCTTCAAAATTCAGCTTCTCATCAAGTATCTGAGATTCCAAAAATAACAATTTTGAACACTGGAAAAGTGATTTTTATTTCAGAAAGAACTTCCCTTAGAAAAAGACAACCAATTAACAAATGATTAAAAAATTTGGAAATTCAGTTTTGAATGAAAGCTTTAGTGTACATGCTGACAGTTGAGGAATTTAATTTATAGCGTAGATGTCCTTTGACAACAAAACCATAATATACAATATCTCTACTATCTTTCAAATACTTTGCACTTTGCTAAATATGTTTTGAAAACTTTTACTATAAAGATGACATTACTTTATTGTCATCACAATACTTAGTATAAATGTATAAAGGTGAATATATTCAACCTTCGTGGACCTGTGATGGGAATATTTGAAGAACAAGCGACCTTTAAATAGTCTGAAAGCAAGCAGGAAGGCACTAAGATTCATGAAGCACTTGGTTTCCAGTAGAATACTGGAAAGTTTGTTCTACTCAGTTACCATGCCACAAGTGAAATGAATGGGTAATGCAATGCAGCTCTGCACAAAGTTGAAAAGGGCATTCCCAAGGAACCACAGTCCCATCATTTTGGTATTTAATACAGAATACAGTAACGTTACAAAAGTAAGTATATTGTGCTAAACTAACAGAGATAGCAAGCATGATTTAGAAAGAAAAGGTCTTGGCTAACTTGATGCTTCAGGAGGCCACAGACAAAGCTGATAAAACACAGCATAATTTATTTGTATCTTCAGAACATTTTGACAAAGTTCCATACTACTGGTCTCTGTTTAAGCTAAAAGTTGCCAGGATAAAGAGCTGATGGAAAAACAGAAAACAGAGAAGCTATGTAAGATTGTGGAAAACTAGATTTATTGGGGCCCGACAGGGGTCAACATTTAGGCCTCTACTGTTCATGATCTATAAAAATGATATAGGCTAGTAAAATATGCTGACAGCACAATGTTGAAGGAGCCGTGAACCTACAACGTAAAGCTAGAAAAATTCAGAAGTGTTTTTGCTTAGCTTGCTTGTTTTCATTGCTCAAAGAGCACTAATAATCTCCTTTGCTCTAGCTCGTCAACAGAAATGCATTTAAAGAATGCCTAAGCTATAAGGTAAATAAAGACAGGCCTGAGAAGAAAAAAGTCTTTTGGCTCATAAACAGATATTACATTAGCATGCCTAAAGTCCTGTATTGCTTGTGACAGTGCCAAAATTCAAAGACATAACCTCAGGTATGACATGAGTGAATTCCCTATCTTTATATCCTGTTTAAAGAGTTCATGACTCAGTGGTGTTAATATGGGGGTTGCAAACAAAGCTCAGTAGTTACAGAGATATGAACAGAAGAAATTTCAAATTGTGTTCTTGGTTCACTATGATTTCTTTGTGATCCCATAAAAGCTTTAAGACTTACTGTTACATCTAGATTGATTTCAGTAGTAGTTTGTAAATGGTACTATTTTTTTTTTTTTTTTTTTTTTGCAAAAGTGAGTTTGTTACCACTGGTTGGTCTTTGTGAGGTAAAGCAGTGGTGCAGTAGATGGTTACATGCAGTTCCTGCATAAAGACTGTTAAAGATTTCTCTGTCCTCATAGGCAGCAGTATTGTGAAATAATCATGCCAGTTCTTTCTTATTCCAACTCATACATTTTTTAGACTTGCATATCTTTGGGGCAGAGATCATCTCTGACAGAACACATATTGATCTTTAAATCAGTGGAGATCACAATATATGTAAACCCCTGAAATTCTTTTTTGCAGTTGTCTTTTTCAGTTGAACATGAAAATTTCTTAAATAAATGAATTTGAAACAGTACTGGTATTGGTGGTTTATGCATTTTTCTAGATATAAGACTATCTTCTGAAGTTAAATTTTACCACGGAACAAACAATATACAACTTCCATTAATAAATCCCTCATGTCAAAATGAGAATCTGTCAGGGAAGCAGATCAGAAACTGGAACATGGCAGGCATTGCTCACAAGTTCTTCTGTCAAATGTTTTTGTATAAAGAAATCAGATTTTCCCTGTAGGCACTCTTTTTGAAAAACAGCTGTTTTCCTAATAATAGCAATTGTTGAAAACAGTTTTCAATACTGGCGCACTATAGGGTTGTTTTTTTTTTCACAAGCTTCCACTCTCTGTGGGGTTTTGCAAGCTTTTACAAGCCACAAAACCCCATAATAATGCGAGTAGTTCCACTGAATACAATAGTATACACCATCCAGGAAGGGAACCCAACCTAAATGTGAAAACATGAATACAGGGCAATGATTTAGCACTTTAAGACTGCAGTATTTAAAATTACAACCTAAATATGTTAGGGTTGTTTTTGATTAAACATTTTCATAAGAAAAACACATTTCCTGTCCAACTCTGTATCTAAGCCTTCTTGAGATTCATCTGGTTATTATTATGTATTCTAGGTAAGTGTCATTGAGCATCATCTTCCATACTTAAGATCTAACTCCAAGTCAACACAGTTTTCTTAGGCTAATTTGTTGAAATTCAGAAAAAATAGAATGTGGCAACTTACTTATAAATAAAATGTGAAAATCAGTCTTACTACTATATTTGATAAGACAGAAAATAGCAACATTGCTTTTAGACTTGCATGGGTCAGGCCTACTGAATGGACCTCCATCAAAGCTTGTATCTAAATAGCTAAACTCTTGCTTCCCTGCCCCACATGTAAAGTTGCTTCATGCATGCCATCTTTTGGGAAAAGTCTCTAACTCATGGTGTCCTGTAATCTCTATTACCTGGTACAGTGCTAGCTGGAACATGCCAAAGCAGTGCAAAGGACCTGAGGATTTCTTAACATGTATACCATGTAGTATACCAGTGTTCAAGATGGCATCCTATCCCTTAGTTTACTTTTACACAGGTAACTCCCTGAAACAGACTTTCCCCCCTTATTCATAGCACTGTCTTAGTTAAAGTCTGTAAAGCAATTTAGCGAACTGTGAGTAGAAATCCACTGAACTAATTCTGTATAAATGCAGTATTAATATATGTTCTTAAAACATACCATTCAGAATAAGAAAGATTAATTTCCAGAGCCTGGTTATGGTAAATATTCTCTATGAAATACTGTGCTGAAGTGATTTGTATAATATTTTCAGTTGAGAAGCATGCCTTTCAGACTGTGAAATACCACAATAAAGTGCTATCTAATAATATTTTTATTGAGTATGGAGAACTGAAAAAGATTCAGGCCATGATTAGCAAATCAAGATCACAAAGAAAATAAATAATGTTTTATTTAAATTTAAAAGACCCAATATTATCTTGTAAAAGCTTGTGATGAAGAAGAAATAGCACAAACTGAATCAGCAGCAACCACATCAGGTGTCATAGATGGCAAATATTTCAAAATCTAAATGATATCCAAGAAAAATATATTTTTTACAAAAATTTAAATCCGTGATATATCCACCTATATTTTGGAGAAATGCCTGTACAGGTGAAAAAAAGGATAGTTGAGGTATATGGAGATTACATGATCTTTTTTGGGGGAATGAAATGCTGATATTGGTTGAAGGGAGTACCAGTTCAATTCATTAGCTTTATAACACTAGACAAGTTCCTCCACCCTTTATTTTACATGATGGACTTAATCAGTATTTCTAGAAGTTTCCACCACAAGGCAAGAATTCTTGAGGTTTAGTTGTTGTTTTTTTTAACTTCCATAATCCATTATAAAATGTCATCCTCTGGGTAGGGAACTGTTAAATTAAGAAATGTGTCTTAGAAAAATTATGGTTTTCATTGAACTAAACGAACAATACAAGTAGAACTTCTGGAAAATCTGGGGAAAAAAAAAAAAAAAAAAAAAAAAAAGGGAAAATGAAAGAAATTTTCAGGTACAAAGGCTTATTCATGCCTGAAACTGAGGCTTTATATGTTAGTCCAAACCTGGGATGAGTGTGCCAAATGGCTTCTGTGTTTCCACAGCTGTATCAATTGGTTTAAGGAAAAATCATCTAAATAAGTTACCTTGCTTGTATTCTGTCATACATTTTGTTAATATTAATTTCACAGAATCTTAGAATCTTAACCTCTTAATGATCTCCTTTGCATTGGTGAGCATCAGGTCCAGTAGTATTTCACTTCTAGTTGGTTTGTCTGATGCCTGGACTAAGAAGTTGTTGTCAATGTTGTCATTGGCTCTTAGAGAGCCAATGTTGCTCTCTAAGAGCATCATAGGTTGCTTGCAGTCTGCTTTACTAGCAGACATATGGTTGACTGAAATCCTTCATCAGGGTGATAGTCTGTGAGTATGACACTTCCTGTAGTTAAACAAAGAAGGCCTCATCCACAGCCTCCCCTTTTTTGGGCAGTCTGTTACAGACCCCAAACAACAGATGTTCCTTATTGGTTCAGTCCCCACTTTTAACCTGATCATTGCTGTTTTTTAGAGACATCTCTTCACAGTCTATCCACTTACTGACTCCTCTACTCCTCCTGTCCTGATTATCTCTTCTAAAAATTTGCAGCTCTCAATCACAGTATTCCTATTGTGCTATTATTTGTCCCACCATGCAGGAAGATGACCATGACCTGAAAGTCTGGGGTGGGGAGCAGAGCAGACTTCATGGTTCGAGTGCAAACAGTTGGAGACCTGCTACTCCATCTGGGCTGTCACAGGTCCATGGGGTTGGATCCACTCGAGGGTGCTGAGGGAGCTGGCAGAGGTGAATGCCAAGCTACTCTCCACCATCTATCAGTGTTCCTAATCAACCAGAGAGGTCCCACGAATGCAGATCCATCTATAAGAAGGGTCATAAGGAGAATACAAGTGAACTACAGTCCTGTCAACCTGATCTTAATGCCAGGGAAATTTATGGAGCAGATCATCTTGAATGAGATCAAATGGCATGTGAAGGACAACCAGGGAATCAGGTCCAGCCGATGTAGGTTCACGAAAGGCAGACCAATCTCCTTCTATGACCAGGTAATCTGGTTTGTGGATGAAGGAAAGGCTACTGATGTAGTCTGCCTGGACTTCAGCAAAGCCTTTGACACTGTCTCTCACAGTGTTCTCCTGGACAAGCTGTCAGCCCATGGCTTGAACAGGTACACTCTTTTCTGGGTAAAAAAACTGACTGCATGGCCAGGACCAGAGAGTAGTGGTGAAAGAAATTAAATCCAGTTGGCCACCAGTCACAAGTGGTGTTCCACAGGGGTCAATATTGGAGCCTGTCTGTTTAATATCTTTATTGATGACCTGGATGACGGGCATTGAGTGCACCTTCAGTATGCTTGCAGATGACACCAAGTTGGGAGGAAGTGTCGATCTGCTTGGGGGCAGCAAGGCCCTTCAGAGAGATCTGACAGGCTGGATCGATGGGCTGAGGCCAATGGGATGAGGTTCAACAAGGCTAAATGTTGGGTCCTGTGCTTTGATCATAACCCCTGGCAATGCTACAGGCTTGGGGCAGAGTGGCTGGAAGACTGTTTGGAGTAAAACAATCTGGGGATGTTGTCCATCAGTCCTTAAATGGACATGAATCAGCAGTGTGCTCAGGTGTCCAGGAAGGTTAAAGGCATCCTGTTTTGCATCAGAAATAGCGTAGCCAGCTAGAGGAGGGAAATGATTGTCCCCCTGTACTCAGCTCTGGTGAGACTGCACATCAGGTACTACATTCAGTTTTGTGCTCCTCACCACAAGAAAGATATCAGGGCTGTTACCTGCCAAAGCTGGGATTTAAATCACAGGTATGGATGTGTAAGTCACAAATATGGATGTGTAATCACTTTAAATAACTAGTGAAGTGTGTGGCTTTTGAAATATGTAGAAATGTGGAAGTATAAGAGCAATAGAGTTCCAATCTAGAAACATGTAAATAAAGGCAATAAATTGTGTTAGAGAAAATTTAGAGCGAATTAGAGTTTAGAGAGAAATAGAATTTGATCTATTTTAGGATTTTGTTCTTGAAAATAAACTGTTTTTCTTTTGACACATCTTTCCTTGAAGTTTTAGGTTTATGTGCAATGTTAGATATTGGGGAGCAATCAAAAAGGAAACTTGGTCTAAAAAGATGTGGAAGGATCTGGAGAGCAAGGTGTGGGGGGTGGCTGAGGTCCCTTGTTTTGTAGTGATAGAACTAGAGACACCCGTGTCAAGCTGTGCCAGAGGTGGTTCAGGTTGTGTATTAGGAAATATTTCTTCCTGGAAACAGTGGTCTGGCATTGTAACAGGTTGACCAGGGAAGTGGTGCAGTCAGTGTCTCTGGAAGTGTTTAAGGACATGGTAGAATGGCGGTAGGTGGATGGATGGCTAGATGATCTTAAAGGTCTTTTCCAACCTTAATGATTCTATGTTTCCACGATAGCAATTAAATTACAGTTTTCTAATTGCATGGTGGCTTCCTTCTGCCCATTTCCCTTGCTGTGTGCATTGGTATAGAGGCAGTTCAGTTGGGCTGTTACATTTTTGAAAGATGTCCCAGCCATATTGCATTCTTGGAGAAGTACTCCTGATTTCCTCTAGGACAAAGCTCAGATTTTCCACTGCTGCTTCCTGAAATAAAAGTGTTCCCTGACTCTCCTCTGTCGCTCAGAAGTATATCCCCTGCTCCAACCTCTTAATTTGCTCCAGTCCATTCAAATATTTACATTATCACTGTTTGTTATTACTGATGTCTAGCAAATATGATGTGCTTGCAAAAAGAATCCTAGTATGTATGTAGAGTCTCTGCCTGGTAACACATTTTCTTCTTGATTACTCCAGTGGTCTTAATTCATGTATAAGTGAGCTCAGTGTGCTGCAAAACATTGCAATGAGAGGAATGACATGAGATATGTTGCATAGCATGATCTTTTAGTGGGTTGGGTGAAGGGAGTTAAGGATATTCTGGTTCTCACAAGATGAAGCATTCGGATTGAATAAATCTGTTTCATGTTACAGGATTGTCAGTTTGCTTTTGACATATTAAAAATGTGGAAGGAAAGCCATCTAACCTTTTAAAGGAAAATGATAAAGAAAGGAATAAACTTGCCCTCAAGAGTAAAGATTGAGTTGTACACAGGCCCTCAGCCCATTCAAAGCAACTTGACAGGCCTACTTCCCCACAGCCTTTCTTTTGAGCTCCTCCTTCCATCTAAACAATATTTTCTCTTCCTTGGCATAAAATAACTCCAGATTTCTGTGTCATTTATTCTGATACACAGGAGGATTTGTTCTACTGGTAAGCCTTTTTCCTAAATTTATCCTTCTGGCTACAGTTTCAATGATGACAGCAGGATATAGCAAACTTATCACTTTAACCTTGAGGTAGATGGAACAGAAAATGAGCAGCTGCAACTATTAAAATCTTGAGAAAGAGGAGATCAACTACAGTTATTTGTTCAAAACAGCGCAAGAGATAAGTCCATCTCTCCCATCAGTGAAAATATAATTATATCAACTAAAAGCAAGAACTGCGAAACGCTTATTTACCCTGGTGAAAAACTTTACTCAAATGTTGGAAGTAAACCTGAACATGAGCCGACAGTGTGCCCAGGTGGCCAAGAAGGCCAATGGCATCCTGGCTTGCATCAAAAACAGTGTTGCAAGCAGGAGCAGAGAGGTGATTGTTCCCCTATATTCACAGAATCACAGAATCACAGAACTGTAGGGGTTGGAAGGGACCTCCTGAGATCATCGAGTCCAACCCCCCTGCCAAAGCAGGTTCCCTACACCAGGTATTCATATTCATATTCAGCACTAGTGAGGCCGCACCTCGAGTACTGTGTCCAGTTTTGGGCCCCTCACTGCAAGAAAGATATTGAGGCCCTGGAACGTGTTCAAAGGAGGGCAACAAAGCTGGTGAGGGGTCTGGAACACAGGCCATATGAGGAGAGGCTGAAGGAACTGGGAATGTTCAGCCTGGAGAAGAGGAGGCTCAGGGGAGACCTCATTGCTCTCTATAACTTCCTGAAGGGAGGTTGTAGTGAGCTGGGGGTCGGCCTCTTCTCTCGTGTCATTAGTGATAGGACCAGAGGGAATGGCTTCAAGCTATGGCAGGGGAGATTCAGGCTGGACATTAGGAAGTATTACTTTTCAGAAAGGGTGGTCAGGCACTGGAATGGACTGCCAAGGGAGGTGGTGGAGTCACCGAGCCTGGGGGTGTTCAAGGAAAGGCTGGATGTTGTGCTGAGGGACATGGTTTAGTGGGAGCTATTGGGAATAGGTGAACGGTTGGACTGGATGATCTCTTAGGTCTTTTCCAACCTTGGTGATTCTATGATTCTATGATTCTATAATTCTCCTTCTCAAATTCGTGTGCGGTTCTTTCATCTTAATAACAAAGAAAGGCAAAAAATAGAAGAAGTATACGTTTTCTTTGAAAATAATTTTCAATATTTCAAACAAAAATGGTAGTTATATGAAATCTAAGATCACAAAATAGTAAATACAGAAAAAAACATGTAATGAACAATTTCTAAACTGAACTTTATTCACCATAAAACTTGAACGATAATATAAGCTTTTTTCCTCTTCTGCCTCTCATCTTCCCTACCTCAGAAGAGACTTTTCTCCAGTGAGATCTATTCTGCTTTTCTGTTTGTGCAGTACTCATAAATATGTAAGTATAGATTTCAATTTGAGAAAAAAAAAGTTTTGTACTGCTCAAGAACAAACGCATATGAAAAGAGAAAAATTAGATATTGAATTTCTTTTTTAAAACACATTAACTCCACCATCACAAAAAAATAAAAAATATAGAAAAATCAGCATTAAATGCCTTCAAATGTACTACCTCAGCTATAATTCACCCAGAGAAACTTGCCATAGTTGTTATTATCCATAGATAGTAACTATCACTGACTGAGTTGGGCTTTCTTTTCAAGTGTACAAAGAGGCCATGGTATATGAATGAGAAAAGCAATCTCATTTCTCCACAGAGAAAGCCATTCAGCTGTCTGTTGAGACTAGTCACAATCTCATGAGACTGGAGATGATCATATTTATCTTATAAATAAACAGACATACTGATGTATATAAATACTATATATATATAAATCTTGTATATAAACAAACATAACTTCACTTTAGGCAGTGCCGGAATGGAGGTCACAGTTTTCTGATGTTGCTAGCTCAAAGACTGAGATATTGGCATAGAAGGGTACTCACAGTGTCCACTTAACTTGAGTTCCATAACCAAAATTTATGAGGGTAGAATCACTGGTCAAAAGAGTAAGCACTGTATGCTGCTTTGACAAGATTACAGTGGTTTAGTTATATTGTTGCAACTGATAAAACAACAAAACAGAGAAAAAAACCAGCTCATAATGGTGTTGAAGGAAGGCTAGTACAGCTATAGAGCACTAAGTTTCTTTTTTCAACATAGAGTGCATAGACTTAGCTTTACAGCATAAAGTGAATTATGGATTGTTTTTTTTGTTGTTGTTGTTTTTTGTTTTTTTTTTGGTGTATGCTGTAAACATTACTATTTTGCAATCTGCATGTGAATATTTTATTCACCTAATAATAATATTGTTCTTAATTGGATTATGTGACTGTCATCCGTTTAGCATTACTTAAATTTCTTCACTGTGCTTTGTTTTAATTTTATTAAATTCTAAACTAATTAATCGTTGATCATATTACACTTTTCTAGCACATCTGAAGCTCATGTTATAATCACTCAGATACCTGTGGTTTAGCAATGGCCCTCGTAGAAGAAAAAATAAATGATGATTTCTGTCCCTATTAAGCAGGTATTATCCATCATTATTAGAAAGTGGACATGTCTGTCAAAACCCAAGACCCAGAACACTTTCAGGGCCTTTCAACTGGTCTCCCTGCTCTTGTGATCATCCTGGACTCACATCCCTTACAGTCTTGCAACAAGTATTTCCACAAAGGGTCACTAAGTTGTGACACAACTTCACAGCCATAGAAGGCATAACAGAAATGGTCAGGCCACGCATAATGTGAGGAATCACCCATTTTGAAAATAAACGTGATTAATAGTGAGCCCTAAAGTGCAGATGGACTTGAGATTTTTTTTCTTCTTTGTGCTGACTGGGTTACTGCAATGATTTCTTTGATGGTACTCCAATGTGTGCAGCCAGTAGATTTTGCCTCAAGCTACCTTTAGAGACTTCGTCCTGCTTGAATCAAGATGTCAATCTGTCCTCAGTTCCTTTGACACAGCTTCTGATTTAGCAGTGCTTGGCTTATCTCCAGAATGAAATTAACTCCTGATTCTTTTCTGACTGTAGTTTGCCCTATCGGATACCAGTACCTACGCCAGTCTCTGTACTTCTACACAGAAACTTGCACTTTCAGCAAGCAGTAAAAAGCAATAGGACAAGGGCTTTGTGGTCAGATGATTTTTACTGGATTATATTGCTACTGAGGTAAAATGTAAAAATAAATTATATTAAGGATCTTAATGAAAGTTTAGGTTATACCAGCAGTTTACAGCGAATTGCAGAAGCTGATTGGGTTAAAGATGTTCTTTTGACCTGTCTACTCAAGAGATCTTCCCTATGACTTCCCTTCCTCCCTGCCTAATTGTCTCATCCAGCCTCGGTCTCTGGATCTCAGGTTGAGAGGACCCTCTCCCTCTCCTGTCTGAAACATTCCTAAGTGAGCAGATCTAAAACCTTAGCTCATCATCTCCACAGTGCATCAAATTTTTTTATGATAAACGCAGGACAGAAAGCAAAAGTGAATTCCTGGATTATCCATCTGTAATCAGTCACTGCAACAAATATATTTATTATTAAATTTATCAAGATCAGTTTTGAAAATAACAGAATTTAATTCCTCTCTGGACTTGTACTGAAACACAGTGCATGATGAAGTAAGGGCAGAATGCTTTATTTAGACATGTAGTTCACTGTAACTTTGACTATTTTCCCCTCTGGACAAATACTGTGGGACTGACCAAAGCCCACAAGTTAGTGGAAAGATTGTAAGAAAATCAGTGCTTTTCAAAACTTCAGGATTACTCACTAAGTAGATCTTTCCTTTATCCCAGCACTCCATCACAGTACCACAGTAAGCTACTGTAAATGCAAAATCACATTTTTACCAGCTATGGTCATTAGCACAGCCATGTCACTTGAGGAAAATTTCAGTCTGGCCAATTACATTCCTTTTTGGTATGGAGTAAATTAAAACAGTCTCAAACTAGGATTATTTTGTGCTGATATGTTTGTTTTATGTTTCATGTCAAAAATCAAACAAGATAAAATGTAGCCTTGAACAGTGTTTGGAACATGATACCATCAATAGGTCCCTTGGGAAATCCTCTGGGGAATATCTCTTTAGACAAAGCATTCGTGGGCACAAAGCTTATAAAACACGAATCCTAGAGAAAAAGCTTTGCTCTCCATGTCTTTCTTAGATGCCAGGGATTTTTCCGATTGTGAATACATTGATGAAAATACATCTTCTTTTTGGACTGTGACCAGCGTGCCTGTATGTGAAAGTGTCTTTATGCTCTCTCAGTTCTTCTGATTCATTGTGACTACTCTGCTATGCTTTCCTGAAGTATTTCTTATCACGCACAGGCAAATTTTGCTTGCACAAAACATCTTGCACTCCTCCCAGAATGCATTTCAATACTGAATGAGGGCTCTCTGTATGCTTAAAGCCAGATTCTCTCTGCTACATTTGGAATTTCCTCCCAAACCACAAAAAGAGAAACATCTAACAAATGACATTTATGGCACAATGTATAACACACAGCAGATATATATGACATTTTTTATTTGGACTTTTCTAGCTATACAGAAGCAAACAAATGCTATACGAAATTCTCTACAGTTGCTATGGTTATTTCTGCCCTAATGTCCATAGCCAGAATTATCTCAGGTCAAGACCTTAGCCAAGTGAATGTCCTTATTTAAACAGTAAGGTCATTTAGGAAAAATGCACACACACACAGAAAATGATCAAAAGACATAATAATATTTAGTAGCAATTCCTATGTTCTTGTCTGAGTTGCCCTGCAGCTGGACAGTGTTCTTCAGGTATCAGTACTTTTTCCTTCCTTCTGACCTTCCAGAATGATGGATCCTCTTGTTCCACATGTGCTCCCTGCCTTCAGGCTCTTCACATCTTCGTCACTCCTTAAAATGTGGAAATCTGCAGTTGAGCTGTTCTGGCTTTCCAGAACTCTTTTCCAGATTTGGCCAGCAACTTCAGTGCTCTTCCTCCAGGTCTGAGTATTTGCAAACAGTTTGAGTACTCAGTAACTGCCTTATGCAAACTATGCAAAGAAGTTATGGTACAGCAAATGTCTTAATAGAAGCACTTGTGGGCTGCACAAGTAGGCAGAAATACTATGTCTATAAGAAAAATGTCTTCAAGTCCCTTAGAAAAGATGTTTCGGAGATAATGATTACTCCTTCCTTTCATTTTTGCCTGGTGACAGTACATTCCCTTGCAGAGGATGGTTATCCTATTAAAGAAATTCTAACCCCTTTATTCCAGAGTTTCTTTGGCGTTATTTTGGATCCTGTTCTCTTAATTTTCAGTAGGATGTTAAAGTATGTAGCTTTGCTTAGATTGCAGAATCATAGAATCATTTGAGTTGGAAGGGACCCTTAAAGGCCATCTAGTCCAACTGCCCTGCCATGAAAAGGGACATTTACAGCTCTATCACTGCTCAGAGCCCTGTTCAGCCTGACCTTGAGTGTCTCCAAGGATGGCGCATCCACCACCTCTGTGGGCAACATCCGCCAATGCCTCACCATCGTAATGGTAAAAAACCTTCTTCCTCATACTCAGATGTCCTGCGTCAGACAGGAAAATATTTTTGAAAATTACTGATGCGGCTGCTTCATTTCTCTGCCATTGCTTTGTATTCTGTTTGTTCAATTTTGACAAAGTGGGTGTTTAATCCACTCTGGAAGACAGTCACGAATCGAAACCATGAAAGAAAGGACATATATAAATATATGTAGACAGGTTTCCAATTCTGCCATGACTTATGTCATGCTTTGTGGCTGGCATCAAAATCCACTGACTATATTCTGTTACAGTAATAGCTTGTTGCTTGAACAAGCACATAGGATAAAATGTTTAGCTTGGTTTAAAAACAGATGAATTTCTAGAGAGGATTTCTATTAATGTTAATTCTAAACTAAGCTAAGTAGCTAAACCCTAATTTCACTTTAACATTTTCAAATCTGAGCAAAAGATTTGTTCCTGAATTTCTATTAGGATCCTTTTGTTATTTGGATCCCAGAAGTATGCAGAAAAAATCTGTCATTTTACTCATACAATAAAAATATCTGTCAGAGCCCTGCTATCACTTGCATAAAAAGCAATTATTTTAGTTGGGAAAGTAAAGTAGTGGAGCTGAAACGAAAATCCAGTTCAATAAACTTGATGTTGGGAAATTTTACTTCTTGCACTTTAGGTGTCAACTGTACACTTGGTGGTTTGCAGTACCTGAAAAAGCAGTGTCAGGAGAAGCAATGGTAGTGAGCTTGTAATTAGCTATTATACAAGCTCTAAAAGATTACTGGGGAGGGGGAGAAACTTTTTAAATTGTTTTTTAATGGAAAAAGACAAATGAAGAACAGGCAGTGCCAAACAGTTTAGCTTCCTACACAGTGCAATCTCTCAGCGAGTTTGTCTTCTTTTATGTGATTTCAGTGAGGCAGAGCCTTTGTGTGGAAGTTTCCAATGCAAGAATCAGAGGGGCAAGGAAGAATAACACTTGTGTTCAAATTGAATCCAGTGATATTTCTGGGGGAAAATAAATAAATAAAGAGAAAGAAAGAAAGAAAAAGAAAGAAAAAAAAAAAAAAAGACAACCAAAAAAACATAAAGCTCTGTTATGGCAATGATTAAAAATATAATAACCCCCACCCCAAGTCACAACACATGCTTCCCATATGTTTCCCCTGGGCATTTGCCAGATACTGCAGGATCTGGTGACATTTCTGTAGAGCAGTTCAAGGCCCAAAGAAGTCTTTCTGCGTTCGATAGAATTAGGGTGGGGTTGGGTTATTGAAATGGGTGCCTGCTTCTTGTTTGATTTCCTGTTGAAAAGAAAAACATAAATAAAGCTGGTGAAAAAGAACTTCGAACAGCTTTCTGTCAGAAAGCATGCATCTGTTAGACTTGAAGAATTGAAGGAAAAAGTGTCCTCTTGTCCAAAATTTGGCCTTAGAAAGGTGAAAAAGGGAGTGCTGGCTTTAGCGTGCTCACTGGGCTGTGGAGCATGCTGCCGAAACAAATCCCCATGTTGTTCCCACTTACCACACTCCAGTTCACATCACGGAGCAGTCTCTGAGTGAGAGAACTGGATTCCTTTCAGATTAAATTCAACTGGAAGATGTGCTCCAGAAGCACAGCTAATGCACTCTAAACAGCTACAAATGTCTAAACCATGGGAACAGACTGCACGTAGTGTGAAGCAAACCCCCCAAAAGCATGTATGGTACAGATGTCAGGCCCTCAACACCACCATTTTCTCACTATAGACCCATTCCTGGGCTGAACAACTTTCTTATGTGGATGCAGCTAAAGCTCCAGCTTTCCAGAACAAGCTGTTTTGATTTTAGATTGGCTCTTTGCTTGATTTATTTTCAATATATAGTATAATATATAATGCAAAACTCAGAACTGTAATACAATGCTTTGACTGACCTCAAACCATTTTCATTGTCTTTCGTGGAGTCCTTTGAAACAACAAGGTTTCTTTCCAAATGTGAATGAGGACAAATTATGAAATATGGAAAACTTCTGCTATTCTGAATTCCTATCTTCCATACAGCTAGCTGCGCAATAAATGTGGGTCTCTTTGTAAATTATTGTAGTTTGTACCTTCAAAATCTCTGAATCGTAGCCCTGCTCAATCTGAGGGCCAGACCGCTGTGTGTAATTACAAATGATGGGAGGAAGTTGCTCCTCCCTCTGGTATTCTCCATAGGACAGAGCATACATTGCAGATGTTCTCTGCTTTCCAGCCCCCAGACTGTTCTACCCCCATAGAGCTAGCAACTCTCATGAAGTCAAACCCTGCAGGTTACTGCGTTTAAACTGACTGCCCAAGCTGAGTATTTATGAAGGGAAATGCCTGTCTCACACCTATGAGAGGTGACTGCTTCAACCATGAATCTTCACTCTTCACTAGGTAGTGTGTTCTCATAACTGTTCCAATTTAAAAAAAAGTAAGGCAACAAGGAAAAGGAAGTAAAAAAAAAAAAAAAAAAAGAAAAGAAAAGGAGGTTTCTTAAAGCAGAAAAACAATGTTTTAAGGATTTCAGAGTGCTGTAATTGCCTACATTGCTTTCCTTTAAACCAAGGATTGGACCCATGCTCACATCTGGTAGTCAAAACTAAATGGAACCAGCTGAGAGAATACCCACTAGAAATTAAATTGTACAGAACATGGCTGAGCCGCAAGGACTTAAGTGAAAGGCTCTTTTTAATAACTCCCTTACTTTGCACTCATGCCTTTTGTTTACTTTGTTTATTTTTGTAATAAGCAAAAACAAATGAAAATGCTTCAGTTAGCATTTAGCAAAATGCGTCCACTGTGCATTTAGGAGAGCATTTTCCATCCCATTTCACTATAAAGACGTCATTCATGGCCAGCAGTACATCTATGGAATGCTGGCCTGCAGCTGTATGAATTGATTTTAAAATATAATGGAAATATACTGTATGCGTACAGTAGCCAACTCTCCCAATGTTAATAACTGGGACATTTTCATTTTTTTTTTTTTTTTTTTTTTTTTTAATTAAAAAACTAACAGGAAGCTTAATCCTAGCAATAGCCATTTGACTCCTCGTGCTGAAACTGACCAGAACGCCCTGCTTATAGAACTTCCTTTAGAGTTGCCTGGTTTAGGCCACACGCAGTTTTCCTGTGGTTGCTTCGTAAACTGCCAAACCATGCAGGGAGATGGGATGACGTCTTGCTTTCGTTTTGGTGTAAACACGTTTTGTACTCAAAGCTGTTTGTCAAGTTGGTAGTTTCTCCTCTTTTTCTGCCACAAATTATAAACAAGATTTTTCACTAAATTGGAAGTTGTAATCAACAGTCCACTTCAGCCCCACTCCAATTCTATAACCGTTCTAACCAGTCAACATAAACCATAACACTAAATATCCAAATGCAAAAGATATGCTAATGAGTATGAAAATCATTTACTAACAAGACCTGTGGAAAAATTGCACCATTCAGTGATAATAGTAGTAGAAAATCACCCAAAAGAACAAAGAGGGAAAATTAGCAGACTTTTAGTGCTTATCACCAAGTAAATAGTAAATATTAATGTGGAGAGCAATTGCTCAAGTACATTTTCTCCTTATGACTGCAGTTTGTTTATAACATGGTGTTTCCCAAAACCCATTATCTGTTTGCACTATATTCTGTATAGACCTAGGAAAAAATATAATCTCTTGCAGACTTGGTTTTGTTTTAGTGTAAATGGAAAAAGCATTTTGAACGAACAAGTTTCTGAGAAGAGTGCATTAAACAGATAGCATTTTTTGTACTGACTGTACTATCCAATACTGGCATGGTCTAAGTTTCACAAAGACATTAACGTAAAATCTTACCTCTTTTATACTAATTTTAATGGGAGTGCAGCTAAGAGAATGTATTGCATTAGCAGATATTCTCATTGGTGGCTTTTAACTAGGGAAAATCCTTTTCACACTGCAGAAAAAATGATTTCCAAAGTAAACCCTAATTAATCAGGACATCAAGCTGCAAGGGACCTCTTGGTCATCTGTGGGCTGTCAAAGGGAACCTGAATATATGACATATTTCTGGGACACTGGTAGTTGCTCTGAGAGAATCCAGAAGAGCATGTGGAGTCTTTTGAAATTTAACTCTGCTTCTTAAAAAGCGAAGAAACAGAAAATAACAGAAACTACTAGTCCAGCCAGGAGCAGGGTTTTAAAACTGTACTCCAAAACTTGCTTGTAACAGGGCTTGAAATATGCTGAGCTGAGTGTGTAGGAAGGGGACAAAATCCTACTGCCCTCCAGGCAAAAACTTGCAGGAGCAAGGACATATTGCTCTAATTGTGTTGAGGGTTACCCACCATCTTTCAGGCATGATTCTTTGTACACGCTCATTTTGCTGGTGCCAGTGCTTGATGTGGGATACTTGCACTAATGACCTTGCAGTCTTCGTGAGATTAATCCTCTTGGGCTGCAAGTGAGGAATTTGCAATATTTAGGCATTGTTCTGTTCTTTTCTTCTTTGAAAGGAATAGAGATAACTCAGAGCACTTCTCTGTCCTACTCCTTACTATTGCTGTGGCTCTATGCCAGCAAAAAATAGTGCTTCAGTCTTTCATTGTGATCCTGCGCCAAGTACAGCAATATGAAGGAAGCATCAACATAATCTGCACACTGTAGCGTCTCTGAGCCAGCAGGGATATGTCACAGCTTTATGTAGAATTCCCTATCTTTTTATTTTATTATGGAGACCACAGACTGGGATATTATGGGTCACTCAAAGGTCATGTTACAAAAAGCAGCTTCTTTTTGGAGAGATGAGCCCCTTTTTAGTACACTGTTAGATTATTTTCCTTCTTTCATTTTACTGCATGAAGGTGTAGGCTGAAAATTTGTCTTCTGAATTCCTTAAAAATCTTCTTTTCTTCCTGTATCTTTTCCTCTTTGGCACCTGTTTTGAAAGAGGAACTTCTGCTGTTTAGACAAAGATTCATCTCCTTGGCATACAAAAGTAACTGTATTAGGCCATTCTGTTAACTGATGCACTCAGAGAAAAACAGTAAGACTTGGACTCCTGTATGCCTGAACTCTGTAGATATATCAGATTTGTTCTTCCAAGTCATGTTCACACATGTGAAGTGACACTCACATACTGTGACACTCAAATTCTGCTACAGAGCATTTATCTCAACAGTTCCCTTTTGCTTGTTTCATTCCACAATGACCCCACATCCAAATCCCTTGTTGCCATGAAAATTCATTGAATTATGATTAATGGTATTTATCATGTTCATGAGATTCTCTGTGCAAGATCTGGATCTAAATATAGAGACAGTGAAAAGGATTGCTGCCTGGGTTAAGCAGAGTTAACAATGAATGTCCAAGA
Source organism: Tetrao urogallus (assembly GCF_951394365.1). NCBI lineage: Eukaryota > Metazoa > Chordata > Aves > Galliformes > Phasianidae > Tetrao > Tetrao urogallus. The sequence goes on along the minus strand of NC_136814.1, from coordinate 99,646,409 downwards.
TGATGTGATGTTGTGTGTTTCTGAACTAGTGACGGCTGATATAGTCACATCAGTGTAGTGCTTTAGTTTTCACTTATATACTGTATGAAAAGATATGGCAGTTATGGTTCACTTGTGTTTCTCTTGATACTACATTTCTATACAGTGTACTTCCACCTCCCACCCTCCCCAGTCTTTTTCTCTCTTTTGCTGTCTGTACATATTGTTGCTCTTCCACTCTTTTCCTTCCCTTATGTTTCTAGCTGGGACAGTAATATCTGATGACATATTGGTTGCAACAGCACAAAAGAAGGGCAATAGCAGGAATTTATCAAGGAAAATCACATCTCACCACTCTGATTCCCTCTGTGACTTGATCAACAAGAGCAGAGAAATTGATGTTGTTTAGCCTGAATTTGGCAACATCTTTGATGTAAATTTCTAGAGCATCTTGACAGCCAAATTAGTAAAATATGGACCATATAGATGGATTGTAAAGTGAGTGAAAATCTGGTTGAACCACCACATTAGGTCAGTTGAACAAATGCCAGCTGGTGGTAGCTGCTAATTGTGCCCCTTGGAGATCAATATTAAAACAAGAAAAGCTTAATCTCTTTATTACTGGGCTGAATGCTGGAATGGAGTGCAATTTTAGGTTTAATACACACCAGACTGAGATGAACAATAAATACATTAGAAGGTATGTCTGCTAGTTAGAAGAAGTTCAACATGTTGGAGAAATGAGTTGACTTGATCCTCAAGAAGTTAAAAAAAATCCCTGAATCTAGGAATTCTTTCCTAGATTACCGTGTAACAGGGCAGGTTGGAATTTAATTGGATAAAAAATGGATTTGCAGAAAAGGGTCTAGGTATTGTGAGGGACAACAGATTGAACAGGAGGACCCGGGGAACTACAGGCCGGTGAGTCTCACCTCCGTGCCTGGGAAGATCATGGAACAGATCCTCCTGGACAACATGCTCGATCACATAAAGAATGAGCATGTGATCCGAGACAGCCAGCACGGCTTCACCAAAGGAAGGTCATGCCTAACTAATCTTGTGGCCTTCTATGATGGAGTGACGGCATTGGTGGACGCAGGGAAGGCGACCGATGTCATTTTCCTGGACCTGAGCAAGGCCTTTGACATGGTCCCCCACCACATCCTCATCTCCAAATTGGAGGGAAGTGGATTTGATGGGTGGATGACCCAATGGATAAGCAATTGGTTGAAAGGCCGCAGACAGAGGGTGGTGGTCAATGGCTCTATGTCCAGGTGGAGGCCGGTAACAAGTGGTGTCCCCCAAGGGTCTGTCTTGGGACCAGTGCTCTTTAACATCTTTATTAATGACATCGATGAGGGAATTGAGTGCACCGTCAGCAAGTTTGCTGACGACACCAAGCTGAGTGGTGCGGTTGATACAGTGGAAGGAAGGGATGCCATTCAGAGGGACCTCGACAGGCTGGAAAGCTGGGCTCGGGTGAACCTAATGAGGTTCAACACGGCAAAGTGCAAGGTTTTGCATTTGGGCCGGAAGAACCCCAGGCACCTGTACAGGCTGGGAGGAGTGGTCCTTGAGAGCAGCTCGGCAGAGAAGGACCTGGGGGTCCTGATGGATGAGAGACTTAACATGGGCCAGCAGTGCGCTCTGGCAGCTCGAAAGGCAAATGGGATCCTGGGCTCCATCAGGAGAGGGATGGTCAGCAGGGACAGGGAGGTGATTGTCCCTCTCTACTCAGCTCTTGTGAGGCCCCATCTGGAGTACTGTGTCCAGGTGTGGAGCCCTCAGTACAAGAAAGACATGGAGATTTTGGAAAGGGTCCAGAGGAGGGTGACTAAGATGATCAGGGGGCTGGAGCACCTCCCTTATGAGGACAGGCTGAGGGAGTTGGGCTTGTTCAGCCTGGAGAAGAGAAGGCTGCGGGGCGACCTCATTGCAGCCTATCAATACCTGAAGGGAACCTACACCCAGGAGGGGAGTAAACTCTTCAAAAGGGCTGACAATAGCAGGACTAGGGGAAATGGATCCAAGTTGAAGGAGGGAAGATTTAGGTTGGACGTTAGGGGGAAGTTCTTTACAAGGAGAGTGGTTAGGCCCTGGAACGAGCTGCCCAGGGAGGTTGTGGATGCCCCGTCCTTGGACGTGTTCAAGGCCAGGTTGGACGGGGTCCTGGGCAACCTGGTCTAAATGTGTATGTTTGGTGGCCCTGCTAGGCAGGGGGGTTGGAGCTACATGATCCTTGAGGTCCCTTCCAACCCTGGTGATTCTGTGATTCTGTGATTCTGTGACCTGATGGTGCTCATGTGTTCATTACCTACTGGGGATGGTCCTCAGCTCATAGAATCATAGGATCACAGCATCAAGGAATCACCTGGGTTGAAAAGGACCACAATGATAATCTATTTTCAACACCCCCTGCTATGTGCAGGGTTACCAACCACCAGACCAGGCTGCCCAGAGCCACATCCAACCTGGCCTTGAATGCATCCAGGTATGGAGAATCCACAACCTGCTTGGGCAACTTGTTCCAGTGTGTCATCGCTCTGTATGAAAAACTTCCTCCTAATATCTAACCTAAACCTCCCCTGTCTCAGTTTAAGACCATTCCCCCTTGTCCTGTCACTATCCACCCATGTAAACTGCCATTCCCCCTCCTATTTACATGCTCCCCTTGAGTACTGGAAGGCCACAATAGGTCTCCCCAGAACCTTCTCTTCTCCAAGCTAAACAAGCCCAGTTCCCTCAACCTTTCCTCATAGGAGAGGTGCTCCAGCCCTTTGATCATCTTAGTGGTCCTCCTCTGGACCCATTCCTAGACCTGGACACAGTATTCCAGATGGGGCCTCACAAGAACAGAGTATAGGGGAACAATCACCTCCCTCTCCCTGCTGGCCACCCCTTTTTTAATGCAGCCCAGAACACAGCTGGCCTTCCAGGCTGCAGGCGCACACTGCTGGTTCATGTCCAGCTTCTCATCCACCAGGACCCCCAAGTCCTCCTGATCTCAAGGAGATCTTCCTGCAGTTTGTACAAATGCTTGGGATTGCTCCGACCCAACTGTGCTAACTTCTGAACCATGTTTGAGTACTGTTAAGTAGAATGTTGGTTGAAAAGGACTCAACACACGCTAAGGACTCTTAAAAATCTAGCAATATAGATGATTATGTTCCAGTTTCGGAAGTGTTGCTGAGCATCATTTAATTTACTAGTGTAGACCTGATCTGTAAATATCTGCAAGTTTAGTGAGGAAGAGGGCTACTGTAAGCCACACAAAATCTCTTGTCCAAACATTTACTAGCAATACTCATACTCTGAGATATTGCTGTTTCTTCTTTGGCATTGGCATAATGCAAGATTCAGGCATCAACTTGGACCATCCAGCATCAACTTGGACCAAAGGTCAGGACCAACACTTCCTCAGAGTTTCTTTTCAGTGTCTTTCACTCTGCTGGCCATAAACATCAAATGCTGCCTTAGTTCTAGCTTACTTCTGTTTGAACATGTTTTTTGTCTATTTTATTTTATTTTTTTTACTCCAAAGAATAAGTCTAGAAATAGTGTGTGGGTAGTTTTTGAAAAAATGCTTGTTTTGGCCAGTATTTCCAAATGCATAACATGCCTTTTAGTAATGAAAGGTTTTGACGCTACTATGTAAGAATCATGAATGGGAACACTACTTTGGGACTTTTCCTCAAAGACTGATAAATTCCTGGAAATCTTGGATTTGACATTTGCACTGTGCAGTTCAGTCATAGGACAGCCAATGTTATCCCAACAGACTTAGACTTAGTACATTTTCTCGGTAAATCTAATTCTTTCATGAATTGTTGGACTTCAACTATATATGGCAAAGTTGCTGTCAAATGGGGAATCCCCATGTTCTGTGGTGGCTCATCCTTCTATCGGAGGAGGTAGATGGGGCAAGCAGCCCCTCTTGCATGCCTATGGGTGGGCCTGAGTACTTTCTCCTGTTTTTGGGAGTAAGGCTGCTCTTTTCTGAAACATATGACTATAATTGCATGTAAGTACCCATGGGCTATTACAATATATATATATTTAACCAGGAACGAGGTTAGATTTACAAGCTATACCCTCCCCCATTACATATTTGTTACAATTTCCTGCTATTGTTGTAGGTTTCTTTTACAAAGCAATAGAAAACTTTGATGTAGAATTAACTGAACCTGTTTTACATATTCCGTTTTTCTTGGCACTGGTTTTGTGCTCCTGGCTTTGGTCTCAATGCACTACGTACATCAAATGGGAATTTTTAAAACATTAATGTATGCATTTTAAATAAGGAAGAAAATATAAACTCTAAGCCCACCTACAGCTTGTATGGCATGGTTTAATAGGGTGATTTCTTAGCATGAAGGATCATGGACTTAATTATAAATGTACTGTAAATCTACCAGTGCTCTACAGTTTGTTTTACATTCACACCCATGCGTATGCATTTATGTGTGTACAGAAACTTCTATAAGGAGTGGGAAAGAATTAAGTTTATGCCAGGTGCCTGCCCTCAAACAAATTTATAAGAAAAGCCTATATAGGTGTATGTTATTGAGGAGATACTTCAAATTCCGTAACTTAAAAAAAATATCATCACAAATCTTTTCCTTATGTAATGTTCTTTACATAATGCACAAGAAGTTTTTGTCAATTAGCTTCACACTCTCACATTCCTATACATTGCATTATTAATGCAGGGTTACACTGAAGGAAAATTTGACATAAACTTTTATTCATGATACTTCTTTCTTAGTTTTGTTTCTTCAGTTTGTGCGGATTTCTGAAGGGAGAAATTATTTGGAGGGAAGGAGAAAAATAAGCGCTTATATGGAACAGTTCATCTGATCCTAATGATGGTGTTCAAATTGACAAACTGCCAGTAGTTGCCACTTCTCTCTTGAATGACTGTTCAAGAGGTACATATCTGAAATGCAGACGTCTAAACCAAGTTAGCTGAACCCCACCCAGTGGTTCTGCATAGAGGAACTCAAATTTCCTCCCACACTTCTATTTGCAGGACCACAGTTAAGGATGAAATAACAATTGGTTTAATCATATGTTGTTTCATACATGAAAATGCTACAACACAAGTATGAGACTCACATCACCACAAAACATGTTGAAGGCACAGACATTCCCATCCTTTTCTTACAGATAAGAGAGGCAACTCCAAAATCACACACAGTTGCACCCAGGACGAGGGACAGACCTGTTAATGTCACTCCCGTTTACAAGAAAGGAAGGAAGGAGGACTCAGGGAAGTACAGGCTGGTGATCCTCACCTCTGTGCCTGGGAATATTGCAGAACAGGTTCTTAGGTTCTCCTAGAAGACATGTTAAGGCACATGAGGGATGAGCAGGTGTTCCAAGACAGCCAGCATTGCTTTATCATTGGAAGGGTTGACACTTGTTTTGGAGCAATCCCAGATATGTATACAGATTGGGAGAAGAACTTGAGAGCAGCCCTCCAGAGAAGGACCTGGGGGTCCTGGTGGATGAAAAGCTGAACATGAGCCAGCAGTGTGCTCTTGCAGCTCAGAAGGCCAATGGTATTCTGGGCTCCATCAGAAGACGGCTACCCAGCAGGGACAGGGATGTGATTGTCCCTTTCTGCTCTGCCCTAATGAGGCCCTATCTGGAGTACTGTGTCCAGGTCTGGAGCCTCCTGTACAGGAAAGATGAGGCGGTGTTGGAGAGGGGCCAGAAGAGAGCCACGAAGATGATCAGGGGACTGGAATATCTCCCCTACAAAGACAGGCTGATGGAGCTGGGATTGTTCAGCCTAGAGAAGAGAAGGCTGCGAGAAGACCTCACTGCAGCCTTCCGGTATTTAATAGGGGATTATAAAAAAAAGGGCAATCAACTTTTTACTCAGCTATATAGTGATGGGACAAGGGGAAATGCTTTTAAAAGCAAGGAAGAAAGGTTTAGATTAGATATTGGGGGAAGTTCTTTACAGAGAGAGTGGTGAAGTGTTGGAACAGGCTGCCCAGAGAGGTTGTGGATGCTCCATCTTTGAATGTGTTCAAGACCAGGTTGGATGGAGTCCTGGGCAGCCTGCTCTAGTACTAGGTCTGGAGTTGATGGCCCTGCCTGTGGCAGGGGGGTTGGAACTTGATGATCCTTGGAGTCCCTTTCTACCCAAGCCATTCTATGATTCTATGATTCTATGTTCCATTTCTAACTGCTCTTGTGGGGGCCAGAGATCAGTAACTGTAAACTGGTAGAGCTGGGTCATCTCTCTGTAAAACTATGGAAATGCTACTTTGTGGGTTGCTTGTTCACTGAATAAGTATGCAGCTGACATGCCTTTGACGTGTGCACAGCTGCACATATTTATCCCTCTTTTATACCTGATATGCAATGGGAGATTTACATTTCTTTGCTAACTCTGTACATTTCTTCTCCCTAAGCTCTCATGTTTAATTGTTTGGCGATTAATATACTACAAAAGACTAGGTAATCAAGAACACTGGCATCCTTTCCAGCAGCATATACTGCTTTTATTTTTGTTTTTAAACTTAAATTTCATGATTCATTCCAAGGTTTTACAACCACATTTTTATTTCTATGCCTTTGCTAATGAAGACTGTGGCCAAAATACAGGATAAAATAAAACTTTATGATCTTAGCTGCTAGTTGGTGTAAGGTCATTAGATTTGGCAGTCAAGTTATACTTACTTGGAGTTCGATACTCAGTGATGGTTTCCAATTTGATCCACTTGAGTATTTGCAACAATAAATGCTAAGCTTTCAGATGTAAGTTTCAGGGGAACTTAAGACTAAAAATAGGTTCAGTTTATGCATTCATTGAATATACATATATGTTGTTCTTTCCCTTCTTGTTAGTGATACTGACTTCCTGGGAGATAAAGACAAAAAATCTAATTTTATAGAATGATATCATTTCAGGCTCCACAAACTGAATCAGATTAGTGTGACTATAGCAAATATATAGGGAAATCATGCAGTTCAATATTCAGTCTTACAGTTCAAAAAATGATATTATTTTCCTCAAGTAAGCAAATCATTAGGTCAATATCATCAGATTAAACAGGTTTTAATCTGATGGTTGCTTAGAATTTTATTTCTGATTTTTGACACATTTTTCTCTATGATCCATGTAAAATATTGGTCAAAAGAGCAGGCAGTAGTTAGGTGACCATCTAAATGTATATGCCATCTCTATGTATGGTAAACAAAGAAGACATTAGAAGTGGGATTTTGTGTATGTGGGTGCATTTGCTTTTATCCTACTGCTATTTTCAAACCATTTCTTTCAAAATTAAGCTCAGTGGCTGTGCAGTTCAGATAAATTAAAGCTGAATCCAAGCTCCTAATGTGATTCTTGTGACACCAGATCCACTTCTTTCATGTAGAGCTCAATTTTCACTATTTCTTCTTCTTTTTTTTTCCCCGTTATGTTACACTGGTACTCGTTATTTATATGGGTTAACATTCAATCGGTAAGAAAGCAGGTGTATTTCCCAATAAGCTGTCCTGGTTACTGCTGTAGAACTAATGTATGAGCAGTTCTTGCAGGCAGTAACTACTTTATCAGTCTTGTATTTTAGAAGTTGTTTGTTAATAAAAGTCTCTCTACGGTGCAGTTAAAAAAGGATAATGAAGATCTTCAAACTCAGAAGCAGAACAAGCATTTATTTTGCAGTGAACACCTGAAAAACCGAGTCTGAAATAACACGGAGGCACACATTTATGACTGTATATATAATAGTTCTGACCTGTCAGTATTCTGATGTTCACATTGTCATATGTGATCTTTTAAAGTAAATGATTGTGAAAATCCTCAACATAGGTCAGCAATTTCAGTCTGTTATCAGTAACTATACTCTAATTCAGTATTCAATAGAATCATAGAATCATAGAATCACAAGGTTGGAAATGATCTATAAGATCATCTAGTCTAACCATCTTCTCATTACCACTGCTACCACAAGCTACTAAACCACATCTCACAGCTCCTTATCCAGACAATGCACACATTTATTTATTTTTTAGGCATGTCAGGTTTTCTGCAGAAGACTTGGGAAAGTTCTAAAAAAAAATAATTCCTCCTTTGATGCGAGAATGAGGTTATCCTGCAGGGATCAAATTAACTTGCCAACTGACCACAGCTTTGAAGGCTAGCAGCATGTGTTGCACATACTGTGAGCCATTGACTTCACCAGATAAATGTTTAGTAGATCAGAATAAGCTTAAAAAGTGAATCATGAGCTCTGTGTTGACATGAGCTTCTTTCTCTAAACAACTTTTGAAGCTGCTTACTGGGCTTTTTCTTGTGAAAAGTAGTATTCTTGGGGGATTCCAGAATATCCTCAATGATTATTCTCAATCATCTCTAGTGTAGAGTACTTTTGATACTTCAAGATAATTCAGGTTTCAGAGAGCATGGCACAGTGTAACCGTAATTGATTAGGGCTCTCAGATAGTAAGGGGAGATCATAATAATCTTTGCTTTATGAAATTTTTTTTTACATTAAACAGGCATTGAATTGAATACAGACACAGACTTGACACGAATGCTGGTAATCGGGTACTCAGACCATTAAATGATGGCATTGCACATCATTCTACAGTCTCTTTCTGATCAAATGATCCTTTGTGTGAAAAACCTGAGAAAGAAAAGTCGAGAAAACTCTCTTAACCCATAGACATATTTCACTCCTTTTTCAGCTTACCTAATCTCATGTCTTCTCTTGGGAGACAAGAGCCATGAGTTCATGCAACCAATACTAAGGAATGATCTGAAATGGCCTTTCTAACTTCCTTGGTGACTACTCACATGTGTGAGCGTGTTCATGAACTGCAGTTCTGTGCAGAAACTGCCAAAAGCAAAAGTCACGAATGTTTCTGTTTTCCCTGAATAGCCTGATACACTCCTACTCAGCGACTGAAATGTGCTTTCTGTAAGGCCTCCAATTCTCTCACATATCACAGAAAAGATTAAAAGTAAGGAAACGTCATTTGGCTCTGTTTTTTCTGTAATTTACTCAATGAAGCTATTGGGCTATTTACACAGGATGATTCCTCAGGCTTTCAAGAGCATGTGAACAGTCTGTCAGCAGAAACTGTTGGCCACCAACAGCAAACTTTAACACCTCAGACTCTTGTGTCAGAGGGACTCTGCCCTCGTTGTTCCCAATGGTTAAGTTTTCTCCAACTTCTAATGACCATATTTTAACTGCACATTTTTTAACTGCCAAAAGCCATAGCTGTGCATGGCCTTTACCTCTGTGTACACAATGCTGCTAGTTTTAGCACTGGGCTAAAACTCAAAGAATTCAAGGTTAGTTCCCAGCTCTCTGAATGTTTTCCCCCTCCAGAAGGCTTCTTCTGAAATTCCTGGCAAGCCACTATCTTTCTATGCTGTATTTTTTCCATTTTCTCACCATTTATCTGTTCCCTTAAATTCTCTAGAGCAAGTCTTTCTCTGTGTATATTCACATATTTTAATGCTTTGTATCTTAGGTTGAAATTTTTATTTGTACTAAGAATAACATTTATTTAAAATTAATCTTTACTAAATCATCCATTCCAATGCCAAAATTTAACATCTTTTTGTGACTTGTTCTGTATGTTAGAGTCCCGTGGAAGCTATTTAAGAGGAAACCTGGACACTGTTAACCCGCTAGTGGAAGCTGCCTTACTTGTTTCATTTCATACAGGATTTCAAACCATGTCTATCATCAAGTCACCAGAACATTTTGTGATGTGCACACTGACTTACTTTTGATATCTAATCTAACTTGTCAGGCCTGAGAGAGCCAAAAAAGATAGCAATTGCCTCTGCTGTCACAATTCATGTGAAGCCTCTTAGATATGTCTAGATGCCTTTCTGCTTCCTGTGGTTTTGATGTGGAGATACTCATGGAATTCCTATTTTATTTGAGACCTCTCTAAGGTCATTGTATTTATGCATACAAACTTACAGACACACGTTCACATATATGTATTATAGCATTCAGGTTTGACCAAACCACTTCCTAAGGAAAGCTATGGGATATGCAGTTTCAAGGTTCACACAATGTTGGGTTTGCAGATTCCAATAATTTGGTTTCAGAGTTTGCCTCTATAGCAAGACTAATCTCTACAGCTTAGAAAAAGTCAGTCTACCCAGCTAGCTGTACTTATTCTAGGGTACAATGAGAGTCTCACATACACATTTCAAAATACAACCTTCTCATGTTGAATAGTTTTGAAATTTGATCTACTTTTCCTACCTGTGTATTCAAGGTAAGACTATCCACTGGTGTGTATCTGGCGATAATTAATGCATGTGCTTGCTTTTGCCTACTAGTCTAAATGCTTCCATTAAGTTCAGTGTGAAGAGCAATCCTGAAGACAACAATGAAATCTGAGCTGCAGAGACAGCAGGAAATATTTGCAAGCTGTGCAAGGTCCAGCAGTGATAGTTAAACAAAACATCACGTTTTGCAGGAGAATGCTGCATGCTGATCACTTATGAACTAGACCCCCTCCCATTTCTTTCAGAGAGGAGACAGTGTTCATCTCAAAGGGGAAGATAAACTCCTTATTCAAAGGACTAAGTGAAGACTAAACCACAGGAAAAAGAAAAGAAAAAAAAACACAAAATAAAACATTTTGATAAGCTTCTCTGTACTAAAGAATCAGGTAGAGGCGTCTGATAAAGAATGAGATCGAGAAAGGGAAGAAGGGACTGAGAGATGGAGAAGAGTGTTACTCATTCTGCCTAACTTCAAGCATCCAGCTCAAGCTTCTTACATGAAACTGTTACAGATAGGCTCCTGAAGAAGTCAATTTGGGATCCATTTTTGATTAAAGAAATTGGTATTGTAATTTAGGGTAGTTCTATGTAGGTTGACTGACTTTAAAAAATCATTTTGCTAGTGGATAGTATTTTCTGTGAAATCCTCTAGGTTCAGGGAGTATTTGATCTATGCACTCCAGTTACTTCTTGGTTCATTGTTTTTTTTCCATCCCCAAGCCTCCACTGAATAAATTGCTCAGATATGTTATTTATTGCCTGTGGGCTGACTCTGAGGTTCTTGTTATCATCAGTAAGCTCCTAGGTTTCACCCAGCTTGTATCACTGGCAAGGTTAGAAAACAAGACATGTCAGAAATAGGTCAGAGGATCACAGGTTTATATTAGTTGGGACATGATGCCTTTTTTTTTTTTTTTAAATGCAAAAATTATGTGTGTGAGTTTACTGCACCAACATGAAATCAAAAGGAACATTTACAAGAGCAGTTTACTACTTCAGACATGTTGCAAAAATATGGCAGTAAAGATAAAGAAGAGAGCAATCCAAGATGGTGCAATAGCTTTCATCATCCAGTCTCATAAATGTCTAATCCCACTCTCTTTCAGATCATGTTTATTTTCATATAAATTCCTTCAAATTGTAGTGTTGCTGTTTTCTTAAATGACTAATTGTTTTATGCTACCCTTGTGAGCCCCATTTATATGTGTTTCCACGTCCTGTGGCCCAGTTGATGTGGCTATTCCATCCATTAAAGAAAAAGATGTTCTGTAATATGATGGCTTGTGAATATTTCCATTTATTTGTTCACTATGTTTCTCAAATTTTCTTAGTGAAGAAGCGTATCTATCATTTTATTTGGCTTCTTTCTTTTTTTTGTTTGTTTTTTTTTTTTGGAGTTTCATTTTCTCCTTGATGTTTACCAAAGATTTGGTGTATTTGAGCAAGAGAAAGTAATTTAATAGACAGAAATCATGTTCTTGGCCTTCTGTTTGGACAGTAGGTATTCCAAATTGTTTAAATTGAGGAGACCATTTTCTTGCCAGTTGCAGCTGAAGTTTTAGGGGCTACCATGGTTCTCATTCCAGAGCATGAAGAATGTTTTAGGTGCAGTTTCCCAGATTCAGTCTGGGCAAGTAGGTAAGCTTCCTTGTAAGTCATGATTATTGCTCTTAATAATCAATTAATTAGAACTTGTACCATAACATGCAAGTGCACTGAATACATTACTGGAAAATTTTCACCTCATCATACTTCCTAGCCTGTTTCTGGATATGCTGCTGAAGTGAGCTTCTTTCACCTCTCCAACGGAATAGATTAGGTATTGCTCACTGCAAACACCAAGATACAAAAAACAGACAATTCTTCTTCCATTTGTGTTCACAGAAGAACAAAATTTTGCCTGTTTACATCTTTTGATGAAAAATAAGCTGAAAAAAACCCCCATTCTTCATTAACAGCAATTGATTCTTTACAAATACCAGTATTGTGATTCTGCCTTTTAAATAAAGAAGTAACTTTTTGACTGTAAAGCTCAAAATATTTTTGTATATGCTCCCATTATATCACAAATGTGATAAACTGAAAGAAAACCGTGTTGTGTTCCTCTCTGGCTCTCTCTCTCCTTCCTGTGATTGCATTTAAGAGTGCCTTTACATGAAATAAGTCAACAAGATAACTCCAGTTCATAATGCTGCCTGGATTTATACATACTTGGGGAATGAAGCAAAGGGCTGGCCTCTTGGCAGAGTTCTAAATACTTTGAAACTACATGCTTTTAATTCATGAACACATATGAATATTTTCATGCATATAAATGCATATATGTATGTAAGTAGGCATAATGATTAAGCAGAACATGGTAGCCTAAGTAATAAAATTATGCGCATCGCATTTGGATGAACAATAAACTGTGCACTATCTTATCAGAACCCTGCAGTAAGTACTTTTTAATCACATTTTTCCAGCACTATGCATTTCACATACAGCATTCAAATGATATCAGAAGATTTTAATAAGAAATGTTGATGTTTTTATTACATTCATATGGGAAGCGTAACTTTACATTCCTGTATGCTTACTGCACTTTCTTTAATACTCCAGTTGTCAGGAAAAAACAGGAAAATACTAAAAGAAAATCAGTTTAGATTAAAAGACTGAGCCCCCATGGGTATTCTCAGATCCATGAAATTCTTTCTTATGGAGATTTGTGTGATGGTTGTAGAAGGCCCATTGGCAGGAGACCCCACACCTTGATCAGGATGACCCCAAAGGAACTGTTGAGTTTCCTGGACCCCTTTTTTCAGAGTTTTTCTCCTGTGGCCGGGACAGCAATCTGTGAACATTAAAAATGTCATGATGCTCTTCAAAAGGGAGCCAGCCATGCCCTCTTGAACCACAGTCTGCTTTGCCTCAGGAATTAAACACGGTAGGAACTGACCTGAGAACATGCCTTCTCCATAGCACTGATGAGAATTTTCTTTTCCCTTCTCCTGTCATCTTAGATGTTGCGTAGGAGCTGCTTCTCCTGTTAACAACCAACCCAAAGGCAATTCCATTTTAGCTGCATTTTACACTTGCATCCAGAATTTTGGGGTAATTCATAGGCATCTCATACTAATTACACTAGGCCTGACTGCCAATTACACTATGGCCTCTTTGCATTTACTTTATAGGGACCTTTTACACTGCTGGTATTGAATAAGTGGATCTAAGAGTAAATTAAAATCATCCCATTGATTTTGTATTTTCTTTCAAAGCTTTCAAAGTTGGTTGCACTACACAAAATAAAACATATCAGCCATGACAGAAAATATGATCCATCTGTCTTCTCCTATTAGAGAGGAATGCTCTGAGAACTGGTGCTACCAACGTTTTATTATCTCTTACAAAACTGATCTTAGGACCATTTACTGGATACAATAGAACATCATTAAAAATTTAAACTAAACTACAGTTGTCCAAATAAATATGCAAAGTACAATTTGTGATCCATTACCTTGTTTTTATTGCATTTATCCACTTTATTGGGGCTTTTCAGTAATTTGCAATAGGTTTTCCATTAATAACAATAAACAGAAATAAAACACAAAAACACAGAACAAAAGAAAAGAAAAATCTAGTTAATTTTTTTTTTTTTTTTTTTTTTTTTTAACTGAAAGAGTATTTGTGGTTCTGGGCAAGGCATTAGGTCTATTGCTGACAAGCAACATTTTCAGAACAGTGATATATTTTAGATATGATCACATCACTGTGCATAACTAACAATAGAAAAAGAAGGGAGGAGGAAGGACAAATAGTAGGGAAAAATGCTGCCTGTTAGAAAGGCTTCTACATTTTTCTGTGGAAAACTTGGTGTATTTTTCTTATGTCTTAAGAATTATTTTTTTTCTTAATTTAAAGAATTTACACAAAATCCTAAAAGTCAATGTTTGAAAACTGAAATATTTTTCCAAAGGTACTACTTTGTCTCTTGAAAATGGAGTCCCTGGGTCTGAAGTTGTTCTTGTTCTTTAGTAGGATTTCTCTGAAATCTTCCAGAAAACACGTCCAGGTGTGTCAGAAACATGCCCTGCCTTCAACAAAGGATGTACTAACCTTTGGGATATTTAGATAACATGAGTGGTCTGGAACTGCAGAGTAGAACAAAATATTGTATTTCAATCATGTTGTCCATGGTAATTTCATAATACTCAATTCCTATAAAAGCAGTCATTTCACAAAATAATAATAATAAAATAATAATAATAATAATAATAATAATAATAATAATAATAACAATAATATTTTCCTTTAAAATAATTATAACCATGAAACTTGAAAAATGTTTATATCAGATACTCTTTTTAGAATATAAATGAAACCATTTTCCAGCAATCCTACTTCATAATTACCATGTATCTGTAGACAGTCAATAGTTATTCTCAGTAAAGGATTATGTGAGAAAACAAGAAAATGAATTTACAAAGATTGTCATCCAACTGCCTGACTACTTCAGGACTAACAAAAAGTTAAATATTATTATGGGTGTTATCCAAAAGAGTCTTGAACACTGACTGTCATGGGGGATCAACCATTCTACTAGGGAGACTGTTCCAGTATTTTACCACCTCCATAATACAGTTTCCTAATATCTGTATATTGTGAAAATCAGCAGTGACCTTTCAGACTCTTCATTTGCTCCTAAATGTTACTAGTTTGTAGAAACCAGACCATTTATCTTTTCAGTTTTAAGTGAAGTATGGATAATGGATTCAATTTCAATTATGGCTTTCTGACTTAAACGAGAAGCAAGGCTTGTTTTTTCTCAAATGGCAAAGGATGGACTTATCCAAAAGATTTTCCAGCTTTAGTTGTCCTGATTCAACCTTCATTGGTCCTTGTTTATTTCTGTTGATATCTAATTTAGATGTCTCCTGAAAATGAATAAAGCTAATTGGGCAGAATATCCATATCTATGAATATTACATCTAGAATGTGGTTTCCAAAAGTATGAAAAAAAAATTATCAACTAATCTGTTAGTTATCCAAAACAGAGTACTCTCTAAGTACCCTGTAAGATTTGCTGAATATTTAATTATTATTTTGATGTTTGATGATGTTTGTTTAGATTGATAAGTAGGAACAAGGACTTTGGACCACTATCTTCATTAGGAATCAAATAATCCACTTTGAACAGATGGCAAATGCATATGCATGGATCAAATATGTACAAGCAACGGAGCTTGTTGAGCACATGAAATGTTGGAACAGATAACCAGGATAGTAAGAAATGGGAACTCTCACACCATTCATCTATTGCTCGCTTCTCTTCAGAGAGGTTCAACTTGATCATCTCTAGTCTTTCACATTTGGAAAATCCATTGAAAGAAATTGCACAGATTATCTGCGATGATATAATTTTGCAAGATTAAAGTTTATACTGTCTCTGTTTTTTATTGTTTATTTTTATTTTTGCAAGATTAAAGTTTATACTGTCTCTGTTTTTTATTGTCCTATTTTTGCATTTTCAATAGCGCATTCTCTTTAATTACAATGCAGTATCTTCTTTCAGTTAGAAAAGTATTTAAATGAACTTGTGAAAAAAGCAAACAGTGGAAAAATGGAGACCAATAAGATTGCTCCTAGAAATCCTAGATGAAATTTTGAGAATTCACTTCATTATCTATGCACTTCGGTTTCCCTGACTGTGAAATTGAAGTAATACTTCTTCCATTGTATATTCTCTCATCAGAGAAGGGATAAGAAAAAGAGCAAATCACTCATAGCATATTTTATTGTTCTCACTGCCTGTATCACTGGAATGTATTCTGATATACCTAGTACATTTCAGTCTAATCATCACATCCTCTGTAACAAATGAAAAGGTCAGTGCTCAAACCCTGTCCAAGGGATCAACTGGGGAAGTTTGCCCACAACTGTTAAATTACTTTAGCCTACACTACAAGGTGACTGGTTACTGAAAATAATCCCAGGGAATGGTGCACAGGAGTCATTCAAGAACTATTTTGTTTGTGCTGTTCAAACCACTCAACAGTAGAGATGATCAAGAGCCAGCTCCACTGAGGGCATGTGTGTTATAGTGCTATGTAATGTAGAGCTTTGGTATAGCTGAAGACATGAAGAAAGGGTGGAATAGGATGGGATGGCATAGGATAGGATAGGATAGGATAGGATAGGATAGGATTGGATAGGATAGGATAGGATAGGATTGGATAGGATAGGATAGGATAGGATAGGATAGGATAGGATAGGATAGGATAGGATAGGATAGGATAGGATAGGATAGGATAGGATGGAATTGGGGACCTGTGAATCACTCACTGTTTACCCATTACCGTATTGCTGGACAACACAAATTAGCGTTCCCTAGGACTTCAGTAAATCCTAAGTAAGATAGGTAAGCAAAGGTGCATGATATACAAAGCAAGATTCTCCTTCCACAGTGATTACTGCTACTGAGAAAACAAAATTTACTATCAGAGATTACTGGGTTCAAATGAAAATGGAGACACAGGTGCCTTAATGTTTGAGCTGGAATAAGTTTTACATAGCTCTAAAATGAGCTTCAGCTTTTAAGTTACTGTCTTTTTCTTTACAATAATAATCTCTTCACTTTTACAAGCTCTATATTATTTTTAGGTAAGAAAACACTATAAAGTTCATGTTTTATTGTTCCTTGCAGTTATATAAATTACATTTGGCCAAAATAAATGTAATTCCTACTGTGCGAACTGAGAACCCAGAATGTTGATTTTCCTCAAGTTATAAACAATGTGAAGATATGTTATACTGGGTCACAATTTTCCACTGTACAGCAAAATATATAACTCACTTTTAATAACAAAACTGCATATATCATTAAAGTTTCCTACTCCATGGAGCACATATTATGTTACTCTGCACAGCAAGGGATATCCTTTCTATGTACCACAATTTCTAAAATATTGTTTGATTGAATGAAAAATATTTTAGTGATTCATTAGTAAAACAGCTGTCATTTTGAAAAATTATTCAAATTATTCTGTATTTTTGCTAGTAATATTGAATTCTTTTTGCAGATTTTTTTTTTCTTTTTGGTAGAGATCTAATGTAGCAGGACATATTTAAACCTCTTTCATCTTCTTGTTGCTATGGTTTTTGGAGAGGGAACTATTTCTTATTTTGATTAGTCAGGTGGCTGTCGGAAGTTAGAGGCACCTCCTAAAATTTAACATGCCTAGTTAGGAAATCCACAATGTTCATTACGATACTTTGATTCATTAAGTTTCTAATTATGGGTTTTCCAAACCGCAGACTTTCCCAAAAGAACTATTGACAGGATTTTCCAAAGTACTAGGCTTAACCTAACACTGCTGCCATTCACATCTATGGTAAAACACCCAATGATGTCAGTGGAACTACTTAGGCCAATACTGAGTGCTTTGAATATCCTCTCTTAGAAGTGCTACCTGACCATGTCATAAAATTTCATCCAAATCCTTCAAACTACAGTACTTGTATATAACCCCCCAAGGTTATTAAAAGTCTCTGGGAAGAAATGGTCATTGCGGTATGCCTGGAAGACAGACAAACCAAGGCCCTGAGAGGAAAAGAAGAAGGGAACTTGAAAGTTCAGTACTTTTCCCAAAAGCTTGCTGGCATCATCTCAGTGGCATGAAAAAGCTCCATCGCAGAATCACAGAAAAACTAAAGTTGGGAGGGACTTCTAGGGGTTCAGAATCCAACCTCATTTTCAAAGGTGTGCTAAATTCAGAGTTAAATCACGCTTCTGAGTGTTTTATCCCATATGGTTTTGAAAATCTCCAAAAAAGGAGATTTCATGCCCTCTTTGAGTAACCTGTTCCAGACTTTAACTCTTCTTTCTATGATTTTTTTTCCCTGCACCCATAGTTTTCCTTTCATAACTTTGGATGATTTCCTCTTTCCCGTTGAGTTACCCATATCTTGAACATACAGAGAAAACTGAAGAAATAGCAGAGATCCTCAAATAAACTCAAGAATGTTTAGAGCATAAAAGCTTAGTAACAATATATTGACTCCCACAAGACCTTATTAGTGCCAAATGTAATGTTTGCAGTGATGACAGCAAACTGACTTCACAACGTAGTATTCAACAATGCATTTGGCACTTGCGTGGCCATCTGTATGCAGCCCAACAAACTTGGACCTGCAATAGTATAGGATTCATTGCCCATAACTTTAGTTTGTAGAAACAGAATCTATCTAAATTATTCTCTGAGGATTCTCCCTTGGGAGGGAGGGCAAGGAGAGAGATACATGTTTTAGGAAGAAAACAACTTTTTGTGTTAGACTACTGTCAAAATACAACATCTGGGCCTGGTGGATGGATAATTGCATTGGTTTAGTTCAGCATTGTGTTGAATTAAGTTGAAAGTAAACCAAAACAAAAGTCAAGCAAATGAGGAAAAATAGTGACCTGAGGTATGTCTTCACATCCAAGTATTTGCTGTGGTGCCTCCAAATAAAGAGTGGATTTTGGAATGAGCTTTTATTCCTTGATCCTACTTTGTATAAAAGATTATATTCTTCATGAAGCCATGTTATATATATATATATATATAACTGCCATAATTGGCAGTTATCTTCTACTGATCTGCAGTCAAGCAACAAGCAACTGTCTGGAGCTGTTGCGTTCTTAGCAGACACTTGCTAATCCTTCTTTCTCAGTCCCTTTTTCTTTAGAGATGTGCTGCTCTCCCTCACTATCCTTAGCATAGCTCTTGAGAGGAATATCCAGGAATTATGAAAGAAAGAAATTTTGAAGCTTCTCAGAAATATGTCCATAAAGTGGTCATCCGGTCAGTTTGGCTGTTTCTTCATTGATAAAGGATTCTGCTTCAGGGAATGGCTATTACCGTAATGGAAATGGTGAAGAGTATATAGTGTGCACAGTGCTTAGGGTTAACACACTCTGGCATGTTCGGCAATGCTTTTACTGCTTTTACTCAGAACTGCAGTTCTGAGAGAGTCCTGAGACATTCTTATTGCTATATAAATAAATATAAATAAAACAACAACAATAAAGCAAATATAAAACAAGAAGCTATCCTAAATGTAAATTTTGATCTTGTCTCAAGGCAATTTAAATGTTTTCCTTCAAAAGAGACTATAGGAACAAACTAACATGATAAAATGTTGATGACAAATGTGGTTCTGGATGGAGGAGATAATTGATTGAGTGACATCTTGTTCTATGTGTTTCTCTTATGAACATAAATACAAAGGTAGGATAAAACTGGAACTGGGGTGCAAATCATAAAAATAGACAGTAGAAGCATTCCTGTTGCTGTGAGAAATCTTTACCGTTATTCATCCATGGGCACAGTTCTTACAGAAATGAGGAGAGAAACAGCATACAGAGGTCATGAAACTTCAAATTGAGATAAGTTAAGCATGTGATATTTAGCAAAGATAGTAAGAAACACAGAAAAATGCAGGGATCAATCCAACAGGATCATGCTTGCAGGAAGGAGATGTTGAGGGAAATGCATTCTTTGGCTGAACTGTGAAGTACCTAGTGCCAAAGAAATACTGGGGAAGTGGGAGAAATAGCACTTGCTTCTCTCCATTATTAAATGTTTTTCTTGCATGAAATAGAAACACACTAATAAATAGACCTGATTCCCTACTGTCTCTCAGCAGTTGTTCTTTTTTAAATTAGAAAGGTTGAATTTTAGTCTTTCTTGGCATAGGAGAGAGCCATGTTGGGGAAACTAGAGAAATCACTCAAAAGAATGATCCTTTTTCACTCCTGTCTCTTCAGGCTGGACATCTGCATGGTAGAATTATTCTTCAAGCTATAGTAAGAAAACCTGAGAAACGTGCAGTATAGGGACAGTTTGCCCTTCACCAAAGCTCAGCTGAGCTTCATTAACCTCCCTAGGAACTCTCTTCCCTGCTGAGGGGAAAAATTGAAGGAAATGTTTGTGTTTTTTGAACTACTTTGTATTGCAGCAAGTTGCCACTTACAAAAAAAAAAAAAAAAAAAAAAAAAAGAGTGATTTTGATCTGGATTTTGAGGTTGTACTGCCTCTGTTCATTGTAATCACAAAGCTGGCAGACAATGTAAATTTTTTTTAACACTGTAGTTTTTAGAAAGAATAATAATTATCTATGAAGTAAATTATCTATAAATAGTTATACAAAACTACACAAAATTTTGAATCACACATATTATATATATTCTGTGCCTTTTCCAGATTTTTACCTGTTGGTGGCACCCACTTGCCAGTAATGTATGCTTCCATTTACTGTCTGAACAAACACCTCTTTGTGCAGCTATCAGGCAAAGGTGCATGATGATGCTTTCCTTTTGCAGAATGCATCATGAGTAAAGACTGTATGAAAGCAGCAGGAAGGGGAGGCATGTTTTCTTTGATCCAGGCTGGATGTGGCTCTAGGCAGCTTGGTCTGATGGTTGGTGACCCTGCACATAGCAGGGAGTTGAAACTAGATGCTCATTGTGGTCCTTTTCAACCCAGGCCATTCTATGATTCTATGATTCTATGTAAATACATACGTATATATGTATATATATATTTATAAATACATATGTGTTTATTTATATATGCATGTATAGCCACATTTTCTTGGTCTTGTTATGCTCTTAGTTCAAAAATATGGCAGGATTGAAGCAACCTGAGTGAGATCATGACTTACTGATAGCAAAGCACGGAGTGAAACAGAAAGCTGGGAAGAAATGTCAGTGCTCATAAGCTGTGAAAAATTTCTGCAGATCAACTACTCCTCCTCTCTGACCCAGAGCAGGATCTTCATCACCTGAACAGTCTCAAGGGAACAAGTTAAATTATCTGTGGGCCTTTTGATTATTTACTACTATTATGTATCTTCACTGCATGTTCATCAAATTCATATGATCACTCCTTATACTAGCTCTATAGTACTCTCTACACCTTTTATTACTAATCAGGAACTGATTTACAGTGGATGGAGAGTCTCCGAAAAATACTCTTGAATTACAGGGGTCATATCAAGACCAGAGCAGACTGAGAACGTTCTGAACATGAAAATCTAGTATTGTGTATAAAAGGTGGTTAGTGCCTTTGCAAGATATAATACTGCAAGGAACAATGCTAAATGCTAGCAGGAGATGTATACAGGATATAATCATGCATAAACCCAACTCATATTTTAGTGTTTTGTCCCTGCAATGAGAATATAGTAAGGTCTGATTTTAAAGCATCATAGAATTGCTTGAGTTGGAAGGGACCTTTTAAGGCCATCTAGTTCAACTGTCCTGTGATGAATACGGACACCTACAGCTAGATCAGGTGCTCAGAGCCCCATTCAGCCTGACCTTAAATGTCTCCAGGGACGGGTCATTCACCACCAATCTGGGCAACCTGATTTGGGGAATCAAGACTAGTTCCCTCCTATTGCACAAATATTTTCCAACCTCTTTAATGATATTTGTTCCTATTGTGGTTCTTGAGAGGTTGTACATTAACTCTTTTGATGCTCAGGAAGTAATTAAAGTAAATTGCTTGCCAATATTAATTTTCTTCTTAACTAATATTATTTTTATATGGTCTTGGGTTGGGTTTTTTTTTCCATTCATAAGTGCTTATAAGGAGATATAATTTCTCTTTTCAGACCTCAGTTTACAAAGCTACGTGAATAATGTTTAATCCATTCTCATAGGATCTCCATCATTTCTCTGACACTCTTGTACACTTCTAAAGGACTGTGGACAGAGGTAGAAACTTATTGCTAGCTAGCTGATTTTATCATTCTACTTTATTAAATATGCTATAGTCTGAGCCAAGTTCACATAAGGCAAAAGCTTTTATGAACCCTTAGCAGAAAAATCCATAGTGCTTGGAGACACAACAGCAAAAGGCTGGCAAGACCAACAGGTCTCAACTCTGAGATCTTTAGCAGAGTTATTTCATGTCAGTGGCTGTTGATAGTTAGAATCTGGCTATGAAGGAATTTAAGGAAACAAATAACTAGCTCTTGTCTGTAGTTAAAATGCTTATAGAAACAGTTATTGAGGAAGAAAGGCAGCAGCAGTACTGGGAACTTCTTTTGGCACCTAGCTCAAAGAGAGCTATAGATTACAGGTTGAAAATGACATAAATTTACACTATCTATTTTTGGTCTGGAAATGCACTGTGCCCTCCACGGAGACATTGTACAGCCTCACTACGTAGCATCAGTCTGTCCAGACATTTGTTCGATAGAGCTTTTGGAGAGGGCTGATTGTAGGCTTCCCACAATGATAAAGGGGTGGGAAGGAGTTTCAGAAGGCAGCTGGCTGGCTCAGTGCATGTGGAAATGATTATTTTAATGGTGCTTTTATTTTATAGAATTATTAACGATGTCGGGGGGGAGGCTAGATGCCTGGGAAAGGCGTCTTTTTAAATTATCGTAAATGTAAATAAAGAAATTAAATAAATCCATTTATTTGTCATCTCCCTTACCAGATCAGATAGCACCACAGTAGACAAAGCCACACCAATTACAGCTTAGACACGCGATCAAGCTGCTGCTACTTAGCTAGTATCATGCATCAGCTGAGCTGCGGTATAAGCTGCAACCACAGCTTCACCCCCTGTAATTCATACCTTCGCTACATCCACAGCTCAGAACTGCAGGCAGCAGAACAGGCAAATTGAAGAACAGAACAAACTGACTGCAAGAGTGCTTTGTAGCAGCAGCCTGTTCCTGCTGCAGCCCTGCCCAATCTCCCATTCCTCACCTGTTTCATTCTGTCCTCTTCTCCCTTCACTGAGACACAGGTAAAGCCGTAAAACTTCCTTATATTTCTTATACCATGCCATGCCACCTTAAAATTTAATACAGGTGCTCTCCAGGTTTTTAGTCTTTAGAGGTGGTCCTCTTGCTTACAGGACAAAGGACTAAGAGACAAGCTGCATAGGCTATATTTTAGCTTAGACTTCTGTATACTCTCAAATTCTGTGCTTTTCAGGTCTGACCCATGCCAAGTCTAGCAAGGGATGCTGTTTCTGGGCATCTGAAGGCCAAGTTCTCACAGATTTTGGCATATGGAGACAGTAGAAATAGGTCCTTATTGTATTAGCAAACTGCATTTTTCTACTCAATCTAATACGCGACTTCAAATTTCACTGCTCTAATCCAAAAAGACAACTAAAATGGTAAGTATCATTTAGGTTGAAGCTAATAATAAATACATTTTAGTGAAAAATCTATGTTTCTTGCTGGAAATAATACCAGATTGGCAAATCTCACCATGAAAAACTCCATGAAAAACTCCAAATTAACATGGGGTTGCATCATCTGCAACCACAGTTGTTCAGAAAAAGAATCTTTTAAAATCATTTACAACAGTACTCTTCTTTTGACCAACAGTTTTAAATCAGAAAAGAGACATTTTCCCTTCTCACAGACATAAATAATTTTATAAAATAGAACTCATAAATGAGGAGGGATAAAGGAAGTATTTTAGTCACCAAATAAAGAAATTATGGAAAAAAAGGGCAGTCCTTTTTCTAGCTTTTTTCTGTTCTCAGAGCTATGACTGTTTCTACTGAGGAAAAAAATTTTCACAGCATGCATACCTCCTCCAATCATCTGTACTTGTCCTGCAGTGATGAAGATGACCTCAACTACTGCACTAAAGACAGAAAGTTTCCTGTGAGACAGGTTCTTCAGCTCTTCACTTAAAACGACTTATTGCAGCTTGCCTCTAAAGCTCAATGCCACAGCATCTCCCTTTGCCTCATATGGGAGCACCCAGCTTTTCAATGTTACTCTTTGCAAATATGTGTTTACACTGCAGAGGAAATGTCAGTGGTAAGTGATCAGCACTGTCCACATGGAAAAACTAAGAATTTATTCCTACACCTCAAATTTTGTGGTAGAAAATCAAGTCTTGTTGTCTGTACCCAGCAAAGATGTTGATGAGCAGGAAGAAAAATAAAGGGGGGCCTGCACAGGTGGGCCTCAAAGCTTTCCACAGCAGAACAATAATTTTTCTTTGTCTGTGCAGGATCTAAGGTGTTGCATTTCATCTTGTGTTTCCGGTCCCTGATCTCATCAACAATTATCTCACTATCTTTCGCTTTTCATTAAATATTGTTCTTGGTAATGAATGGTGGTGTGAGAATTGCATTTAGATTTAACTTAAAGTAACATTCTGATGGTACAGGAAGTTTAGATTAGATAACCTGCACACAAGATGACTCAGAGACCAGGAGGCAAAGCATTAAGTACTGCCATTGTTTTAATTTATTTACTTACATTTTAGTTTTCTACAACACACAGTGTCTGTGAGATTTTCTCATATTGTCCTAACATGTCAGTTTCTGAATATTTATCATCATGGCAGAATAATCTTTTATTCTTTTTGATTAGCATCAAATATAATATAAGATTTCAATTGCAAAGAATATCTACTGATATAACTCCAAGATTTTTGTTAAGCATTTAGATATAAGTCAGTAAAATATTTCAGAAATTATTTTTGACAAGAAATAAATTATGTAATTGGAAGAAAATTTGTTTAATTGGAAGTGTAGTGAGAAAAGGAATTCTGGTTTTACCAGAAAATGCTTCATTTCCGCTATGAGTGATCTATCATCTTGATACTTCAATGGATAAAGCACCTTCTTCCAAGCTATTTGTAATGGAACGAATCTTAAACCAGGAGATACTATCTGTCAGTACAGAGGAGTAAGAATGATAGAATCTTAAAATGGCTGAGGTTGGAAGGGACCTTAAAGATCATCCAGCCTCCAACTGCATGCCACGGGCTGGTTGCCACCCACCAGCCCAGGCTGCCCTGATCCCCATCCAACCTGGCCTTGAATATCTCCAGGGATGGGACAACCATTTCTCCTCTAAACAGCCTGTTCCAGTTTAGGAGAAGGTTTATTAAACTGCCTCAGCAATTGCAGTTTGTGTGCCTGAGACTTCATTGTGTGAATCCTTAGCAGTGAGTAAAGCAGAGAGTAAGATATTGTTTTACTCACAATGCAGTGGTGCTTCAGGGACAAACTCATCAAGCTTTCACAATCAGTTTATTTAACTGTCTTCTTAGATATATATTTAAAATGTTTAATACATTGTCTTTTTGCTTTGAACAAGGAGTGCTTCCACCATAAGCCCTGAGCTTCTCTTGCAGTGCCATAAGAGCTGAACCACAGTGTTCATTTTCACAGAATAACGGATCACTGCTGTTTGTATTTTACTGTGTACTTTAAACTGTTGTGAACTGCCTAGAGCAACTTGCAAGGACTGGTCTAGAAAAGTAACAATTAAATATCCTTCCTCGTTATATCTAGTACTGAGGCCATGAATAATGACTTACCCTAGATTTCAGTAACTAATCACAATAATATTTACTGGCAATGAGTTCATGAAGCTTGTTGCTATAGTAACTCAATCTTGGGTTTCATCCAGGTCCCTGAGGAGGTGTACATTATCACAAAAGTCACTGCTGGAACAGGCATCTGTATTTGCAGTATTGGAAGAAAGGGGCCAGAGAATGCACGGGCTGAGTTTCTAAACTACTGTCTCACTCAATCAGGTCACATGAGACTAGCAGTAAGCAGTGCAAAAAGGGTTGCAATGCCCCATAATTAGCATGTGCTGGAGACTTTTCCTTTCCTCTGCACCCTGTATGGAAGATACAAATTTCTCACTGCTCCTGCCAGATAACAGAGCAACCAAGAAAGCAAGTACTCATATGCAAAACTGAAACAGAGAGAGATCTATTCCAAAAACAATATAGTCTTGACTTCCTTTTCTTTACTTGTTCTCAAACACTTGTACCACTTGATATACCTCCCTTACAAGGACAGGCTGAGAGAGCTGGTGCTATTCAGCCTATTCAGCTGAGAGAGCTGGTGCTATTCAGATGAGAAGGCTGAGTAGTGGCTTTTCAGTTTCTAAAGGGAGCTATAGGAAAGGAGGGGGCAGACTTTAGTGGGATCTGTTGTGGTAAGACAAGGGAAAATGGTTTCAAACTAAAAAACACTAATTGATTCTTTAGCAAAATATTAGACAGAAATGCAATTATTTTATTCCTAAGAAGATTTCCAAGAATTTTCCCTTAAAAGCAATTGCACTGGAGCAATTTTTAATTCTCCTGTGTACCAGACCTGGGCAAAGATTGCTGGGTACACTTGGGGATCTGTCAAGGATCTTCTGCAAGACTGTGTGCAGCCATTTGCTCTACTTCTGGCCAGAGCCAGGTGCTGCATCACCCTGAGGGTAATCATAGAATCATGGAATCGTAGAATGGCCTGGGTTGAAAAAGAGAACAATGATCATCTGGTTTCAACCTGCCTGCTATGTGCAGGGTCACCAAACACCAGACCAGGCTGCACATCCAACTTGGCCTTGAATGCCTCCAGGGATGGGGCATCCACAACCTCCTTGGGCAACCTGTTCCACTTTGACACCACTCTCTGTATGAAAAACTTCCTCCTAATATCTAACGTAAACCTCCCCTGTCTCAGTTTAAGACCATTCCCCTTTGTCCTATCACTATTTGCCCTTGTAAACTGCTGATGATAGAGCAAACTTCTCCATCCCTGAACTATCCATTCAGCAGCCTGCATGGACTCATGAACTGTCTCAGGGACTGCTTAGAGACATGATTTAGTGGAGAGTTGTTAGAGTTAGGGTAGTATGGTTGTGATTGGACTCAATGATTTTTAAGATCTTTTCCAACCTGAGCAATTCTATGATGACTCTATGATTCTGTGATTCTCTGTACAGGCATCTTGAGGTCTTTAATAAGGAAGATGCTGTTTCAGCTTTTCCGTGTAAAAATAAATTACTTGTTATTTCAGCAAAACGCCATTTTCCTCAGGGGACATATTGATTTTATTAAGTGGGACTTTCCAACAGAGAAACTGACTGACAGACTGATTGACTGACTCCCAGATTTACAAGGATGATGAGAAAAAAGACCACTGCATTTTAGCTGTGAAGCCTGCCAAACAGGCTATATATCTAAGGAACGTAATTCCCAAGTTTCAGCCACATAAAGGTGGTTTTAGTCCACCTTTTCCTTCTTGCTTTCATCCTGCTGGTGATTACAGGAAGGGTGCACTGTTCAGTTTGGATTGAAAAATCATAAGAGGATGACACTAAGAACAAGCACTCTGGGTATATATGACAAAATTGGCCAATCAAATATAATTTTCCCACCTGTTTTTACTTAGAGACATAGAATTATTAAGGTTAGAAAAGACCACTCAGATCATCTAGTCCAACCATCACCAGCATGTCCACTAGACCATGTCCTTCAGTGCCACATTTCTTAAATGCCTCCAGGGACAGTGACTCTCCCACCTGCCTTGGCAGCCTGTTCCAATGCTTCACCATTCTTTCTGTTAATGTTTTTTTTCCTAATATCCAACCTGAACCTCCCTTGGTGCAAACATTACTGAGAACATTACTTCTTATCCTATCACTGTCATCTGGGATAAAAAGCCAATCCCCACCTAGTTTCAAGCTCCTTTCCTTCTTGTATGACTTCCTCTCCAACCTCCTAAATAATATTTCAGCTTATCCCGATTTTTAAATACCACCATCCTACAAGTGTAATGTGATTTGATGTAAGTATTAGTGTGATCCCAGACTTTTAACCTGATATAGACTAATTTGGACTGCATCTGGAAAGTTCTGCTCCTGGATAAGTGTGTTTGCACTGGTTCCCTAGCTATAGCCTAAACTTGGCTTCAAAGGGAGAAAACTGACCTTGTGAGTAGTGCCTATTGGAGATTGCCAAGTTACCCTGAAGACACTAAAAACACTTTGCAGTAAGCTTAGACTGACAAGTCGAACATTTACTTATCAAGTACAGCAATTTATTTTTACAGTGTTGCAAAATGGCTCGGACCCAGCTAATTTCACTTGGAGGAACAAACACTGCCACAGCCAGAAGGCACAAAATGTGCAACAATAATCCTTAAGGCAAAACACTGTAATTTGCCTTCTTCTGTTTAATGCCATGTCAAACAGAAGGATTTCTACACATTTCAGATGGTGACTATGTTGCTTTCCCTCGGCTTGAGTTAAAAAATAATAATAATAATAAAAAAAAAAAGAAATTGATTTACTTCAGAGAGCAGTGATAGATGAAGGATATAACATGCACTGAGCATGCCTAGTTCCTTGCTCATGCCAAAAAATTCCCAGAAGGATAAATCTCGTTTCCTGCCTTACTTCACAGAATTTAACTTTTTAAACAAGTCATGTTCTGTGGTTTGGATCCTGTGTTTATATCAGGGTTTGTTTCCAGGCTCATGGACAATAATAGTACACTGGTCTGAAAAATCTGAACATTTTCATGTAGAGAAAAATCACAGTGTTTTAATCTGAATTTCACTCCTATTATTTTCATTAATTCTTATAGGCCAGTCTTTACAGATAAGTTGTAATAAAAGCTGATATTTTCCAGGTATAAGCTGGAAAATATGTGAACTAGACCTTTCATTTAAGTCAAACTTATTTCCATGATTTCAGGCTCTACTTACATATCCATACTGCAGAGGCTTTATTTATTTTAGCAAATATGAAGCTGGGAAATTAAAACTTAATTTTAAAAATATGTTCTGTGTTTAAACTGACTTGTGCATTTTATACATACATGCACACAAAACCTTTGTGATCTACTGATTATAGCTAGATTCTAGTCCAACTGGAAGCAAAACATGCATTATACTGAACCTGTTAGCCTCATGGCATTTAACACAATGTAATAATACATATTTATTTCTGGATTTTCATTAACAGCAGCAGCCTTAAAAATAATAATATGTAAAAGGAAATAAAAATAAAATTAGAAGAAAATTCCACATGGTTTATTTTTGTCTTTGAAGAACATGCATTGTTTTCCAAACATCTAGCACATATAAGTTTGCAAAGGTATGTGACTACAATACACATCTACATGAGGGCAGACCAGCATACGCACACAGAGAAGGAGAAGCTAAGCCAGGATCAAACTTTACACTTAACATCTTTTGCTGGAGTTGAAACCTTAGTAATGCTCCAGATCTTTTCTATTGCAAGCATACAATCTTCATTCATACATGCAAGAGCAGCTGTGTTCATTAGATGAATGCTATTCTAGAAGAAAAGACCATTTATGCTGTGCAGGAAAACAAGAAGCCAAACAAAAGTAAATGAAAACGTGCATGCTACATAACTTCAGCTTAGTGGAAACCTTATAAATTAACTGCCTTCTTCTTGAAGGCTTGAGTTTGTCTGTCCCAACCTTTTCTTTAACCCCCGCATCTTTCCAGCTTTTGATATTTCTTCACTCTTTCTGCCTGCTCTCATGATGCATTTAAAGTTGCATAAAAATGAGTAATTTTAGCTGCTTAGGCCGTATCTCAGTAAGTATAATATACACAGTAGTTATTCTTAGATAAGTGTAAAAATGTGTATGTGTGTATGTGTGTACTGAAACATAAATATGTATGTATGTATGTTTATATATGTGTGTATATATATGCCCATGCAAAATCAGCAAAAGAGGTTATGTTTTATGTCCTGCTAAAAGAAAAAATCTTAAGGGGAGATAGAGACAAGATTTTCCCTTGGTGCCTGGCTATAAGCATAAGCATTACAGCTGGTGTTTGTCCAAAGTGGCAGCTCTATGTGCTGCTGTTTGTTTCTACTGAATGATCTTCTTATCACTAACTTTCCTATAAGCAACACTGCAAGTTTTATCATGACAGTGTTTTGGGTTTTTTTTTTTTTTTTCTCTTCTTTTCTGTGTAGGTTTGAATTTGAAAATCTGAGG
Organism: Tetrao urogallus; assembly: GCF_951394365.1. NCBI lineage: Eukaryota > Metazoa > Chordata > Aves > Galliformes > Phasianidae > Tetrao > Tetrao urogallus. Next base: position 99,616,362 of record NC_136814.1, on the reverse strand, counting down.
AAAGAGTAGTAAAATAAAGACCACATGCCAAATTGATTCAATATGATTCCTTTATTTTTCCATTTTAGCAATACCTAGGGGACTTGTCTCCAGAGTCTCAGCCTTGTTTCTTCACACTCTAAGTGTACAGTAAATGTCAGTTCCCACTTTTAATGTGAACACTCTGAAATGTGTCCACAAACCTTAGTTCTTATGCGTTCCATGCAAGAATGAAGGACCTTTATGTAGGAATTCAAAAAGGAGTTCAAAGAGGAATTCCTTCAAAGAGGGATTCCTTCAAAGCAGCACAGACATCATTCATTCTTTGGCCCAAGAAAGAGTAACAAAAACAGCTGCTTCCACAGAATTTCTGGGGAGGAGGGGTGGAAAAAATGGGAAAGAGGGAAACTAGCATGCTATAGACTTGCTCCATGTGGTGCCATGTGGTCTCTGTTACACAAGACCAAGATATGTGCACCTTGGACATAGTCCATACATGAATCAGGATGCTACTCAGCTGCTGCTTTAGTACATAAGGTCATAAGAACAGACATACCATCTCCAGCACTGGCTGTAAGGGACACCTAAAGAACAGCGAAAGCGGAGAAGCATAAATGATACTTTCCCATGTACTCTCTCAGCTTCCAACTACTTTTAGGGGATTTCCTGAGTCTGACATGATTTATCTGCTCAGTAATCCTAAGTGGATTTTTTTTCTGAGTTTTGTACAGTGTCCTGTTGGACCTGCATAAATTTTTGCATCTACAGTATCATTTGGGAAGGCACTTCACAAGTCCAGTGACCACTGCGTAGGGAACAAGGGTTTTTTATAAGCTTTCATTTTCTTTCTTAGGATTCTTATGGTACATTCTAGCATGCGGTGCTTACCCAACTAATGAATTCCCAGGCATAAACTGTGCTCTTATCATAAAGCCTAGAGCATTTTTGGCATCCCGTGATCTTAAGGCTAATAAAGAAAGGGTATATTTGAGTTTGAGGCACTGCATTGTTATGAGGCTAAGACAAGCTCAGATTGTTGAGCATCTGCAACTTTGGATGCTTGCTGTCATATTGTACCTTGCTTAACCAGCTGGATCTCTATGTACTTCCTCATTTGGATGGTCTGTTTGCTGTTGGAGGTGTGGACAGCCTCATATGCACTTAGTGCCCAGCATACAGAGACTGAAACTTATCTGGGTAACCATGACACTCCTGTAAATAAATAAAATGGGTATCAGTCATCATTACTACACAGTGCTCTCTAAAATAAAATGGTCTCTATAAATGGGTAGGCTACCCATCACTGCTCTCCCAGGACCTTAGCTCTTCCTCACAACTGCCCCAGAATGTTGCCTAGATGCTCATAACACTGAGTTCTCAACCTGGTACCAATTGCTGTCTTTCTTTTGTGTTGCCTTAGATGCTTTTATACTCAAATGTAAATCATCCAGTTTGCTTTGATTTTTCCCATTGTCCTTAGATTTTCTTTCTACCTTAATTACATGAGTCACTCCAAAAGTAATGCCTTCTATTTATTTTCATGGAAAGGACAACAGACATAAAGCCCACAATAATACAAAAACAGATAGAGCAAATTCTCAGCTATAAAACACTGTTCTTCAACAGAGTCATCACCAATAGCTGTGCATTTTCACCAGCGATGAAAAAGAGCCTGAATGCCTCGCTCATAAAAATCTACACCAGCAGAGGTGACCCGCTGTTGCTGTCACCACTGCAGAAACACACCTCGAACTGCCTCACTGAGCTCACATCCACTGTTTGGTCTCCATAAACATTCAGCAAGTGTCGAAGAATGCTAGCGGGTGCAATTTTTTTTCTGCATAGAGGAATTTAGTTACTTTGCTTTATACAGTCTTTCACATCAGATGTCATTCTGTCAGACTGCCCCCTCTGCTGCCATCTGTCACATAGCAACAACATCTAATGGGGTATTGGTGGGAGGGTTCAACCTGTACTCTTGTACCACCAACATCCACATCTGATTTTGTAGACCAACATCATAAAATAGGAGGTATTAGTTTTGGAGCAGCCCTCATAAAACCTCAGTTACCTCCTCTTTGTTCCTTTTCCAGCAATCTTTGATAAATAAGCACTTTTCTAATATAAGTTTACCAAATAATACCTCTATGTATTTAATGGAGTCCTTGGAATACTTTTGTATTTAATTGCGCTGGCTATGTTGCCATTTCCTAGGTGTTTTTCCTTTGGCCTATCTCCTAGAGAACACGAGTCTCTTTTCAGTGTTTACCTGAGGAACAAGTATCTCCTGATGGGTTGCCTGGTTTTATGTGAATTCCTTTGCTCACATGCCCTGCTGACATACTGAGGAAGGTTTTTGAAGTATGTTTCTCAGATAAACTCAGGGATTATACCCCAGGAATGTAGTACAGGGCAGATAAAACTATCATGAGAAAAGGAACATTTCAGGTGCTTGTGCAATTTATTTTTTAACTGGAGTGAAATTATCTTTACAGCTGCATCTGCAGGAATTTATCAGCCTCCTTACAATCTTCCTCCCTATGCACTTGGTTGTCTCCTGAAAAAACACATCACTTATCAATAAGGTGTACTCTTCTTCAGCTGCAGGATTATGAGCCCCTCCTTGAAAGTTGTAAGGAATTTCTTCTGTTTCACCTAACCTGTGAAAATCATCAAAGCAGGCAGATACAGACACTGTGTCATTAACAATGAAGAAAAAGGTTTTTCTCTTGTTAAAAAAAAATAAAATACTGTATTTCTCTGTCTATTTAGCATACTCCATGATGAGATTCAACCTAGTTTTACTATTCAACTTGTAACATGTTTTTAGCCATCATATCTGCACTAGTAAATCAAACAAGACTAGGAGATACTTCCAGTCACTTGGGTTTCAGCAACTACACTGTTAAATTCTCTCTGATTTGTTTTTCCAACAAGGTCAATCAACACATTCCCAATCAACCTCTGGCACAACTCAGAACTTTAGCATGTACTCTTCTCAATAGGTGTTTTGAATGGCAAAGTAATTTAATAGCATGGATGGAGCCAGATTTTGGCATTTGACTCTGAAGCCAGAGAGCAGTCCTTGGCGTATTTAATTTACTATTAGAATTGAAATTCTCAGGAAACAGTGATTCTGAAATAACTTAAATTCCCTACCCTGTCAGAGGAAATGGTTCTTTGATAAGTTCTTCAGAAACCTTCCAAAGGAAGATATATTTTCCCTCATTTAAGCATTTGGGTCCAGTCATCATCTTCATTGGGGCAGTGTTTTGTCAATATGAGAGAATGGTACAGTATGAGAGAATGGTGCAGTATTTCTACAATGGCTTCCATCTGGAGAATCACAGTCATTAGTAATGAGAAATAATTATACTCATTAAGAAGAAGGAAACTGCAATATAAAATGAATTTTTAGCACTCAAAAAAGGCACTATTCTTGCCAGGGGCAAAAATTACTCTTGCATCCTGTGACTCAGTCTCTCTTCTCCCACTCAGGCACTGTGGTGATGAAATCCATAGAAAAGGGGAAAATATTTCTTTTGGATGGTTACTCTTTTCCCTTTAACTCCTAGTTACCATGAAATGTATAGAATGTGAATTAAAAATTTGTTTAATCCAGTCATGCAGTCACAGAAAATGGAATTGAAAAGACATTTTGAAAGGTCGTATGCTACATTTCATTGCCCCAAGGCAGAATCAGCTCTGCTAAGGACATTGTGGAGAGCTGTTAGAAAAACAACTGGTTTAGAAATTTGTAATGATATCAATTCCACACTCTCCTTTAGCAATGTGTTCCAGTCCATCACTATTTATACTACAGGATATTTTTCCTAAAGTTTAACTTTTATCAGTGTAACTTGGTAGCAGTGTAATTCCATTATTTCTTGTCCTATCCACTGGCACACAGAAAGGTAACTTCTTTGCAATAGCCTGTATTACATTTGAATATATTTGATATATTTCCTCCTCTAATCTTCTCTTATCTGTGTTATGCAAATCCAGTACTGTACCTATATGTATATCCAATTTCTGGATATATCCAATTTTTCTGAATTTGTCGTGTTTCCCAGCCTTACAATGTGTGGTTTATTTTTGTATTTGTGTTATACATGGAACTACAGAAACTGCTATCTGAGCTTTCTAAGCCAAGTGACCATATTCAGCCCAGAAGAAGGAAGAGGACTGAATCACATCATTGTGGGAAAAGCAGCCTTTTAGTATCTGAAGGGGAACTATAAGAAAGGGACAGGCTCTTCAGCAGGGTCTGCTGTTACAGAACAAAGGGAAATGGTTTCAAGCTAAAAGATAGGAGATTTAGACTCAGTATGAGGAAAAACATTTTTGTGATAAAGGTGGTGAAGCATTAGCACAAGTTGCCCAGAGATGTGGTAGATGCCCTGTACCTGGAGACACTCAAGGTCAGATGGACAGAGCTCTGAGCATCTGATTGAGCTATAGGTGTCTGTGTTCACTGCAGGGGAGTTGGACTAGGTGGTCACCTTTAAAAGATTTTTCCAACTCAATTCTATTATTCTATGACTATGAAAAGAGTGGCAAGCATTGAGTACTTCAATATCCAGCTGATTAAAATGTCTTTCATAATAGCACAGATTTAAATTCACCTAGCCAGTCATGAAATTTAAATGAGGAAAGCAAGTGTTGATTAGGAACAATAGCAAATCTTTGTTTTGAATTAAAAAGAATAATAGACTGGATTTTTACATTCTTTCTTCCACATGTCAATGTACTAGTTTGTGTGAATAAATAGACCTGTCATCTGTTAGATGAAATCTTATTCCCTTAAGGAACTTTGAACTCTACTGTCCAGCCTCAATGTTACTTCAAACACTGATAAAAATGGAGTTCTCTAGATAATCCCCACAATCCTGAAGTGCTCACCGCTGAAGACCACACAGGCTCACACATCAAATACTTCTTCAGTTGACTTCATTGTAAACTGGATACGTTTTAAGATGCTTACCTAAAACCTTGGATAAAATTCTTTCTCTTTTTGTTTGGAGATAAGATTTTAAAAAGACTACGTGTTCTGGGAGACTAGTTTAATCATAAAATTCAGAATTACTCTGAAATGGATTTCTTCTGTATATTTCCAATAACACTACAGAACAGGTGTGACAATATCCTCTAATATTATCTTGTTTATGCATAGAAATGTGAAGTATCACATTTTGAAAATAGGCATATAAGAAGGATTGGAGCCATAATCTTTGACTATGATTATATCAATTGAGTGAACAAAGTCAGGACAGTGACCCAAGCAGTGTTACCCATAGGATGAAGCTGTTATTTTTTCCCTGGTACACTTCTGAATAGGGTAGAGTAGAGTAGAACAGAGTAGAGTATATTACAGTAGAGTAGAGTAGAGTAGAGTAGAGTAGAGTAGAGTAGAGTAGAGTAGAGTAGAATTGAATAGTTCCAGATGGAAGAAACCAATAAACATCACTGGGTTCAAAAGATCTACCTGCCTGGTAACAAGAACACACCAAAAACCAGCCCCAAGCAATGGCTTGAATTCAGCCATCCTGCTCTGTAAAACTATTTATCAGTGTATGTGGGGCCAGATTATGATTATGTCATCTGGTTTCCAGGCCAAGAATTGGTCCTAGATACCTTTTACATGCATTCTGTTCACATAGATGTGAGACACCAGGTTAAAGGTATTGAGTAGTTTCAAAAAATTATTCCCTCTAATATTTGTTAGTCTTTATCATAACTTTAGATTCCTGAAAACAATTTCCTATGGAATAAGCTTCAGAAATACAAGGTTTAAACACAAATATTTGTTAACTATGCTTCTTGTCAATATTAAAATTGTGGCAACATTTCTTGAGTAATGGCTTCTTACTTATAAAGTGGAAATTCACATTTAACATATATTATTAAACCTTATGTTAACTTTCTATTAAAATCAAATTTTAATTTAGATTCCAATGCAATCTACCATCAAGTATATAAGGCAGATAATGTTCTTTTACTTTGTAAAGAGCTGCTTGTGTAGTTCTTCATATCTACTATTTTCTAAATGTTCTCTTTCAGTTACATTTCATTACAAGCTTAGTGATAATTTTTATACTCCATTTTATGGAGAGGAAAATATTTCAGATGAGCATGGTTCCTGGAGTAACAAAGAGCAATGTTTAGAAATCCTAGCACTTAAGTAATAATCAGCCAGGGAAATATATTAAGGACTTCTGGTGAATGTCAGTTTTAGGGGATTTTACTTCTTTCATGCTTTCAACCTCTTCCTTTGTATTGTACTACACTCTAGTAATTATAGGTAGAATGAAAGAGTCTGTTAAAGAAGACATTTGTTGCAACAACACTTTGTTTATATCATTTTTATTCCTGGCCTCAAATACAAATCAGTATTGGAAGTTTATAATTACAGTGTTAACATTTTCTGTTTGTAAAGCAAGCTAAACATTTAGTAAAGTTGTATTGCATCACATGTTTTGTGACTATAATGAATCAGAGATTTTTATCTGGCTATGACACACTTGGTTTCTAAATACCTTTGTTCTTTTAAGTAAAGCATGTCTGTGAAGTTCTACCTTACCTGTCTTTCAAAAATTTCAGATCTTAGAGTTTGTTGTATTTATTCTGTTTTGTTTCTGTTCTAACAAACATGTGAGTATGCTCAGATTTCTGCAGTAATCACAGAGTGGAAAGTCATTGGATATACATAGGATTTAGTCCACTCCAGACAGTCAGAGATATTTAAAAAAAAAAAAAAAAAAAAAAGCTTATTTTGCTTTTTTATTTGAAAAGATTTTCATGGCAGTTAGCCTGATCCCTACTGGAAAAACAGAGACCCTGTTTTGTCCTCATTAATACAAACAGAATTCCCAGACTTCAATGGGAGTTTTGCCTGAAAAAGGCACAGAGAATGCCCTGTAAACTCTCAAGAATATCCCCCTGCTTTCCTGTAGACTAATCTAATCTCTGTAGTTTACCAAGTACTTATATTGTAACAGCGTATTGAAGTGCTTTGCAAATCATCACATTCATATTCAGTGCTTTTGGGTTTTTCATAGAACTTGCAATTCTTTGGGAATCAAACATATTAAATCTACCACCCACCCTGGCTGGTTCTACATTCTTTTGTACAGAGTTAACAGTTCTGGACATTGATTCTGTATTAATGAATATAGCATCTCCTTTTGCATGCCTTTACTACTAACATCTTCAGTTGGTAACAATAAGTGGATATCTCGGGTTCAGAGAATAGTAAATATAGCATAGAAAAACAAGCAATTTCCAAGAATGTATTTTCTCTGTGGTTAAAATATATTATGCTATTCCAAATTATTGAGCTATTTAGCGCTTGGAGATGAAAAAAAGAGACATCTGAATGAGAAAGCCAACTTTGGCAGGAGCACTAGTGCTGGTTTAAAGGAATGAAAAACAGAAGTTTAAAAAAAAAGAGAAGGAAGAGATCAGAAAACTTGTTTTTCAAGTATGTATCTGAAGAAGGGTAGATTGTGGAGAAGTTTACAAACAGAAGTTAAAACAGAAAGGGTAAAAAAATGGGCGCTGTCTTTTTTTTTTTAAAGATGGAGTGCAACTGGAAACAGCATGCAGCCAAAGGTCAGGGTCAAGAGTAATAGAATCCTGGCACTATGTGCTAGTTTATCTTCTACAAAATGAACTCCTGCCAAACCATATACACAATGTCGTACAGCAGGGAAAAGTGTCTGATGCATCTCCAGAGTATTTATGAGGGCTTCTGTTTTGAAGATAGTTTCTTAGGTAACAGAATAATAACATAATGGGACTATTTCTCATTTATCAGAGTTTTGTGTTCTTTTTTTTCTTTCTTTTTTTTTTTTTCTTTTTTGGCTTATTTTTCAAATTAAGCTATGATAACCAATTCCTCCTTTCTGGATTCACTCTTCCAATATTAAGAGGAACATTTTATTTTATTTTTGGACTACTGTTAAGAGGAACATTTTATTTTATTTTTGGATTTCTATTAAGAGAAAGATTTCTGTGGTGGCCTCACAAGCACTCATTAAAATAAAACTAAGTCTTTCTCATCACCTTAGGAAATAAATAGATGAGTTGGAATGATATTCGTTTGCAACATTTAGAGGAGATGAAAGAAGGTCTTGACTAAGTTGTTGCTTCTTGGATTGTGTGCCTTCCTGTCTCATGTCTTATACTTTGTTTCTTTAAGGATGGTAGTATATTTATATTCTGCTTGCAAAGCCTTCGCTTCCCAGTCTACAGTCAGAGCAGAATCCAGTAGTTTGTTTTTCTACATTCCCCTTTATTTCGCAAATGTATAAATATTCCAAAATTAGTTTTAGAAAACAGTTTATCTAATGCTTATCACCAAGTCATGCAGGTGTACAGCATGAAATGCAAGAAAACAATACGTCAGATTCTGATCCAGCAGTGTGAGCAAAATATCTTCATTAATGGAATGTGGATTAAACTCACAGCAGCTGCTCTGTAATATTTATATTTCAACCTCTCATGAACTTTTATTAGGGGACAAGTGAGATCACATTTACTGCAGCAAAACAAAATCCACAGTCACTTACCTCAGAGTAACCTATGCCTAATTTTCTAGCTCTGATCTGGCTTCCCTCCAAGTAACTTACTTATTCATGTGGTCATAAACATTACTTGACAATTAAGAGAGCACACAGGATGAGATGCTACCTGTTTCAAAGTTTTGAGTTTAACAGAAGGGCTCAATATGCTTAATTTTTATAGCAATTTATACAAAGAAGATAAAAACAGGCCTTGTTCACCCTACTAAATTAATTGTTTTAGTGAAAACATTTATCTGATAAAGAAACATCTTTATATAGGTCTCCCTAGAGAGCCAAAAGAGAACTATAAGAGCCAAAATCTTGGTACAGCTCCCTCTGGTCCAAAACCTGAAATCGCTGGTGTGAGTTTTAAGGTACTGAAAACTGAAAACGGAGATGAACTTCAAGAAGTGAATAAGGAGCATGGGGTCCAACATTTTATGTTAATGAATCAAGGAGCATGTAAAGTATCAGAGCACAAAGCAGAAGAGTTGAATTAAAAGCCAGGACCATATTGTTGTTAAAAGGGGTCAGTTTGGGAGAACAAGTTTGGCTCCTCTCCCTTACGGAAACAATTTCCAGAATTGTCCTGTGATTTGTAAAAGTTGAGATCACAGGCAGCAGCATCAAAGCAGACAAGTGACTGCAAAGCAGTATAATGTAGTGCTACATTAAGAGTACAACTGAAGATCCTAAGAGTCTGTCTTGAGCTTGTCTTTCTTGAGATGTTGGCTCTCTCTCAAAGCTAACCCTAGAGACTCACAGCCCTTGTCAAGACTTTATCAGATTCAATCCACTCTTTGAGTTCTTAATCCCATAGAACCACTTGAATGTTGTAAATTATCCAGTGGGCCAGATCCTTGCTAAACTACCTTCAGCTGCATTATTCCTAAGACTACTTTTTTTAGGGCTATAGGCTTGTTACAATTTAGTTTGTTAGAAAGTTGTGTTGAATTCTGAGCAGCATTGCTGGTATCCGAACATATGCCATGGGAAATGGTAACCAAAGGATGCTACATAAATCCAATATCATGCAGTGGTGCTGCCTCCAACAACAGAAATTATGAGCTCCCGGTTTATCCCTTTTCAAATAAAAGACCAAATATTGCAGAATTTGTGCTTTCATTAAATGATATTCACCTAATTGCACCCATAGCCCTTTTGAAATAAGACATTTTCAGACTCATATCCTGCATGGTAATAAATTTTTTCCTACTTCAAGATCTACAAGCTTTTTGAAATGTTCTGTTGTTTCTTCATCTTGAAAGGTATTCAATTCTTTCCTTCCACTATACGACTTTCTAATTGGCGATTGTATTTGGAAAAGCAATGATTCTTGTTTAAAAATATTACTGTGCTGCTTCTAGCCTAAAGCTATACATCTACATGCATGTCCATAACGAGTGGCTCGGACATAACTTTGCTCAAAAACTCAAGCCTATTTTTTTTTTTTTTGGATATATTAAACTACAGCAAATTCAGCTTTCTCTAAGCTGAAGTCAAATTGTACTAATAATGGAATATTCATTGAAATGAAATTGAAATGTTACTGGCTTTACATGGTAACTAAAATATAATATTTCTTTGGCTAAGAAACACTACTTCTGAATACAAGTGAGGGTTAATCTTGTTAGCTGCTGTAAAAGGCAGCTTTTTGTATCCAAAACGTGCACAGAGTAATGCTGGCTCTAATTATTACACTGTGTGGAGAGATCAGTCAACTTTATTCCTAGCAATTCACTAACTTTTCTTTTGTGTAAACTTGGCACAGAAAGGCTTTTGCTATTGAACTAAATAAAACCCTCAGCACATGGCCATGGCCCAAGGGGACACTTTATCATTTGTATATAGAAAGACATTTGATTATGGCTTAATTATACAATATGCTGCTATTTATTTTCAATCAGTCTGCAAACTCCATAATTGTGGATTATTTACTGATGAACTACTTACAATCCATTATTCTATTATGTTAATGTATTCAAATCCAAAACTATACAAATGTTTAATAACCTAGTTTAGACCAGTTGGGTTCTTATTGGCCTTCAAGAAGAAAAATAAGTAGAAACTGACAATTTGGTAAATCAGAGTTACACAACAGTAAAAATAAATTTTGTTTGGTTTTATTTTTTAAGTTTCTGAAAATTGTGTTTAATTTATCATATCATTATTATTTGCTACTGTACTTCTGGTTGCCATCTTCCCCAGATGGCATTTAATCAATTGCAGAAATCAAACAAATAAGATAGTGGACATGTCCTACAGTTCTAAACAGCATTAATTTCCAAATCATAAAAATGCTTTACAATTGCTCTTTCTGAGTCTTAATTTTAAAATTATAAGTCTCAGCTTTCCCTTTCTTTCATTTCTTTTCCCAGCTTCTTCCTAGACCTAAAGAGAATTATTTAGATTTGAGCCAAAGTCAGACATTCTCTGGAGTTCTAATGGGATTTGTGCTGCATGTTTTCTTCATCTCATGTGGAGGTGCCTCAGTCAAGGGGTTATATATCCTTCTGAAGTGGCATTTCCCTGCTATGCAAAGACTTTAATCAATCTCTAGGTTGCAGGGAAAGGGCTGGAACAATTCAGTTCTCTGAGGTTACAGAGCTGCCTGAAGAGGCTGAGGTTCCAGCCCTTGCTTCTGTTGATATAGATGATTACAGATTTGCTCCAAAATAGTTCAGAGGAAAGCTGATTTAGAGTGACTTACATCACAGATAGTTTTGCAACCTTCTGTTTTGTTGCTTCCACGAAGGAGAGGGAAATAATTAATAGGTGGTCCACTTTACAATTGTTTTGCAAGAATGGTCTGGTTTGCTAAACTGTGATACATCAGGAGAGCATAAAACATCAATATTAATGTAAAAGAAATAGTCAGATATGTAAAGAAAAATGGGCACCAATTTATTGTCCAGAAGCATATTTTCATTTCACAGTCATGGAACAGAATTTCTTATTTTTCCAGCCTCTTTCCAGAACCCCAGTTTAGGGCTATGAATATATTAAGGTTTTCTTATTAAATTTGAATTTGCCATCCTGCTTCCATTATGTTATTATTCATCACTTTCACTTGATTTTGCAAGTCTGCAGACGTCCTAACTTGAAAATGATTATATTATCCTCAAAATACCTATTAAGTCAGTTGTGTACCATTGACTTTATGGCTGTTCAAAGTGGCAATGAATCAAAACAAGGGCCACGACTTCTCTAGTGTGCAAGGAACATTAAAAAAAAAAATACAACAAACTAACCAAAGTGCAAATAAAACAAACAAACAACAACAACAACAACAAAACCAAAATAACAAACCACTACACAAAACAAATAAATGAATTAAAAAAAAAACAACAACAAGAAAACCAACATTGGATTAGTCTGTCTCTTTCTGAAGTGCAAGTCATAACTTTCAGGATACTTTCCTAATAAATCTCTTTAAAATATCAATCTACTGACAAAGATAGTAATTTTGCATGAAACATTTCACTTAAGAAAGTAGGACACCCAACCCAACAATTGTTTCTCTAGCTAGCTTCTTTTATGACTTTTCAGAGCATTACTCCATAATGTAGGTTGTAGGACCAGACAAAAGATTTATATAGTAAATTAACTGTGTAAGTATGACAAAGTAAATCACTACTTTAATACAGTAATAAAATGTTACATTAAGGCATCAATATAAATGATTTGTACAGAGGTTAGTAATTGAATACTAGATATTAGGAGCTTATTATATACTTTAGTAGTATAGTTATGGATGGTTACAAGCACATTAATAAGTGTTATTGATCTATTCATTCTATAATAACCACTATGAAATGATTTACAATTTACTAAAAGAGTTATTACTCATGTATAAACTCTTCAGACGTTATTTACAGCTGTTCTGTAATGTTAAGGTGGGTGACTATATCAAATTTACTAAACCAGTACTTTAGTTATTTCTGTCATTGAGTTTACATAGATCAGCATGTTAGTTCACTTGTAACTAAATGTTTCAAGTCTTTTTAGTCATCTGAATTTATTACGTCCATGTGAAAATATAAATGATAACGATAAAGATACTAATATTCAAAGATGCTGAAATCAACTAGATTAGAATTTCAGTGTTCACTGTTAAGCTATTTCTTTTAAGTCACAACCAGCTCAGACAGTGATCAATATTTTTAGCTTGATTTGCAATGAAAAAAACCACAATGACCTACCAACAAAGCAGCTGGTTTTGTATTTTTTACACCAGCTTTGTTCCCACTAGGAGTCCATGGTGGATCTAGCTGGTCATGGTGAGCGGGAGCATCAAGATAACAACCCATAGATGTCCAGCATGCTTCAGTAGCACTGAAGCACATCTCTAGCATTCAGCTTGTAGTATTTTCATAGTACACAGAAGTTCCAAAAACAAAAAAATACTCTGGCAGCCTAGAGTCCAGGAAATGTGAGAAAAACATAGTAGAATTTCTATCCAGGTCAGTAAGCAACTTCAAGTGTTTGTGTGTTTATTACATATGTAAATTACATATGCACATACATACATATAAACACTATTACTCGGATAACTTCTAATATTTTCTGTTTACAAATATAAAATAATACAATAATTCCCTTTAAAAATAGAATAGTTTTAACCTTTAATTGTGAGGGTACTATTAATAAAAACAAAAATTGCCAACTGCATTAAACAAAGCTTTGTTTGCTTACTGAAATATAATCAGGAATCTTATCTACTTTTTAATATTTTTATGATCTTAACATGAACCCAATCCTGTTTATTTTGCTTTTCTTGAAGTTCCAGTTCTTTGTGCCATCTTATTTTGTGAGACTCTTAGCATTCTTAGTGAAAGGCCTATAAGATGTGAAGCAAAGCTCAGAAAGATATCCTGAAATTCCTATTGGCATTTCTTTTCATACTTCTGCCATCAGAAAGTGCTGACTTTTTTTCCACAAAATGTCTGGATTTTTCTCATGAATAGGTTTTAAAATAATTTTTTTTCCAGGATGTTATGGCCAGAACCAAAGTTTAACACCAAAATACCTAACATTTAGGTATTTGACATTTAGGATATTAACTTAAGGTTAGGAGGTTTACTGACGTTATACCACAATGTATTGTGATGAAAATCTCTTGTTTTCTGGGAAAATATAACCCAGGTTTTGATTTTAATCCAGTTTAGAGTAGAATCTCTTGAAATCTTACCTGAGAGACCTGGAACTGTTCAGTCTGGAGAAGACTGAGGGGGGATTTTATGAATTCTTATATAAACGTAAATAATAACTTAAATAAATTCAAATTGTTAATCCTTAAAATAAGGTTTTATCATTATATTATTTTTGTACTCTTTAAAAAAGGACTGTTCACCTCTCCATTCTTCGTGCTTTTTATTGTTTTCCCTGAAAAATTAATTTCCATTTTAATCACTTTTTCTTATTTTTCTTCAAAAGTGAATGTTTTGGGACTAAGTTTTTTACTTAAATACCCTTTATGTCTCACCACTGAGTTGCCTGCATGTAACAGATCTCTTCGTGGCCCACTGCATTTTTGGGTTATATCTCAGCCATTAATCTTTCTTTATTGCAGTATATTAAACAAACTGTTAAAAATAATGGTAGCTGGCAATGAAAAAGAGTGGTGCCCTTTAAGAGGCATTGTTGGAACTGATATTTAAAAATTTCTAATTCTCTGGGGTCTGGAAAGTAACGTTTTCATGTTTTTACAAGTCATTTTGCAGCAAGTCTTATATTGTCCAGAAATGATGTTTAAAGTTTCAATAGCTTCTGGTTCTCTGTGCCACATCACCTTGCAATTGCCCCCAAATTGTTTCTGAATCACGTTTCCTCTGGCAAGGAGTGGTAACCCTCATTTTATATTACATCGTACAAAGTACAGTGCTCTCACCCCACTCATAACAATGTTAATGTCAGAATGAAAAATGATAAAGCATAAATTAAATAGCAACCATATGTTTTCTGTGATATATCTTTCTTGTTTTCTGACCCAGGTAAACAATTTCCTTATATCTCCTGTTCAGATCTGCATTTCATCCCCCAGCTTTGCCTCACAAACACTAGAGAGCAGGCATCTTGCCTGTGTCCAGACAGCTGAACTTGAACTTCAGTTAATACAAAGTGATAGTGTTCATTGCTGCTAAACAAGCTCTTCCTTTTAACCAGCAAGCTTGTTAAATAACATATCTTCCATCTGGCCACAGCCATTGTAGAGCTTTACAAACAAATTTAAGCTTCCAGTCCATGTTATGACAAAGAACAGTGAATCTTTCCATGGGATTATTCTAGTAAACCCTTTGTAAATTATCTGAACAAATAAATGTTACGAAATTCTACTGGTTGGGCTCCCCAGTCTCCTCCTACACCAGCCTCCACTGGTAAGCAGAAGTTGCTCTGTGTATATCACATTCTCTAATTAGGAGGCCATCCAAAAGCTACAGAAATCATTACAATAAAATACAAGGCACTAGCTTCCTGTGATTATCCATGGGCTAAGGTCCTCTGCATGTTGGATCTGTGGCGTAGGAGAGCACAGCCCAGCAAGTGGGACAGAGTCACTGAAAATTTTCCCAAGTGGTTTCTGAACTGTGTTCACTCTTTGGTGTATGTGGACCATTGCAACAATGCAGGAATTGTGTGCTCTCTTCAGAGAAGCAAGGAGAAGCAACCTGTGGGTGAAGCATGAAGGGAATAATTGGTGTGTGGCTTTAGCAGCTGCAGAGGACACTGTGCAGGTTTCTGAGCAATCTCAGGATACTGTGCACGTTCAGGTTGTACGTGTTTTCATCTCCACTCTGGAGGGAGAGATAGGTCTTTCATTGCATCTCACATCTGGGCCCTCTATTGCACCCGTGGCACATTCTCTGCCCTAGTCTCACCTGGCTTTCAAAATCCACCTTCTCATCCTCCTCATCCTGGTCTGTGTGATCACAGAATCACAGAATCGTAGGGGTTGGAAGGGACCTCCAGAGATCATCGAGTCCAACCCCCAGATTCTTTCTAGCTACTTCACATTGTGAGCAAGGCAATTTCCAAGGAAAAATAAAAACTTCACAGAATTTTAATTCTAGCATAGCATTTGCTCCGTCTGTTCTGTGTGTCTTTTTCAGCAACTCTTTTCACTCTTCTCTCTTTTTCTGACTGGCCAGGGCATGTTGTCCTGCTCCATTGTAAGAGAAGCACTAGAGCATAGTGTCTGTTGCAACAACTTTAGTCTTTGCACCACTGAAATGCATAGTAATGCTTTGCTGAGAAGCAGGGTTTAATTGCCAGGTGGCATATTGCACTACTTTGCTTGAATTGGCCCTGGCATGCCATGGTCCAGTTAGAGTAATAGAATCGTAGAATGGCTTAGGTTGGAAGGGACCTTAAAGACCACCCAGTTCCAAATCCCCTGCCATGGGTTGGCTGCCCTCTACCAGTTCAGGCTGCCCAGGGCCCACACAACTTGGCCTTGAATGTCTCCAGGGATGGGACACCCACAGTTTCTCTGTGAAACCTGTTCCACTGCCTCACCACCTTCTGAGAAAAAAAAATTCTTCCTAACATCTAACCTAAATCTCCCCTCTTTTAGTTTAAAGCCATTCCCCCTTGTCCTATCACTAACAGATCATGTGAAAATTCAGTCCCCCTCATACTTGTAAGCTCCTTTCAAGTACTGAAAGGTCACAGTGAAATCTCACTGGAGCCTTCTCTTTTCCAGGCTAAAGAAGCCCAGTTCCCTCAACCTTTCCTCATAGGAGATGAGCTCCATTCCTTTGATCATCTTCCTAGCCCTCCTCTGGACCCACTCAAACAGCTCCACATCCTTCCTGTAGTGGGGCACCATGCCAGGAAGCAGCGCTCCAGATGGGACCTTACACTGACTATGGTGCACAAGCTTGCCCAGCTGTGGTTCCTCTGCCCTGACCAATAAAATTCAGGAGCAAATGAGGTGAATATTTTTAAGAAAAATAAAGTGTTGAATTTTCAACTTTGATTGCAGGTAGAGTCAAGAGAACCAGCTTGGGTTTACGTTTGGCTTTCAGATAGCAATGCGTTGAGTGAGAATCCACCCTGTACGCTGAGTGCCAGACTGTGATGCCTAGCATTTATTAGTTACGCTTTTTTTCCCCCACATCATTTCCAATATTTATAGCTACTTAGCGCAGAGACATTATTAAATTTCAATATTTTAATGTTAATTTCACTGTTCAGAAGTGGAGCATTTTTGTGTATATTGTATCATTATTATCTAAATTAAGGTGTCTGCATAAACTAAACAATAATCTTCTTGTCTCTCCAGGTGATTATATGTCAGTGACTAGGACTACTTAGAAAACTTGACTAATCATTAAAAGTTCTTATTCTTTGGTTATGTCCCTAAGACACAAGGCAAGAGTTCATAGAATCATAGAATCCTTGGAGTTGGAAGGGATTAAAGGTCATCTAGTCCAACTCCCCTGCAATGAAAAGGACACCTACAGCTAGACAGGTTACTCATTGCCTGGTCAACACTCGACTTGAAAGTCTCCAGAGTTGGAGCATCAACCACATCTCTTGGCAACCTGTTCCAGTGCGTCACCACCCCCACTGTAAAAGACTTTTTTTACATCCAACCTAAGTCTACCCTCTTTCAGATTGAAACCATTTCCCCTTGTCCTATCACAACAGACCCTCAGTTAATTCCTTAACAGCGATATGAGAAATAATAAACAGTACAAGAATGATGAAGAGAAAGAGTAGCAAAACAACCCTAGATTAAATGTTGTGTACTCATCAAGTCAGACTGATTAAATCAACTGATAATATTTGTCAGACTTGCATAGGAAATCAAAATCTTTTGTACGTTCTTTTTCTTGTCTTTTTTCTTTTCTTTCATTCCAGGGAGACAAAAAAAATGCCATTAGGGAAAAAAATTCGAGACGTCAATTCAAGTCTGGAAATGTATTTTAAAACCTGTGCATGCAGTAGTGAAGATTGGTCTGAGGGTCTGAGATATTCACTTCAAACTCTGTGTAAATTAGAAAGGCTGTTTGGACTTTAAATTCTGCTTCTACCTATAAAGGAATAATATTAGGAGAGAATGCTATTTAATTTGGCTGGGAATATTTAACCAGCCTGGAAAAACAATAGGTACCACTTTCCCTCTGATTTTACTGAGTAACTCTACCTTGGAAAATTCAGCCTTTTCTAATACGGAACTGGAATTTGGCAAGGCAAAATTTGGCACCCTGGAACATTTTTAATTGTTAAAACAGTTATAGGTATTTTTCTTCAATATGGCACTGCTTGTTTGCAAACAAGATATAGCACACTACATCCCCTAGCTCAGGAATACTTAGCAAAATGGGACTTCATTTCATTTCTTTTCTTCCCCTTTCTGTTTTGTTTCTTAGGGTTTTGTTTGTTTGTTTGTTTTGTTTTTTACTTCTCTGTGATTTTATTGCTTTGCTGTTGTTTTTCTTTTCCTCCTTAAATTTTAAAAAATTAATTTGTGTCAATGTAACTGAATCTCAACTCCGAGTTTAGAAGAGCATACATCCCCTGGGTAATTAATACT
The DNA here is from genome assembly GCF_951394365.1 of Tetrao urogallus. Classification (NCBI taxonomy): domain Eukaryota; kingdom Metazoa; phylum Chordata; class Aves; order Galliformes; family Phasianidae; genus Tetrao; species Tetrao urogallus. The sequence continues at coordinate 99,598,278 of NC_136814.1, read as the reverse complement.
GTTCTAACTACAAACTTGAATGTGGCTTCCTCCAGGTGAGGAACCTATAGCCTCAGATAAACATTTTTAAAAGGGGCTCTGATGGCTTTATAAACTCAGTATTAACAAAAAGCAGCTGTTAGACTCTCCAGTGAGACTTAAACTAGCTTAAAATGAGAAAGGAAGCTTCAGCCCTTTGTTCCATCTTACTGCAGGTCACCCCTGACTCTGATCATGAAAGCGCATGAAATCCAGTTAGAAATGAGATCTCTTTGGATCACTTGTCTGTACTACGCACGGACAAGTACCCGAAGGTCTGTGGAAGTCATCCTGGAGTGGCCAATACACCCACATGGCACTGCAGTGATTTAGGAAGAGAGGTGATGTATGAGTCCTCAGGATATCATAGGTGCTGAGCCTCAATTAATAACAAGGCCTAATTCCCCAGGCAGAGTGCCACATTAAGAGAAGCTTATCTTTGTATTTTTAGTCTCCACTACGAAGAGAGTCTTCTAAACCCACTTCACAGCACATCATAGGACAGCGTAGGATGCATCATGAAACAAGACACATGCCATCCCTCATCAGCTTCTTGCAGAATAACTTCATAAATATCAAAAGCTGTAATAATTCCAAAACTACAAGTCTGTCCCTCTGCTTCATGTGTAATCTCTGAGGATTGATTTTTTTTTTGCCCCTTGAATCTATGTTTGGAATAGCATCTACATAGGCTCATATGCTATTCACAAATAGCAAGAATATATAAGAATATATAAGAATATAAACTGCAGCTTAAGTGCCCACACAAGGGCCAGACAGAAGAACAGGGAAATTCTTACCTGGTTTTCCAGTCTTTGGATGTCCTCCTTGCCTTTGTCTTTCTGGAAGAGAAAGCTGTGAGGATTGGCTAGCACTGCCAGGATGAGATTATTCCATGCCTAAATTAAACACGTAAGCGTTTGAAGGATCGAAGCCATCATTCCTAAAGCTTTAATAAACTTTACAGTAGAAATAAGTTTTCCTTAACCCCATTTATTTAAACAATCCATATTGTTTTATATAGGGGAAACTATCCAATGCAAATACAGCTAAATATTTTAATGGTTTACACATCCATTTTAGAAAGTTTTCTTTTAATTTGTTAACTTTTGTTCTTTTGAACTGGCTCAACCTACTCATTTAATCCCTTGAGCTTTCAAGGGACGGCTTGCAGAAAGTTATATACACAAATATAACAAACATTTCAAATAAAACACAATGCATAAAGCAGAGAAAGGGAAAAATTTGACAACAGCTGCTAGATTTAACACTAATAGTTTTGAAAGATTTTGGCTTAAAGGTTAAGAGTATCTTATGACAATAAGCAGACTTTGTATATAATGTCAACAGCCCTGTTGCAACATGTCCAGTTTTAATTTATTCTTGTTCGCTTGCATAAGACAAATAATATAATTATGTATGTCTGGTTCATGACATTCAAGTTGGAAAAAAATCAAATAAATCATGGTTTGTTTTTTTTTTTTTTTTAAGAATAGCAACTTCTAAAGCCTTTGGACTACATCCCTTATTAACATTAGAAACATTTTTTGTCTGAAAGTTATAACCTGAAAGTTTGCAAGTATTTATTTATTTTGATCAGATTTCATCTTTCTGAGCCTTTTTTGCTTCTGAATAAACCAGTGGTGACTAATATCCTCCACAGTCTTTCATTTTCTTTTCTTTTCTTTTCTTTTTTTTTTTTTTTTTGGTCCAAGAACATCTAAGACTCTAAGGACTGCACTCATCAAACTCTGAGGCTCAATCTGGACGAAATAGATATCCAAACATTTTGGAAATATTTTCACTCACTTGTACTATTCCTGTAATGGAAAAAAATATAATGGAAATGTAATTTAAACTATGCATGAATACCAAACTATACCATATATTGTGTTTCAGCATATCTCATAAGATCAGTCATGAGTCCATAGAACTGTTTATTCACATACATGTATTTAAAGTAAAAGGAAAAAAAACGGTCCTCCTAGAACCATGTTCTTAGTTGATATAGAGCACCTGTATTAGTCTCTTCAGTGGAACTCTTTATTCTAGAGGAGAAATTAAAAAATGTATGATTTTAGGCATTTAAAATAGCTTGTGTAAGCTAATTATTGTTATCTGAGGGATGCTCTAAAAGTAATGCCTCCTGTTTTATTATGCTGGCCCACAATATCAGAGGCAGATGTTGGTGCTATGGCAGTAGGGACAGAAACTTTTCTACTAGTATTCCATTACATTCTGTTGCTGTGTGACAGATGGCAGCAGGGGGACAGTTTGACAAAATAGTATCCGACACGAAGTGCATTTGAAGCAAAGGTGTGCTATTGAATTCCTCCATACAGGAAAAAATTGCACCCATTGGCATTTCAGCGATGCTTGCTGAATGTTTATGGAGTAGATGTGAGGGAGGGGGTGGTGTGTCTCAGCAGTGGTGGCAATGACATGAAAGACAAGCTGTGTTCTGGGTGGACATTCATAGCTGTCACACCACAAAATGAAGAGCATGTAAATCAGCTCATCCGTGTGAATCAGCTAATACTGCTGAATATGTTGAAAAATAGCATTTTGTGTCTGAGAATTTGCTCTATCAAACAGTGTTATTGTGCTGTTTCTATCTGTTGTAGTTTCCATGGAAATAAATAGGAGGTGTTACTTGTGGAGCAGCTTTATTATTATAGGGAATTAGGCACCTCTGCAGAATTGTACGTACATTTATTTATGAAACTTACATTCAGCTGGGATCCTAAGAAGTGTAAGACACTTTCTTTCTATCTGAAAATTATTCAGGTTTCTGTGATCTAATTTAGATGTATTTCTTACAGGTAGTTCTATGTAGGCAAAGTGAAATCTACTCCAGATAGAGACCTCAACCTTTAATATAGTCAGTGTATTTACTTTGAATAAAAATAGTGATATATTTTAATGGCTTCAATAATGTTTTTCAGTTCCTTAAGAAGGATGTAACAGGGTTAATTAGTGTTTCGTTTTTTTATGCCCAGAAAGACTACTCCATCTTCTGTGAAAAATGTCCTGAGATAGATGAAATTAAACGAAATAAAAATCTCACTTGGGAAAAGATCAGATAGTACAAGATGAATGGCAAAAATAAGGTCTTATATAGAATACATAGGTTTAGCATGAAATATGCATGGAGATCTTGGAAAGTACATCTGTGACATGTATCTGTGTAATGGTTCCAAAGCATTTTCCTTTGGATGATATTAAGACTTTATAAAACAAACATATGCTCATGCTAATACTGTTTTGAAGTAAATGTATTAATGCAAAAATGTCCAAACAAGTGTGCCAGATTTCCTCGGGGTTTAACTCCCACAGCAGCAAAAGAAGTAGTCCAGAGTGTTTGAAACACTTTCCATAGAAGTGTATTTACCATGCCAAAATTCAAAGCAGAAGTGCTGTGCAGTTGTGGCAATGCACAAGCCTCTGCAGCATACACAGTGCAAAAGTATTTTTGTGTCCCAAAGCAGGAAGGATCTCCTTCTCCTTGGATACCAGACGTAAGGAAACAAGGGTGGTTTTGTTGTATAGAAAGACATTATCAGCGTCAGGTATGCAGAGACCATGAAAATCCCCCATGCGAAGGGAGTAAGAGAGAGTCTAAATTTCTTGACCTGTGTTCAGTTCCAGGTATCCCAGTATAAGAAGGACACGGGAATGATGGAAAGTGTTCAGTGTGAAGATACTGGGGGCACCTCCCTTGTAAGTAGAGGCTGAGAGAGCTGGCACTGTTCGGAATGGAGCCAGGCTATTTCAGTGGTGTATGGTGCCATAACAAGGGACAGTGGATAGAAACCAGAACACAGGAGGTTCCCTCTGACAACTTCTGACCTCTGAGCACTTCTGTGTGCTATGTGTGTGATGGAGCACTGGCACAAGCTGCTCAGCAGCTGTGGGGTCTCCTAGGAGATCTCAGCCACCTGCATGTGGTGCTGGGTGCCCTGTTCTGGGTGTCCCTGTGGAGCTGGGGTTGAACCAGAGGGACCCAGGAGTCCCTGCCAACCTCAGCTACTCTGTGGCTCTCTAAACAGCAGAAACTTTGCAGTGTACAGTCACTGTGTTGAATCAATAAGCGTCACCTTCAGTAAAAGAGGCAAAACATTTACCAGCAGACACAGTGGAGCAACAAGTGAAAGCACAGTCTCCTCTGGGGATCTACACAGTTTCAGGTAAGATTGACCCCACCCTACCACTCAGAAATGCAAAGACCTAAAACCACCCATGGAATGATGATGTCACTGTAGCTTATTTTGATGCTCCACATATTAAAATGATTATGTGAATGCCATTTTGTGGAGAAATGCTTTTAATCAATAGACTCACTTCTTAATTTGCTACCAGTTCAATCTTCAAAATTTTCCCACCAGGTCCAAACCTGCCTACCAGGGAAAGCACTGTTAACCTACAATGGCTAACCGAAGCAGGCAGGAAACCAATGCTTTGGGGATAATCCTTTAATGCCTGGAAAGTATTTGGCCAAAGTTTTGTAGGCAGAGGATTGAATCAAGCATTTATTAACCAGATGATCTTGTTACTCCCATAAAGAACCTTGGATAAAGTTGTACATTTAAAACTCTTTATCTGCTATATTTGCCAGACTTGGATTTACTAGAGGGGAGAGGGAAGAAATAGAAGAGGAAGTGCAGAGAGAACTCTAGCCGCTCCCATTACTACTCGTTACTTCAGCACATAAAATTGCAGTCCCTCCTGCAGCTCCCCTGTTCTTGATTCACATATTGTCTTTGTTCACTGCCTAAATAAGTCCAATATTTAAAAAAAAACAAACAAACATGCAGATATGTATCAGGTGGAGTTCCTGGTTTGCATATATAAGTGAGTATGTATGCACACTCATGTATATAAGTGCATATTCACAGATGTACATGAGTATTCCTATAAATATCCACACTTCTTTTTTTTCAAAAAAAAAAAATTTTTATAGACTTTTCTTGGATAAAATAATAAATGTCTAATTTCTTTATAGGAGTCTAATTGAGTTGTTGAATTACTTCAAATCCTTGGTCAGAGGCATGTCACAGTTATAATATGGTACTGTTGATGGAGCAGCCTAGCGTTGATAGGAGAGCTAATGATTGCAGATCTGCTTTTAGATTGGATTTTGTGCTCTGTAGTCCTTTTACCCAGTCATAAAATATAAGTGGAGTTTACAAAAAGAAAAAATAGCAGTCCACTTAGGAAGTCTCTTAACAGGTTTTTTGAGCTTAAATGTACATTTCTGTAAGTACCTGTTAATTACTTCACTGTGATGATGCACACCTGTACAATGTCAGGCTGCCCACAGAGCCCATTGTTAACCTGCCCGTCAGCCGTTTACTGCCCGTGATTCACAGTCTAGGGGTCTAGGATTATTGTCTACTGGGAATTACATTTTAGTGGTACAACAGTGTGCTGGAGATGTCTTAATGGCTGTTCAACTGAGAATGTTATAATGTCCACATTGTTGTTCTAGCCAGTGCACAGACCAATTGCTTCTTAAGTTATGGCATCAGAAAGCTCCAGGTCATCTGCACTTAAATCACATGTACATATCTGAAATGTTGATGTGGTAACTGGTAGCAATGTATACAATACTTTTAACCTCCAATTTGGTGGGTGCTTGAGATCAGATTATATGAAGTGTGCATGTATGCTTCAACATTTAGGGCTACAGCAAGCTTTACTGATTTTAAATGTCATCGTAAATTTTTCCTCAAAGAGCTTACCTCAGCTCATGCACAGCTTTCCCATTGACAGGCTATAGGATAGAGAGGGCAAATGGGTTGCATTAAACCCCAGATACACTTCCCCACACTCCTCTGCTCAGGCGTTTTTTGGATAAGCCCCAGAGCTGGAGGGGTGGCCATACCCTCCTTTCAGCTCACCATCCTTTAAATGACTGCCCCACACTTAGAGGTAGACACACGTATAGCCACATGTACATGCTGCATCAGAGGAAAATAAGGAGACTGTAGAAATTCCAAGTTCTATTTTTCTTCATGTTCTGCTGGTTCTCCCCTCCGCTACAACATGCTATAAGCCAAGTTCTTCAGGTGAGGTCTCCTCTGATCAGTTAGAGCAAAATGAATTTGTATTTGAAGTCATGTCTATGGAACTTAGATGAGGCCTCTAACTAGATTACTTCTTTTCAAGATCACAACTACCAGGACAGGATTTATCTTTTATTTATTTATTTATTTATTTCCAGTGAAGTTGCATGGACATTGTCTCACCTAAACAGATGTAAGGAGAAACTAAGGAATTTCTAAGAGGCTTGGAAAAAATGAAATTTATTGATAGAACTAATTATTGATTGGAAATATTTGATATTTCTCACAGAAAAAGCCGAGCAAGCCTCCAAAACACAACAGCAACATGAACAACTCTCAACCCCACCAGGAATTTTATACTGAAAAGAAGCATGAAAAAGCTTCATCTAATCATTTTCTTTCCATTTCAATTTTAAAAATTCAAATTTTTTTTCCAGGTCTTTTGCTATGAAAAAAAAAGTGTCAATAACTCAGTTTTTGGTCAAAAGCAATTTTGAGGAAAAATATTCTAACTGATCCCATTGGTAATATGTCAAGATCACAGAATCACACAGAATCACCAAGGTTGGAAAAGACCTATAAGATCATCCAGTCCGACCATCCACCTATCACCAATAGTTCTCACTAAACCATATCCCTCAACACAAAATCCAAAAGTTTCTTGAACACCTCTGGGGTCGGTGACTCCACCACCTCCTTGGGCAGCCCATTACAGGGCCTGACCACTCTTTCAGAGTAGTACTTCCTAATGTCCGGCCTGAATCTCTGCAGGCACAGCTTGAAGCCATTCCCTCTAGTTCTATCACTAGTTACACAAAAGAAGCCGACCCCCAGCTCACTACAACCTCCCTTCAGGTAGTTATGGAGACCAATAAGGTCTCCCCTGAGCATCGTCTTCTCCAGACTGAACAATCCCGGCTCCTTCAGCTGCTCCTCATAAGCCCTGTGCTCCAGACCCCTCACCAGCTTTGTTGCCCTTCTTTGAACCCACTTCAGGGCCTCGGTGTCTTTCTTGCAGTGAGGGGCCCAAAACTGGACACAGTACTCAAGGTGCGGCCTCACCAGCGCTGAGTACAGGGGGACAATCACTTCTGATGCAAGCCAGGATGCCATCGGCCTTCATGGCCACCCAGGCACACTGCTGACTCATTTCAGCTGAGCATCAGTCAATACCCCCAGCTCCATTTCCTCTACGGAGTCTTCCATCCATTCTGCCCCAAGCCTGTAGTGTTGCCCAGGGTTGTTGTGGCCAAAGTGCAGAAACTGGCATTTGGTCTTGTTGAACCTCATCCCATTGGCTTCAGCCCAGCTATCCAGCTTGTCCAGATCCCTCTGTAGGGCCTCGCTACCCCCAGGCAGACCAACACTTCCAGCCAACTTGGTGTCATCTGCAAGAAGATCTTGACTGAAGAAATGATTTGAATAGTTTGAGACCTCTGATCTCACCTAGCATTATATAAATAGGGCTCTTCCTCATTATGTAAATTTGTATCCAAATAGTGTTGCTGCAAACATTACCTCTTCCAGCTAGCATACCACCACCGAAATCACGCACTGCTCAAACAGCTTTCCCTTTTATCAAAAACACAGAACTGGAATTTTTAACAGATGGTATTTTCACTGCTTTGAAACTTTGATGGAGAATGAGCTAAACACATTGACTTGGGTGGGGGAGAGGTGGTGCAGGGAAACAAAGAGGAAGAGGGGAAGGCAAGGAAGGAGAGGAGATTATTCTAAGTGCTCGATGTGGATGTTTTTCCCCCCAGAAAAAAATAAGAATTCTTCCCTGCATTTCAATAAGATCAGAGTAAGAGTAATGCTGAACACTTTGGAAAAAAAATCACACTCCCCAATGTTATTAATATGAGTCATAATTAGAGATGGAACTTTTGATCCAAACCCCAATTAACTTCAGGGAAATTTGGATCATAACTTTATGGCTTGAATTTATTTGCACGCTGGGCCAAGACAGAACTCCTGACCCAGGGCTGTCCAATTCTTCCCCCACTAACAAATCCTTTGGGGAATTAGAGATGCATATCTGGTTCAAGATCTGACATTTGTGGTTTGGAGCATGTTTGACAATATATCTTACGCATAAAGAGCACTTTCCTCCTCAAAATGCGTGAGTTAGCTAACTCTTAGGAAGAACCTCATAAAAACAAATTATATACTTTCTTCAGTGTATTTGCAAATAAAATGAAAATGCTTACAGGTTATCTATGTTCTCAAAACTTTCCGTCTTTGATTCATAATAAAAGGTGTTTTTTCCAGATCAGGCAGTGATACTGATGCATTCTTCCATGCTTAATAGTGTCATAGAATCATAGAAGAGTTTGAGTTGGAAGGAATCTCTATAGATCACCTAGTCCAACTTCCCTGCAATGAACAGAGACATCCACAGCTTGATCAGGTTCCTCAGATCCCTGTCCAGCCTGACCTTGAATGTCTGTAAGGATGGGGCATCCACCACCTCTCCAGGCAACTTGTGCCAGTGCTTCTCTACCTTTTCACACAAAAAATAATTCCTTATAACCAGTCTAAATCTTCTGTCTTTTAGTTTGAAATCATTTCTCCTTGTCCTATCACCACAGACTGTGCTAAAAAAGTCTGTCCCCTTCTTTCTTACAGCCCCTCTTTGGATACTGGAAGACCACTCTCATTTCCCTGGAGCCTTCTCTTACCCAGGCTGAACACCTCTAGCTATACTCAGCCTGTCCTCATGCTTATGATTTCAGTTTGATTACTCATTAAGCAAGTCACTAAACAGCCTGAGAAGGTCTGGGTAAACTGGACCTTAGTTTCACAGATGGTCTTAGGAAATGTACCTGGTGTTCCAAGATGTATGTAAGACAATGTGCTCTTTCATTTTGGTAGCATCTGAGAGAGATTTTCAAGGGAGTTTATAAGGGGGCTCATACAGTCATATATTTATTCTATGTTTTATTCTATGATCAGTAAAATGAGCTTTAACAACGCAAGGACTCTGGAATGCATTAGAAAACTTGTTTTTTTGGTTGGTTTTTTTTTTTTTTTTTTTTTTTTTTTTTTTTTTTTTTTTTTTTTCCCCAGAAGGCAAATTAGCTAAAACAAACAGAAGTTGTGACATTAGACATAACTGAATGCTACCCAATTTTATGTAGTTCTAAGTCAGACAGACTATGACCTGGTACATTTACTCTCCCACCCTATCTAGCAGTTCTGTTCAAAATTACTCCAAAATAGTGTCCATAGAAAGACAATATATATATTTTTTTCATGAGCAGTATTTTACTGAAAATATTTGATCTTCTTGCTTTAACCTGCTTGCTTGAATTATAGACTCTATGGGAAATCACGTAGGAGTTTTTTTCCCACCTTTTCTGTCAGTGAATGATTCATTACTGCTAATGCTTAGGAGGTAGCAGCATACATGGAATAAACCATTTTCATGAATGATCTAAACAATGGGGTAGTGTGGCCCCAGTAAGTTTGCAGATGACATGAAACTAGGAGAAGAAGCTCCAACCCTCATGAGAAGGCTGTGCAGCCATCCAGAGGACTTTAATGTACTGGTGAAATTGGCTGCCAAGAATCCCACGAAGTTCAGCAAGTGAAAAGTCCTGAACACAGGGAGGAGCAAGCCCAGGCACCATAACATCAAAGCATCACAGAATTCCAGAATTGCAGGGGTTGGAAGGGACTTCAAGAGATCAAAAGAAAGCTAAAGAAGTTACCCTATAATAAATCTAACAGATAGGCATCCACGTGGCTCTTGAATATCTCCAGAGACTCCAAAACCCTTCTGGGCAACCTGTTCCAGTGCTATGTCACTCTTACTGTAAAGAAGTTCTTCCATGTGTTTGAATGGAACTTCTTATGTTCAAGTTTTAGGCCATTGCTCCTTGTCTTATCACTACACCACCAACAAGAGCCTGTCTTCATCCATTTGCCTCCCACTTACCTTCAGATTTTCATAAACATTAATCAAATACCCTCTCAATCTTTTTTTCCCCAGTTCCCCAGATCCAAGTTACTCAGCCTTTCATGCTGGAAAGCAGCTCAGCAGAAAAAGATCTGGGGATCTTGGTGGAAGACAAGTTGAACAGTCAATAGCAAAATGCCCTGGTCATTCAGAAGGCCAGTGTTACTCTTCACAGCACTAGGCAAAGTATTGCCAGCAGGTCAAGAGAGGGGATCTTTACCCTCTACTCAGAGTTGGTGACTCCACACTTGGAGTACTCTGTCCAGTTCTAGCCCCATTATGGTGGTAAGGCCATGGTGATGGCTGTTCTTCCCATCTCCGTAATTCCTCGTTCTCTTACCTGAGCTGTAATTTCAGATAGAGATTTTTATTTTTGTTAAAATTTGTTTATTTTCTTAATGTAAAAAAATCTGTTGATTTCATCCCTTAGTTTACAGAATCAGAGAATGGTTTAGGTTTGAAGGGATCTTAAAGAACATCTAGTTACAACTCCCCTGCCATAGGCAGGTTGCCATTCAACGTATCAGGCTGCCCAGGGCCTCATCCAACCTGGTCTTGAACATATTCGGAGGGATGGGGTATCCACAACTTCTCTGGGCAGCTTGTGCAAATATCTCAACATTCTCTGAGTCCTATAACAAGACTTGAAAGGTGGGCCCTGATGAACCTAAGAGGTACAATACAGCAAAGTGTAAAATTTTGCACTTGGGCCAGAGGAATCCCAGGCATTTATGTAGACTGAAAGCAGTCCTTGAGAGCTGCTCTGCAAGAGAAGGACCTGGGGGTCCTGATGGATGAAAAACTTAACATGAGCCAACAGCGTGCTCTTGCAGTTCAGAAAACAAATGGTATCCTGGGCTCCATCAGAAGAGGGTCACCTTCTGGAACCCAGAGGTGATTGTCCTTCTCTACTCTTGTGAGGCTCCACCTGGAGTACTGTGTCCAGGTCTGGAGCCCACAGTACAAGAAAGACGGAGAGCTATTGGAGATGGTCCAGAGGAGAGCCACGAAGATGATCAGGGGAGTGGAGCAACAGCCCTATGAAGACAGGCTGGGGGAGCTGGGCTTGTTCAGCCTGGAGAAAAGAAAAGCTGCGGGGTGACCTCATTGCAGCCTTTCAGTACCTAACGGGCGCCTACAAAGAGGAGGGGAATCAATTCTTTGAAAGGGTTGATAACTGCAGGACAAGGGGAAATGGTTTTAAGTTGAGGGAGGGACGATTTAGGTTGGATGTCAGGGAGAAGTTCTTTATTATGAGAGCGGTAAGGAACAGGCTGCCCAGAGAGGTTGTGAATGCCCTGTGAATGTCTCTGGAGGTGTTGAAGGCTAGGCTGGATGACCCTGGGCAACCTGGTCTAGTATTAAATGAGGAGGTTGGTGGCCCTGCCTGTGGAAGGTGGGTTGGAGATTCACGATCCTTGAGGTCTCTTCCAATCCAGACGATTCTGCGATTCTGTGATTCTAACATCTAATCTAAATCTCCCTACTTTTAGTTTAAAGATATTCCCCCTTGTCTTATCACTATTAGATCATGCAAAAAGTTTGTCTCCATCTTGTTTATAGACCTCCTTTAAATACTGAAATGCTACAGTGATTCCTTTGGCTGTTCTTCAGGCCAGTGAGATAAAACAAGCAGAGCAGCATAGGTACAGGGTCATGGTGAAGCAGTCCTGTGTAATCCAGCCTGGAACTAGCTCAGAACCTGAGCAATTAGCCCAAGTCTGCTTGAACTGACAGATGTGGGCATCTTCTCAGCTGCCTGGAACCACACCTCCACCAGTAACAATCAAGAATCTAAAATTTAATATTCATATCCTACTTTTCTGAGGAGTGGCAAAAATTTCTGAGTGAAGGATCCAGATCTTCTTACTTTCACATCCCAGATAGCTCCAAGGCTACAGGCAGTAGCCTCTTACCTCTCTGTTAAATATCTACAGTCTAAGTTAAAATGCAAGAAGAAGTTTTGGTTAGTGGCCCTCCAAACCTCTCCACAGTCCTCAGTCTGTACCTGGCTTACTGCATCTAGACAGGACAAAAAGGCTTCCAATAGATTTGCATTTAATTTGGGAATCTATTCAGATGAATGGTAAAATAAATGCTTGCTCTTATTACAAGGTATTGATTTACTGCCTTCTGGGAAAAAGTACAGCATTGCAACAATAACAAAGATGTTCATGATTGTCTGCATATATATAGGTGTATATATATGCATGTATATATATGAATGTAAGTGAAACATTCCAGATTGACAGCATTGTAACAGAAAAAAAATTGGACCCATATACAGTGTAGGATTTTTCCTTTCCTTTGTTCACAAAATACATTTTACCATGGGTGATAGAATTTTTTGCATCATGAATATTTTATACCAGACTTTAGCCAAAACCATGATATATCCCAGAAATTAACTTAGGGATATCTGGTTCTCATTATTCTCTGATGTTCATTGATTTATTTGCTTTCTCAAACAAAGAATTTTAGTCCCAAAACTTGGTATCTACTCAGCTTATTCTTAACCCTTCCATGGAGGAGGAGAGAATAATTTATTCATTGGGAAAGTGTTGAATCACTCATTTTTTGTGTTATTGGAATAAATTATACTATTTGCATCAGCATAAATCAAAATATTTTCCATCCATGTAAGTTGAATTTGTGCCATCTTGTCTACTCTTAAATTTGCATTTGAAAGACTTAACAGAAGGAGAAAAGTATTCATCTGAAATAGAATTTTATATATTCCTTAGATATCTAAGACCTAATCTGCAATTCAGTCTCTCCCCTCCTCCCATTTCCATCTCCACCCAACAACTGAGTAATTGTGAAAGCATCTGAACTCATCAGGCACACCACATTTGGACCTGGATGTTCCCTAGGCACCTGCAGTTCTGCATTGTGTGCATGCCCAGATCTACCCAGGCCTTAATATGATCCAGAAACTCAGCTGCGTGATACCAAAGTTCCTCAAAGGGCTTAATCCCATAAATATGTCTGAAGTCCAGTTCATGCATTCTAGCAGGATCAAGCCTATCACAAGCTGTAATCGTATTTGTTATCTTTTACAACAGATTTTATTGTTGATGTTCTTGTTTCGTTTTGTGTTTAAAAAGAAAGAAGCATTCTCTGGCTTTTAAAAATAGTCCTGGATTTACCCAAGAAGTTCTTAATGCATTTCTTTAAGCCCCAGCTGCTCACATGTGATGGTGTGTTACAGTGCTTACTGCTCTGTTTGAAGTTGTACCATAAAGAGAACAATGTTCCTGAGTTGAACAAGAAGTAACTGATTTCACTCGTTTATTGACATAATTCATGTAGGTGGTAATGTACATTTATTAACGTACATGGTAAAAAATACAGAAATAAACAAACAACAACAACGAAACACAAAGATTTGGAATTATTTTGCTGTGATTTCCCTTCCAGTCCCATTTTCTGTGTAATAGTGCAGGTTCAATAGGAGACGAAGAAAAATACTGAATAATTCAACTGTGAAGAATATTATTTTTTTCTTCAATCCAAAAAGGGTCTTGCTCTTCACATTACTATCAACTTGCCTTTCTTTGTATAGGAATGGCTTCAGGAATTCAGCTTCTAGTACTTTTAGCAAAATGTGGTACCTTTGTGGCTACTGGAGGCAGATGGAGAGAAGCATCTTCCCAACTATGTGATCTAGAAATTTAAACTGTGAGAAGCAGAAGAAGTTTATATAGTGACATGAATCCAGAAACAGCACGGTGCTGATTAGATCTGGAGCAGGAGATACAGTTGCCATGCAGTCATTTGTTCAACCCTTCTGGTAGAGTTCACAGCAATTACTACCATAATGCAGCAAAGAGCTGCCTTTTGAAACACTGAGCATGCACAGGTTCACCCAACTTCCCTAAAAATAAACAAGAAAGAAGGTCATAAAGTCATAGGATCTGGTTTTCTTTAGGTTGAGCAGTCTTGAGCCTTGTAAATTCAATAAAAAATCTTAAAAAAAAAATCTTAAAAAAAAAACAAAAAAAAACAAAAAAAAAAAAAACAAAAAACCAACAGTGAATTGGAATTTTGCAGGGTTGTGTCTAACCCAGAGGACTGGCATTAAAACTCCAGACTTCTCACATCATGACTATTATTTTAAATCAAATAAAGAACTACACTGACAGAATCTATTGCTTCATAAGCATTCAGTAGCTTGTGTGAAACTAGAGAGCTATGCCAAGCAATGATGAACATTAATTCTGGTAGTTAACAGCACTTAGCCATGTCAATGGTGTGTTTCAGCTTACAAACATGACTGCACATTTCATCACTGGACCATTAATGTCTTCCTTTTGCACCTTGTCCTGAATAAACAGATCCTTGCTAGAAGAAAGCCCCAAAGTAAGTCCAATTGAGGTCACTTGTGATCTCCTCTGTCTGCAGGTGACTGACAAAGAGCAGATGAACTGAGCTTTGGTCCATCTGTCCCCACATCTGCAGGCAGACCTCTTACATTTCAGCTCTCTCCAGCCTTCTGCTTTTTGCCATACAATCCCTCTTTTCAGTAAGTTGCAATATGAACATCACTAATATCAAAGAGAAGGTTATGTTGTGCATTTTTACAATCGTTATTTTCCAGAGAAAATGTTTCATAAAATCCACCAGAGAATACAAACAAGACAGTGCATTAGACTACATTATTATCTCAAAATACAGTACCTGCTCTATGTTTAGAATTTGCAGTTTGCAGGAAACACAAAACTGGGAAGAACTGCGCTGCTGCCATCCAGTATGATGGGAACAGACTGGAGAAATGGGCTCATAGAAATTTCATGAAGTTCAGAAAGAAGTGCAGAGTCCTGCACCCAAAGAAGAACAAGCTCAGGTACCAGAAAAGTTAGGGATACTCAGTTGTAAATCATCTTGGCTGAAAAGAATGTAGAGGTCCTGTTGGACATAACTAGTCAGCTGTCCTTGCCATTAAGGTCAGTGGTATACTGGGCTGCTTTAGGCAAAGTAATGCCAATAGGTTGAGGGACGCAATTCTTCCCTTCTGCTTATTATTGATGCTGCACTTGTAGTCTTCTATTTAGTTCTGCCCCCCCCCCCCCCCCCTTCCCCACCCCCCCAAATAAAGGAGGGAACTGGAGAATCTGTGTAGGACCACAGTGATGATTAGGTTACTAGAGCATTTATTATACATGGAGAGACATGATGTTCAATAAGATCACCAGCAGCACTTCCGTGCTGTGTGAGTGATGGAGCACTGGTACAAGCTGCCCCAAGGCTGTGGGCTCTCCCAGGAGATTTCTGGCAGCTGCCTGGACACAGTGCTGGGTGCCCTACTCTGGGTGTCCCTGCTGGAACAGGGGTTGGGCCTGATAACCTCTAAAAGTCCCTTCTATCTACAGCCATTCTGAGATTCTGGGATTCTTTTCTGTTGTATAATTCAACCTGCTCATGTTTGTTTATTTTATATACAAAACAACTGTGAGGGTTTTTTGGCTTTTAGTGATAGCATCTGGTCAAGGCATGTCTTTAGCCACATTGCCACTAGGAGTTTTTCACAAACAAACTAGCTAGAAAAGACTTTTGAGGAAGGAGACCCACTTTTAAAAATTGATTAGCTATACCTCTCTCTCCCATGTTACATTACTCCAAGCTAACCATAGCTGGGGAGTTAATAGGTGGAAGCAAATAAATTGGCTTGACTTTAAGAGCAAAATATTCTGATGAGCATTTGATATTATGGAATATAGATTAGTAAGTGTGTCACTATTTGTACATCATCTTTCATGAGAAACATTTTAATTACTTTCTCTTACTGAAAATATCCTAACTATGCATCTTCTTTTCTTTTGTTAATTGTTAGAATAGTTAATAGCTGAAACATTAGTCATTCCACTTGTTTGCAAAAAGGAATTACATGAATCTGAAGAAATTAGTTTTCTGAAACCAACAGAGACACAACTCCTCAAAAAATAATTGAGTTGCTCAGTTTTGGACTGAGAGAAAATTTGTTGTGAAATTTATTATGTTTGAGATGGAGTTCTCCCAAATCATAGAAAGAAAGAGGCACCAGCTTTCTTCAACACAAGGCTGAAAATTCCCTCTATCACGTGCTGCTGAGTGAGCAAATTAATAGCAAACTCATTGTTTCTTGTATGATGTTAACTACCTGCTTATTGCTGAAATGGCTTGTGTTACTAATATCTTTTAAAATTCCTGAAAAGAAGGCTTTACCAGTAACAAAGAGCCCACAGTATTAGTGTTACACTTGTAGGCTGCCTGCCAAACTCTTAAAAGGCCATTGGATACATAACACAATGAACACGAGGATTATTAAAAATAAACTCACATCTTGGTACTTAAACATTTTTTTCTCTCTTTTACTTAAGAAGTGATCACTACAGCATATTTTGGGGTAAAAATATATAAGCAAGGGCAGCAGAACTAGTTGATATTTTATGTGAAAGAATCCATTAAGAATGCTCTTTGGCTGTCTGTTTGTGCCCTTGAGTCTCACAAGTACAGTTGGCAAGAACAGAAAAACACTTATGGACTCAAAAACTGATATAGTACATTTCCTACCATTTAAAATCCTTTAATGTGTCCCCAGCATCCCATGTAATTTAAAGAGGAACATCAGAAAGCTTGGAAGCTCTTCTGATCTTCGTTCAAATAATTCCAAACACTTTGGGTTGTAAAAACGGATAGATATTTTGTGAAGAAAGCCTTTCTTTTACATTTTCATATCTTTTGCATGGAATTAGTATAGATTGCTGCATTGAACAGTTGCAGAGGTTAATGATACCTTTCCAAATTCAGTAAATGTGATGATCTGCATTTCAGTTGATTCTGAGGCAGTAGGAGTCATTCATTTTTGGGACAATATTGAGGCCTGGTGAACAGGCTTAACCGATTTATTTAATTTTGCTGAGATGTACTTTAGGGATTAATAAGGAACAGCAATTGATGCCTTGCCACATGCTCTCTGGACTATGATTTCTCTGCTCTTCTTTGCTGTTTCACAGTCTTTCTCTAGCTCAGAAAACAATCATAAATCAGGCTAAATATTTATATAGTTTTTTGGCATTTTTCATGCATGAGTAAAAAAGACTATGGGTAAGCTAGTCATAAAAATTCCAAGGAAAAATATTTTATGGAAATCTGCCGATTTGTCAAAATGCTTTACAGAGTTTGTTTGATTCTGCTAATATTTCAGGGTATATAAAGAGGATCTATCATTCTCATGACTACACTGCACTGAGAGAATGAACAGATAGTCCAGAGTACATCATATGAACACAGCCATGAAATCCTCAGCGGAAATGTTCCAGATTTTTGAAAATGATGAAATCTCAAAGTCATCCAGATCATTTCAGGTTGTGGTAAACAATGTCAACAATAATAATTATTTAATTAATGCACTGAGAAAGATCACCACGACTCAACATAATTGTCCACTCTATGAAAGAAGGATCCACAGTCTAATAATGGAGACTGCTAACAGTCTATAAGTGCTGGGCTTAAACATGGACAACAGTCAAAGTAGAACACTGAAGGTAGATTTTGCCTGTAGGAAAGAATGGACACAATGTGTTGTGTCTGAACTCTCCAAGGAAGTGTTTGTATATGCAATAAAGCCATTCGTCTGGGAGACAAAATACAATACGGAGTTCACATGCTTAATATGATAAATATAATATGATTTTAGATAAAACTGAACCAGGAACTTCTGCTTCCTTAGTGTCCTAACTATGAGATTACAGAACAATTTGAGAAGAAAAACCTTCCTTTGACAGCGTACAGATTCTTTAGATTAAAACCATTCCCCTTGTCCTATCACTGTTCGTGTAAAAAGTCAGTCTCCCTACTGATTTTATGCTCCCCCTAAGTACTGGAAGGCTGCAGTGACATCTCCCTAAAGCCTTCTTTTCTCCAGGCTAAGCAAGCCCTGTTTCTTCAACCTTTCTTCATAAATGAGGAGCTCCAGCCTCTTGGTCATCTTCATGGCCCTCCTTGGATCTGCTCCAATGCCTTTGCATCCTTCTTGTGCTGGAGGCCTCAGGCCTGGATGCAGTACTCCAGATGGGGCCTCACAAGGGCAGAATAGAGGAGGACAATCCCTTCCCTTTTTCTGCTGGTTACCTTTCTGTTGATGCAACCTGGGATTCTGTTGGCCTTCTGGCCTGCAAGAGCACACTGCTGGCTGATGTCCAGCTTTTCTTCTACCAGAACCTCCAACTCCTTTTCTGCAAGGCTGCTCTTAAATGAATTCTTTTCTCAGACTGTACATACATCTAGGATTGCCCCAGCTCAAGTGCAACCCTTTGTATTTGGTTTAGTCGAATCTCATTGGATTCTCATGGGTTCACTTTCAAGCATCTTTAGATTCCTTCGGACATCATCCCTTCCTTCCATTCATTCATCAGCTTTATCACTCATCTTGGTGTTGTCAACTTCAGCAATCATCTTGGTGTCAACGGAAAACTTGCTAAGGCTGCACTCAGTACCACTCTCTACGTCATTGATAATCATGTTGAAGAGCATTGATGCCAAGACAGACACCTGGGGGACATCATCTTCACCGGCCTTCCACTTGGGTGTAGAGCTGTTATGCTGACTTAACCTCTTTTGGAAGACTGATTCAGATACACAAAGTACTGAAGCATATCTGCCTTATACTGCCTGAGTTGTATCAATAACTTTTAATATTCCAAAATGTTGCCTTAAAAATCAGTGGATCTATTGTTCAGAAGACAGGAAGGCTTACTATTTCCTAGAGGCAACAACCTTCAAAAGTCCTCTAATTGGCCATAAGTCTAGGAAGAAATTAATAAGGACTCCAAAGTATGACTCAAAATATGTAATTTATTTAAATTACGTTATGTTTTGAACATGTCTTGTGGTTAGAAACAGAGATGAGATTTCATATAGTGGGAATTTTTACATTTTTAGAAAGTTAAATGCTCCACACATAGTTAGACTTTAATTCTTCAGACTTCAAGGAGACCTTTATCTCTGCTTGTGAGTCACTGTTTTATATATAATATTGACTTTTTATCATTTTATTCCAAGAATGTAATTATATATATACATATATATGCATGAGTATATATGCAAATATACATATGTGTATATTTGTGTAGAGGCATATGCATGTATGAGAATACACACATACATATAAAGTGTATATATAAAACTTTTCAAATAGATGTTTTCTTTCAGTTTGTTGATAACTTGAGTTAATGAATGGTTAGAATGTTGGCAAATTCAGATTGATATTGAATCCAGTACTCATAAAACTAAGCAAAATTCTGGAATTTCATCTAAAAATGGATATTTTGTGGTCTCAGATTATTGTTACATATGATCCATAAGGTTTGCCGAAAAATCATTTAAAAAAAAAGCCTGGAAAACAGAATTATTAATGAAAATCAGATTCTATTTAAAGCTAGTGGTTTGGCATTATTGAAAAACTATGTGAATTCTGACTATAATGATCTTCACTTACTATTTTGTGACAGTTTATTTTAATTACATTTAGTCAGAAGCAATTCCCATTTTTATTTTCTAACAATTTTTTCAATATTATTTTTTTTGTATTATTTTTAAGTAGTGATATAATGTGTTGGAATGGAGAGAGTATAGTTTCTTCCAGTAGTCCAAGCACTTTTCTGTGCTCTGACATTTAGCATTTTAAAGACTTGTTTGAGCAATACCATGTATAAGTATGCTCTCTATATTTAGTAAAGAAGCTTACTTGGAACCCCACTGTGCCCATGTGGTTTCTATGTAAGGGTAAAATTTTGTTGAAACAGGAAAGAAAAAGACAAAGCAACCCATAATATGCCCGGTATTGTATAGGATAAAAATGAAGATGGTCTCTGCTGCCAACAGTTTACCGTTCAACATTTCAACTTGAAAATTACACAGTTAGATGGACCCCACCTCCACATGAATCTCTAAAGCAGCCAATTAACTCCTTCAAATCCATGGATCTCTGCATATGTAGCTCATTAAGGGGCCACAGCCTAAAGGCATACATAAGAAAGAACACAGAAAAGAAGACAGGAAGGAATAAGCATACATTTCAGTTGTTGTATTCAAAGACATCTCGGAAGTATGCTCTTTCCATTAAAACTCAGTTGAATGTCATCCTCCTTTTTTCCACTTCCCTTTTTCCATATCTACCTATTTCCAAATCTTCCATCTCCAGAGGCTATTGACAGAAGCATGGTTAACCTGCTTAGACTCTGGTCAGATATTAGGGGCATTTTTAATTTTCTTTTTTTCCGGGTTCTTCACAAGCTGACAACAACATTGGGAATGGGGTTTGAAGTGTATGATGTGACTTTTTTTCAGTCATGCATACAATACAGTCCTTGACATACATACATACATACATAGAGTGGAGGAAAAGTAAAGAGGGATAGAAAGAAGGGTAAAATTAGATTATTCCATCTCTGTAAAGGAAAGTCATGTTCTTTTCCATCTTGTGATACCTTCAAATCAAGACTGGATACTCAAGTCAAAAATAAAGTATTCTGTTAAGAAATCAAAATTTTTATGTATGAAATGTGAATGCTTACATTTATGTAAGTTCAAGTCAGATAATGACAGAGACCTTTCTCCCTTAAACCTTTTGATTCGCTAGGTCTGCTGTCACACTGATAGAATTAATCCCTCCTTTCTTGAAGGATGATTTTCAGCTGTCAGTGCACATCAGTGGAGCAGGTCATTCCTTTTCAAATCTAAAGTTTATTCCTAGTTGCCTCCTTTACTGTAATGGAGGTGAAGGAAAGATTAAGTAACTGATATCCATAACTGCCAGTTCATTAGAAACGTAAGTCTCAGGGAAAAATATATACATAAATATACAGAATGTAGTTCATAAAATAAAGATATAAAAATTACTATTGAAACGTCCTTTTAAAAAACATTTTAATATCATACTGGTTTTTCTCTTCTTCAGGCTGTCCTGCTTATGTTCCAGTGTTGGGTGACGCTGGAAAGTAAAACTCAAAGACAAATCTGCTCATCATCTTTCCCAGACTACATTTTATTGTGCTGGCATACAGAAATGCTACAGGTGACTTGCCCATGACAAAACAAATAGCAGAAAAATCATGTAGAGACTAATTGTCCTCTGGTCAAAAGGAATTATATTTTGAAATGTTTTCCTTTCAGTGGGTTTGTACAGTTCATGGCATGTTTCTGTTCATCAGGTAGCTTGCTTAGCATGCATAGCACTCAGAGTGGCACATCCTTAGGAATGCATTTGCTTTTCTGTGCATGAAATGAAAAAAATAATGAAAAGGAAAGTAAAAAATAAAAGAAAAAAATAAAAGAAAAATCAAACATCGTTTAGTGGTTGGAAGTTATTTCCAGTTTGCAACCACTGGAAGGGTTGCCTGGAGAAAACTTTTCCCTCTGTTATTACAGAATAATAGTTTGTGGATGCTGAAAAGCAAACACAACTTGTGGTTTTCTTTCAAGTTATACTGCAGGGCTATCTCCCACTTAGCATTTTAGTATCATGTTGTTTGGGAAAGGTCACGTTTTTACTTTCAAGACAGCATTTGTCTTTAGTTCCCTCTTCTAATCTGCAAATAGTTACCCAAGGGTTTTAGGCAAGAAGCCAAGTAACTGGTTACAGAAGCCGCTCCAAGTGGTATTTTGCTAATGCTGAAGATTTATACTGTGTTTAATAAATACAGGTAGCCTTCATCTTTTAACCATGTTGCCTTTACTGAAAGCTGAAGAATCAGCCACAGAGCAAGCTGGGATATGGCAGTCACTGGGCTCTGCAATTTCAGACCACACATTCCTACTTAGGTGATAATTAATTAAATAGTCACCTAGAACTGGATGTCGGACTTTCTAAGCCGCTCAGACTATCTCCAAGTATGCGGTCTGGACTATATTTATTCAGGGCCAAACTGGATGTAAATTTTATTTATATTAAACAGCACATGGCTTTCAGTATCTTTACTGGAAAGACTACTCACCACTGAAAACAAGATTCTCTTTGATGTACAGGTCACAGGGAAAATTATTATTAAATCATCAAGTACTTTGTAAGGCAATGAGGTTATCGTATTTTCACACTACTGTGAAGGATAATACTTTGAGCATTCTATTTTAACTACTAAATACATTTGTTAGTTTAGCTCTCAAACAAAAATCATCAAAATGGATCCATCAGTACCTACTTTTAATTGATTTTGCTGATGTACAAGGCTCTCTTAATGTCCCTTTACCTTTTAATGTACTGCTTTCTCTCTGCTGCCCCCAAAAATCAGAGAACATTTCCACTGACAAGCTGAGGAAAGTTGCTGACTACGAGAGACCACTCATAAAAAGAGTGAGAATTGTATTCTCATATATCAAAGCATTTTATGAAATAATTAAAGAAAATAAAATCTTGTTTTTTCTAATCAGTATTATCACTTGCTAGCAATTCAGTCATAATTATCTAATAATCCTTTTGTTCTCTGTGGCAAGACCTTGGTCTTTGTTTTTGTTTTAAATGCCAATATAAACTACCTGGTAGCAGAGAAGAGCTCTATGAGGGATAAAATCAGACCATGAATCCTGTAGACAAAAGTTGATCATCTACTCACTACATCAATACAAGAATCACTACAGATTCTTTTCATGTAAGTGATTGCAGCAGTCCTGAACTGATTATTGAGAGCTCAGTACTGAAGCAAGAAGGTTGCTTAGTTCCACGAGCAATTGCGAATGACAGGCAGATTTCCAGAATAATGAGGTCTAATGAGCAGAAATATCATGCATGTTGCCATCATTGATTTTTTCCAAAATAAATTATTTGATATTTTAAGATTACACTATATTTTAAAATGCTTAAGCATCATTAAAAATAATAATAATGAACTCTCAAGAATTACAAAGCATATTTTGAAACACCATTTGATTCTTTTTTCTGGGGAGAGGATGGCGGATTGTTTTTGTTTTTATTTCTTTTAAATAGATACAAGCAAATCAGCATGCTATCCCTACCTCTAAGGCAAAGAATCCATTCCACAAATAACTTCACAGGATCTCTGTGTGACACCTTGGTTAGCTGTGCGAGCCAGCTGTTTGAGAGACCTCCCAGGTACAAAACGTCACGTCAGTGGTTAGTGTGTTGTAAAACTCCTGCTCTGTTACAGGAAAGAAATCTTTACCTTCTCAGCTGCAGAGGAGTGAACTCTGTACCCTTCCAGCAGTAAAGGCTAACCACATACTGGTCTATGTCAGCAAGAGCATGGCAAGTAGATCAAAGGAAATGATTATATCCTTTGATTCAACATTCATGAGGCTACAGCTGGAACACTGTGTCCACTTTGGGTCCTTCGAATAAAAAAGACATTGGCAAACAGGAGTAAGTTCAATGGAGAATCTCCAGGACATTTAGGAGTCTGTAGCACGTGACGTGAGAAAAGGCGGAGGGAGCTGGCTTACTTAATCTGGAGAAGAGAAGGCTCAAGAGGAATCTAATTTCTCTCCAAATTTTGGAGAAATGTGGAGATCTAGCCTCTTTTAGTAGGTTGCCACTGAAAGGAAAACAGACAATATACACAATGTTGCAAAATTTAGATTCTGGTTTCGTAGAAAAAAATCAACTACGATGATTAAACTTAGCACAGATTTCATAAATGTGCTATGGACTCTCCATTCTTGGAGATACACACGGTTGGTGAGGACAAGGTTAGGGCAAGCTGATCTGATTTGAACTTTAGCCCTGCTTAGGTATGGGTTCCATTTTCCAAACTTTGCTCCAATCTGAATTGTTCTGCATTCGTGTAGTTCATCAGATTTATTTTATTTCCAGAGGCACACTTTAAGGAACTAAACTTTGCTGCTTCATTATTAAGCTTCAGAGTGCTGGTTTGCAGCCCATTGATCATTTCTTCATGATCATTACTTCATGAAGTTGATTGAACTCATGATGCTGTGGAAGGTTCTAGAGGAGGTTTCCCAATAAAACTATCTTTCATGTGAAGTATCACCTGAGACATGAAACAATGGAAAAAACATGGCAAGACATCTGGACCATTACTAAATGGCACTACTCAGGATAGCTGGATATTAGGCAGCTGGAAATAGGGATATTATCTGACAGGGCTTCTAAGGTGAGGATTCAGAAGGAATACAAATTTATTCCAGGGTTTGATATAGTTCTGAGTTTCAGGAGCATCTGAGTGAGAATTTGGAGTTGATCTCCTTTTCTGAAATGAAGGTCTTGACTAATGGATGAATAACATAAATCAAAACAGACTATAATAACTTTGGGGAAATGGTTTTAAGTTGAGGGAGGGGAGATTCTTTACCCAGAGAGTGGTGAGGTACTGGAACAGGCTGCCCAGAGAGGTTACGGTTGCCCCATCCTTGGAGGTGCTCAAGGCCAGGTTGGATGGGGCCCTGGGCAGCCTGGTTTAGCATTAAACGTGGAGGTTGGTGGCCCTGCATGTGGCAGGGGGGTTGGAGATTCATGATCCTTGAGGTCCCTTCCAACCCTGGCCATTCTGTGATTCTGTGATTCTGTGAATTTCTGAAAAATCTGAGAAGAAAAGGATAGTCCAAGTCCTTAAACAATAAGAGACAAGACATGGCCAAAAAAAAAAAAAAAAAAGAAAGAAAAAAAAAAAAGAAAAGAAAAAAGAAATTGAAGATCAACAAATATTTTGGGGATATAAATTTTCTTGGAATTTAAGGATGTTTGGCTAAAAGGAGCCCTTCATAGACTAAACTTTCTCAAAGTAGGGATGCTGTCTATGGAGCACCTGGAATTGAGTGAGTGTAAATAGAGAGATGAATTGAAAGTAATTAGAAGAAAATAAACAGTAACAGTGAGGAAGAAAAATTTCCTATCTTGGGAGGGAAAAAAGGACTAAAAAGACTACATGCAAAAATTAAAAGCTGAGAGGTGTTGCAACCTCTTTAGTGATTCTGTCAATTCCAGCTGGAGCACTTCGGGCCTGTAACAGCTAGCCCTCTCCTGAGGTATCCTTGAGTCTAAGAATATAAAAGAAGAGTTTGGAATATGATGGAAGGAAAAAGGTTTCAATAGATGAGATGGAGCAGATTACACTGATTATAGAAGAACAAAACCTAAGAAACTTCAGGTAAAGAGCCGAGACAGGACCCAGAACTTCAGGACAGTGAAATTCGGGATGTTTAAGGAATGGTTGGCTGAGAGGTATAGGGATTGAATTGAGATGGCAGCTCTTTCATGTCACCTCTGAGAACATAAGATCTCTCCATCTCTCAGCATAAAATCAAGAAAAGGAGGAAGGAAAACAACATGGCTGAGCAAGGAACTGCTGATAAAACTGAGGGAAAAGAAGGAAAAGTTCTTTTTACTTATCTGGTACCTCAGGTAAGTAAAATCTTGAAGAACACACTATCATGATGTAAGGTTGGGCTGGAGGTAATGCCTCCTGTTTATTTCTATGGAAATGGATACGAAGAGCACAACAGCATTATTTGACAGAGAAAATTTTCAGCTACACTATTTTTCAATGTAGTCACTACTATTAGCTATGCCTTTTCACCAGCAGTGAACAGGAGCCTATGGAGGTATTCCAGTGTTCCAATCACCACTGCTGAAATGCACCACCCACTGCCTCACTAAGTTCACATCCACTGTTTGGTCTCCATAAATGTATGTGTGAATGTCAGTGGGCACCATTTTTTCTGCATTCTGTAATTCAATTCCGCATCTTTGCTTCACAGGCGCTTCCATATCAGACACCATTTTGTCATTCTGCCCCTCTGCCGCTATCTGTGTTGAACAGTAACAAAATTTAAAGAATACTGATGGAGAGTTTTAACCTCTATACCACCACCATCTGCCTCTGACATCACAAAAATGAGAGGCATTACTTTTGGAGAAGCCCTTGCATTATGTCTAGGTACAAAAGTAGATTCCTCATAAAATTATAGAGCTATTTTAGATCTATCTCCAAAGGGCTGTTGGAAAGAAAGCATTCTTCCTCTTCTGACAACTGTTAAATTACAATGCAAGAAATATGTACATAAATACATGAGGGCTGCTTTCATAGTAATGTTTAGTAGCTGATAATTTTTTTCTATCCAATAATGTTATTGTGCTCTTTGTATCTGTTGTAGTTTCCATGGAAATAAATAGGAGGCATTATCTTCTGAGCAACCTAGATCTGACCAGTTCATCTTGATAAGGTCCAAAGTCAATCTGGCAAAGGTAACTGAAGAGTGCATGCAGTCTTCTTTGGCACAGGTCACAGATCATTCTTCAGAATCACTTGGGCATCATCATCTCTAAAACTTCACACTATTTCTGTGGACAATGATTTTTATTTCTCTTGAGATTTTGAGAATACTTATCACTGTCTTTTGCACCTAACATCTTGTTTCATAGCACACTCGGGAATGTTTTGCAGTTTGAAGTGAGAGTGAAGAAGGGGTAGCAGAAAGGCACTGTTTTTTCTGTACTTTAATAAAATTAGAACTACATTCTTCAGGCCTAATTGCAGGCACTTTTGTGAGTTATCTACTTTTGAAGGCTATTTGCTCTGAATATCTTCTACAGGCACCAAAGTGAGACGGACATCTCTAGCAATAGTTTTATTCCATTTGAGTTTGTAATTTTTATTTCTGAGTAAGCCTTTTTCTCTACTTGAACTGTGAAAAACACAGAAACACAAGGCAAAAACATAAGAAAAGAGAAAGTTTTCAGATAACACCTAATATTTTGTTTGTGAAAAGTTCATGGAAAAATCAGAGCTAGTCTAATTATCTCATGCTGCCTTGTACTTGCAGGAAACTTAAAAAAAAAAGACACATGATCTATGTCAGATTTACATTATGTCCTCTGTCTGGTGTGGGAACAGCAATTGCAATTCTTGTAAAATATACAGTAAATATCTCCTGCTCATTTCACAAAGAGAGAGAACACTCAGATTGTTCATTTCAAATTGTAAGAAAAGCAGTGAATCAAATAATTAATGTGAATTCTAAATATTGTCTGTAATTATCAGAACAACTTGCATAAAATTACAGTGATTGTTTTAAAACTGCAAAACACATTCTCACAGGAAATTTATAAATATCTTGGAAAAAAATACAGATTTAAAATTAACCTTCCAAACAAAAAATGTTACTGAAGTAATTCACTTTTTCTGGTATTTAAATCCTGAACATCTACATCAGTTGCACAGATTGAAACATAAATATCTGTTCAATACCGTAATGTCTGAAAGGGAGTTTGTGCCAGAGCATTCACTTAAAATAAAAGCAGAGATGAAGCCGATTACTTTACAGTTGATGCAGGAAATGTGTCTGTATGCTAACACCAAGACATTGTGATCTAGGTTTGAAACTGTAGGCATATGCAATTGCATGCATACATTTGAGCATGCCTAATATAGCCACAAATATTTATCATATGCACAAAGATCATTTTTCTGGAAACACACATCTCTAGTTATCTACAAAAAAAAAAAAAAAAAAAAAAAAAAAAAAATCAGCAACTTCCAAGGACCAAGAGTTAACTTCAGCTAAGTTTTCCCAAAAGCTAGCTGAAAAGTCAGAGCGCTATGTGATACTCAGAAGGAAGAGGATGCTCTTGTAATGTTCTACTTTCTTGCTAGGCCTTTGTAGTAATAGTGATTGTTCAGAGAGTTTTCTTTTTCCTTGTCTGCCTCAGTTATCTATTTTTGCTTATGTGTTTGTTATGAATCAGTACTTCACTGTGGAAGAGCTCCAGCTTTCTGTGTTTGAAGTAGCTACACGTTGCTTAGCATATAAGTAACATGGACAAAGAAATTCATAAAGTATGAGGTATAGCCCTCCTTGCATGGCCCACTTTCTTCAGGCACCACTTAATGTATACAAAGAGAATACACAAGCAAGAAATACTCAGCCAAAAGTATACAGGAGTTATTTGTTGGCTAACACACACAATGTTAGGAAGGCTGTGCTGCTTTTATTGGCCATTTGCATATGCGTTATGAAGCCGTATTCTGGTGAACACATTTTAATTTCAAAAACCCATTTCAGTACATTCATTGCAAACATGGAAACTAAAAACTTTATGTGTCAGCTTTAAAGCAGATTAATTTGCAAAGAATCACCTTTTAGTGTCATCTCCATGTCACAACGCAGTCCTTGACAGAAACACCTTTCAAGGTGTTTTAAGCAGCCCATACTTGGATGAATATGACAGCATCTTTTAGCTAACTGGTCTCCACTGTTGTTTTTCCCAGTGTAGAATGGCAAAGCATCCAGTAACCTGATTGGTTGGCATGGATTTTGTTTGCTATAATAAAATAAAACAAGGGCTGTCAAGACTTGTTTCTTCAAACGAAGAGCTGTGTACAGTATGGATCCCCATAGCAGTCTGCATATGGAACCCTTTAAGCATTCTTAAGAGACCCATTGGGGCTTCTAATTATTGTGAAACATCTTCTGGCAGAACCATTCCTACCCTTCCAAGAATGCGTTGTAAAAATAATTAGATGATGAGATTTAGATCGAAACCGCTAACTAGTGATTTAAGAGTTTTGCTCGTACTATATAGAAAGCTAAGGAAATGAAACGTTGAAAACCCCTTCACATGAAAGGAAAATAATTCTTTGTGGTTCATATTTTAGGGGAAAGACAGAGAACAAACTTTTCATTCTCCCACTCCTTTCCCCCTCCTCAACTTTAATACTTTGTTTCCTGTGGTTACATGAGAGGGTGGAGATGTTTCTTCATTTTCTAAACATTAAACCACTTGAGAATCTCTCCCCATTTCTGGGGAGCACTGCTATTACAGAACAACTTGAGGAGCTTGCTTTAATCAAGCTTAAAAGCTACGAAGAATAGAATCACATTTTATGGCATTAAAGGCTAAACCAACATGCAGTCAATTAGGTGACATCACTTCTACAAAAAAAGCAGAACATCTTTGTTTAATCAAAACAAACAAACAAGATTAGAAGTTTAAGTGCTGTGATTTAGGAAAGATTCGCATTTCGAATTAAATCCTGGTGGAGTACAGATGTGGCAGTGATAAAAACTAATCACGTGAAATCTGGATGGTCAACAGTTGGGTTAGTTTAAGTGTGAAGATGAGGGATTTTTTTTAATGTATATTATGCCAACAAAATGAATTCACAGTATGTGCAGGTGTTGTGGATTTATTTGGTCCTCTCCCTTGTATGTAATTTTCTTAATTAAGTCTTCAAATTGAGCTTTTCAACACCTAGATCCATAAAATGAATTTAAAGAGAGCTGAGGGACCTATTTACATACTGAATTTTCTATTAGCTATTTGCCACAATGCAGGAGGGGACACATCCTGCTAAGTGTTAGAAAAAATGGAATGCCATCACTGAAGAGATTGCAATATTTCCAAGTCAAAGAGTAACATCACCAGGCTGCCATAACTCTGTCATTTAAGTTCACTATTTAAATGCAATCACTAAACCATTTCTCTGTGGATATTCATCCTCAGGATCTCAAATGTGCACTATAATGTTTCTAAAACACAGCTTCTCCCTCCAACTCCCATGCCTACTACTCAAGGAAGCTCCCACTACATCACATGTTGGGTACAGCTCTGTCCTTCTTCCATCACTTTGATAAATCAATGGGACAGCTATGGAACTTCACCAGCAAGGCAGTTCCCAGCTGGTCTGCACATGTCTGACTCTTGTGGGCTTCTAAACACCTTTGCTCTTCCTCGTGTGCTACCTCTTGCCTTTTGAAAGAGATTCAGAGATTCTCAAAGCTGTCAAATTACTTTTTTTTTTTTTTTAACCTGTTTTGTAAGATACTTTTCTAGGAAGATGGAGATATAAAACAATGACACACTGCTGGCATTTGTGTTGGGTACAAGGAAGGCTTTTACAATAAGGATGGTGAGGTATTGGAATATGTTGTTTAGAGGAGTGGTGGATGCCCTGTCCCTGGAGACATTCAAGGTCAGGCTGCATGGGGCTCTGAGCACCTGATAGAGCTTTAGGTATCCCTGTTGATTACAGAGGAGTTGGACTAGAAGGCCTTTAAAAGTCCCTTCCAACTCAAATGATTCTGGGATTGTATGTAAAGATAACTGCATACCGTGCTAAGACATAATATGTCACTCGTCTCTTTTATTCCTCAGCTGTCAGGCTGTGTCCATTCCAGTCCCTTAGCTGTATTTAGACTCTCAGCTTTGTCCAGTAGGAATTGTCCTCTGTTCTCTTTTACAGCACCTGGCACAGAGGGCTCTGGCTCCTAGATATACAGCAATACAAATAATCATAAATGAAAATAAATGAGTTGAGAAATTGCCTGCAGTCACACAGCAGGGCAGTGGCTGATGTAAGATTAGAAATTTTGGGACAGCTGGTTGGAAAACATGAGCCTTAGTCATGCTTTTCTAATTGAAAAATCATATTTAGGATGAAAACTTCAGCTGTGGCTGTAAAACTCAGGGACCTATCTTGTGAAGAATAATTTTGATGATTTTCTGATAACTGTAATGCAGTCAAGTCCTACAGCGCTGATTTTAGGCGCATGGTGAAAGCTACGCAGCAAAAATTGTTGTCTTCATTTTTCTTTCTTTCTAATCTGAAACCTTTGCCACTGTCACCTCTCCTCACTACTGGAGGTTGAAAATGTTGATTCACATCTCTGAGCCATGCACAAACCAAGCTCGTTAGCTAAAGAAATCGCCTTTGACCTCTGGGTCGTTCTCACGCATCAACGGTTAACTGCTGGCAACAGCCAGACCTTTGGGGATTGCAGGATAATCACTTTTGTTTTTAATACTGGGAATTTTTTATTTAAACTCTGCTAGCTTGTTCCTGCATGAGATTAAACAGAAGTAAGTCTGACAGTGTTATGAGAAGTAGAGGACTCGACAACATACCTTAAACCCAACAGACTGTATTGTTCACTGATCTGACTTTACTGTGCATAGGCTGAAGTTTAGTCCAGAAGTTACTGTTTGCAGCTTTGCCAGCAGCACTATTTATAGTTTCAATCAATTTGAAATGCATCAGAGTTTGACAATGCTGCTGTGCATGTGTGCAGGTGGAGAACACATTTGAATACATCTACAGCCTCCATTCCACAGACTTTGTCTGAGTCAATGCCTCTGAATAAACTTAACTAACGTGCTTAAAGCTCATCCCCAGGAATCAAGAGAAAGTTAACTGCTTCACGGACTAGGGACAGTGCTTGGAAACAGGTTCCTGGCTGTTGGAGTGTCCTCATCACAGCTGATAAGAGCCACTAAACGCTTTCACATGGGGACAGAAAGAGTTTTCAATTTGAAACATAATAAATTTCAAAATGAGTAGAAGCATTAGATTTTATGAGCTTCCAGCTAAGCTCTGGAACACACTTCTGTGCAGTGATGAGACACAGAAATCAGCTTCATCAGACTGCATACTGGACACAAACTAAAAGGTGGAAAGAAGGTGCATTTGCAGGTACTTACCAGACAAAGTAACTGGGAGAAGATATTCATCTCATTTAACCCTAGTTGTCTGTTGTCAGATTAGATTACTCCAGACTCCTTAACAGTAAAAGAAGAATAATAAGGACTTGAAGGCATGATTCATGTGATCAATCTTAAGTGACTGTTTTAAGACGAGGTGAATTTCAGTAAGGAAGTGCTTATGCTCTGCATTCATTGTAAAGTAAGTGTAGGCAAGAGCTCATACAAAGACAACCGGGCTTTGTTAGACTAATTTTTATTTTTTAATTTTTATTCATGAGACTGATAATCGTTAAGGAACAGACACACTTCATAGGTCAGTTCATCCAGATGAGACTTTCAGATTAGTCTGATCCGCATATAAATTATTATTAGTTTTTTGTAACAATATATTCCTGTTTATTCTTGGTCTTTTAACATTGTAAAATGATAGTGCAACTCCAAGATACCTCCTTTTCCCCTTTTTCTTTGTGGATACTAGGCATAGTACAGTATCTCATATCTCATTATTTCCTGTACATGAGAAAACAGTGATCTCCTCAACCTCCTTTTTAATTTTTTTTTTAACTAATGTGAAAATTAACAATTATGACAAAATGTGTTCCCAAATCAGCACGACTGCAGTTGGGTCTTGGTGTTCAATTGTTAATGTATAAAGCAAGAGCAATGTAAAATTCTGTACAATGATGTAGGACTTGGGCTCATCTGACTGGGCTTTTACCTGCCTTTCTTTTACCACACTGACTAGGGAAACAGTTAGAAAACATTATGGTAGTTTGGAGAAGTCTGGATCTATAGTCTTGGCTTGCCTTTGTCCACTGGTATTTCTTAGGTGCACATCACATTACACAGTACACTGTGACCTTTTTTTATTAACAAAGTCCCTGTGCTCCTTTTGCTAATATTTTTTGTACTATCTATATTTCATGTGAATGCAAAACTTCAGAATCATCCTTTTAGTAATTTAATAATTTCTAAACAGTAGGTTTTCAGTCAATTAAATATCTATTTTGAAATGTTGGTAATAAAACTAAATACATCTACAACTTGCCCATTGTCAATGTACACGAGTCTTGTAAACCTTACTAAACATTTCATCAACCCTCAATTGAATTCCTAAGTTCATAAAGATTTTTACAGAGATATTTGATAAAAGAGATGAAAACCAATTGCTCTTGCTCATCATCAATGAAATGAGAAATGTAGTGCAATTGAAACCCAGTTGAGAAAAGTTAGGTTAAATGTTAGAGAAACTCCAAGGACATTCAGGAAGTGGTGCACGCTGCCAAAAGAAGTCATGGAATCATCTCACTTGAGTATTCAGGGCTAAGCCACCTATCCATTTGGGAGTGGCTCAGAAGTCTTCGATCCTGCTGTGATGCAGGGAGATGAACTTCATGACCCATGAGCAGTGTCTTCCAGGCTAAATGAGCACACTGTTCATAAGGCTAATAAACAGGCAAAGAATAAAATCCCTGTATATATTAAAAATAAACAAACAAACAAAAAATTAGTTTTATATTTGTCAAATATTGGGAATACGACTAGCCTACATTTTCCCTACCCAAAAGCATAGACTGATATCTTTGATATCTTTCATTCTGCAGAAAAGTTCTTCAGTGAAATATAAAAATCAGATGTATAAAGATGTGGGTGTCGCTCATTTAACCAGCTCATCAGTCAGACTGGTGGTATAAAACACTCTCTGCTCGTTATAGACTACAAAAGATAAATTCAAAGGAAAGATGCTTATCCCTTTAAGACTCCCAAATCTTCGTGAGTATTTACCTGTGAGTGCCAGGGCCCAGAAGTGTTAATATACTAAGTGCAATTTTATTAGGCAAGCAGAACACTCCTTCTGCCTGTAAATTCTACTGCAATGCGATAAAAACTTATCCAATGAGAAAATGAACTCTACTGTGTTGTCCAAATTTCACATACAACAGATTCATACTTTAGTAATCAAATATTATGCCATTGCAATTCCATTTCTTGGGAATCTCCCTCTGACAAAATATGTATAAATATACAAGTTAGATATAAAAGGATACTACACTTTTGGAGGAAAAATAAAAGAAAAAGAGCATTTTTGATATATTTTATTACCATGTTACATCATTCTAAATATATAGTGATAGGAAGTATATGGCTTTATGCTTTCAATTTAATTGCAAGGATGTAGCATGTGCCAGTGTCAGTGTAACATTCCTGTGCATTATCAGAGCCCATAAGAACAGTTTTATTTCCAGGAAATTTTTATAGAGCTGACGTGCATTCAGTGGATCTAATGCATTGGTACTCAAAATTTTAAGCTGGTCTGTGACATTGTTCTAATAACTCAGTTCAAAAATATTCAAGCAGTCATTATTTGAATACAACTTTTAATGTCTAACTAAAGAACAGAATAAATAAAAGCCACAGCTGTTGCATTTAAGCGATTCTGAAAGTTGCCTTCCAGTAAAAAAAAGTTATATGATTTTATAAACCTTTTTAACCTCAGCAGCAATATTTCAAACTAACAGTTTATTCAATTAAAAAGGAACATTTAAAAACAGACAATATTTTTTAAGTATCTTAGCAACAGGTGATTGAATCCTTGCCCGGAACTATGAGACAAGTTTTGCCAAATGGGCTGCATTCTAATGATATCTTTCATATATAGCAAATGGAATAAATCTAATATTGTTTTGGACAAGTTACATAAATTACATCATAATACAAAATTCCTTATATGTTTTCAACAACAATAGATGACAGACCCATAAAAGAAGTGAGAAAAGTACATGGTTTTGTCCTCTCCAGCTGTGGTAGTTAAAAGCAGGTAGCAAGTTCAGACATTTGGCTACAAAATCTCTGCTTGCATACTTCTTTCCCCTTTCACACACACAGGCAACCTCCAACACTGTTTCTAGGTTCATTTCATTGACTAAGAGCGAGTACACAATGGAAGATCCATGAGGACTGTTGATAAAGTGCCTGGTAGTCCTGTTAGAATGTCTTTGGAGGGGTGGTTGAACGGGACATGACACAGAACTTTGCAAAAACAACGTGGAATCATAGCTCAAATGTTCATAGTTACACATTTGTTATGCTACTTAAAAAAATTTAAGTTCTAGTTAAAACAAGTGCACATTTGGAACAATAAGGTAATTCTATACACTTTAAAATTAAAACAATGGTATATGTCTTGTTACAGTCACATTTCTGTCATACTTTAATTCAGCTTTTAGTCATCTGATATCTCTAATGGGATAATTTCAGATTTTAATGTTGAAAACAAGTTATAAGCAATATTTATACCAGCTGCATCATGGGGACGTGAATGAACAAAGTATTTTAGTGCAATTAAAAGGACCAAAGATTAGATACGGCTGAATAAATATGGAGTCAGACTTACTTTCCTTGCTAGCCATATCTTCATTAAAATTGAAAAAGCATTATTTCAGATGTGAATAAAGAGATTTTCATACACAGCTAGTCTGTTCGCAAAGAATGAAGTGTTTTCCACTTCACATAAGTGATGAACAGTGTGTCATGCTGAGTGATGAACTGCTCTCCTTTGCCACTGACAGTGAGACGTGCTCTGCCTTTGAATGTATAGTGAGATGGGTTAATGTGTCAAGTCACAATTCTTTGGAACACCTCACTGGGTTCATAAATACAAACTCCTGCATATGCACAAGAGAGAAAATCTGAAGATAAGTCTATTAGTAAAAACAATTAAAAACAGTAAAAAAAAAGTAAAAACAAAACAGTTCTTGAGGTGATGATGAAGGAAAACAGGTATGGAATAGAGACCTAGAGAGAATAGTAAAAAATTTTCATTGCAGGAGAGGGTCCAGAGGAGGGCCACGAAAATGATCAGGGGACTGCAGCACCTCCCCTATGAGGACAGGCTGAGGGAGTTGGGCTTGTTCAGCCTGGAGAAAAGAAAAGCTGCGGGGTGACCTCATTGCAGCCTTTCAGTACCTAACGGGCGCCTACAAAGAGGAGGGGAATCAATTCTTTGAAAGGGTTGATAACTGCAGGACAAGGGGAAATGGTTTTAAGTTGAGGGAGGGACGATTTAGGTTGGATGTCAGGGAGAAGTTCTTTACAGAGAAAATGGTGAGGTGCTGGAACAGGCTGCCCAGAGAGGTTGTGGATGCCCTGTCCCTGGAAGTGTTCAAGGCCAGTTTGGATGAGGCCCTGGGCAGCCTGGTCTGGTATTAAATGGGGAGGTTGGTGGCCCTGCATTTGGCAGTGGGGTTGGAGATTCGGAATCCTTGAGGTCCCTTCCAAACCTGTGATTCTGTGATCATTCCGTGATTCTGTGAGGACATCCACAGAGGGTATGCGCTCAGTAAAGCCACAGGACTTTTGAGTGGGTCAGTGGCAAAGAACCTAAAACAGACCAAAGAAACTGTAAGCCATTCACTTTAAGGTCCATGTTTGCTCAATCTAGAAAGCTAATAATGAGAAATTTTAATGGAGAAATGATAGGAACATCTCTTATCTTACTGAATCTCTACACTACAAGAAGAAAATGGGGCGTACAGCAATTGCCAAGACATTCTGTGAGTGATAGGACAAACTTAATTTGAATATAGGTGTGAAAACGAAAGGTGCATAGGTTAATAATTTATGCAAGTTCATGTGAAAAATTAGGATAATTAAAATGGTCAATATCTTGATGAGTTGATATTACATTCTGCTTTCTTTATAACTGATTTACTAATTAGCTAAAGAAGCCTGTCTACTTGCTCAAATCCAGAACTACTCCATCCTTGCACCAGCCATAAGCTGAAAAGACGTTTCTTGCTGAAGTTTTTTCCATTCTGCTCCTCTCCTGGATGATTGCACTACGTAACAAATACACTGGCACTTCTCCAAGAGCTGCCTCTTAAGCACCTCACACATTTCAAGCTGGCTGCAGCTCAGGACAGAATTGTCAGACAGAAATCAAAATCCAGCTGAGATCTGAGGTGGACTTTTCACTACCTGGAGGGCATTCTTTCAAGAGAAGAACACAATTCTACCTTTCCTGTCCTCTGCCTCTTGTGCACCACCAAAGGAAGACCAAGACTGGAGCAAGTGAGTATTTTTTCAGGAAGTAATCTTTTTATTTGTTGTTGTTGTTCTGATTTTACTCTGCAAAATGTAAAATACTATCTACTTTTAACTAAAATGTGCCAAGTTTTAACTGAGCAAAAATGATCTTGTCCTGTCTTACAGTTTTCAGGAGAAAAAACAGTATTTTGCTGAGAATGGGAACTGGTCTTGTGACAAAAATTTCAGGCCTCCTGGTCTCTTTGGAGAAACCTTCTTTCATTTTGATGCCTGTTGCAGTGTTTGCTTCCTTTAGTCAAGGGTACTTGCCAAACAGTACAAATTCTCTGAACAACATGGCAGCATTGTCACAGAGAAGAGAGAAGAACATAGATCAGTAGCTCTGGACTACTTATCACAGCTGTTTCCTCTTTCTGGAAAAGAAAGTTTGTTCTCCCTTCCGTCCCCAACACTATTTGTGAGCTCCAACACAAAAGGGTTGGAAAATGCACCTACTGTTCATGCTCTTTGTACACCTCCCAACCTATTAGCA
Source organism: Tetrao urogallus (assembly GCF_951394365.1). Lineage (NCBI taxonomy): Eukaryota > Metazoa > Chordata > Aves > Galliformes > Phasianidae > Tetrao > Tetrao urogallus. The sequence continues at coordinate 99,561,223 of NC_136814.1, read as the reverse complement.
ATGTTTACTTTGAAAAACAATGAGACAAGCCTACTTTTGTTTTATCTTGTATCTTTTTTGCCATATTGATGGCCATCTAAATGCATTAAACACAGTGCTTTGAAGTAATCTCATACAAAATGAAAACTGTTTTCCTCAGCGGCATTTGTGAAAATATTTTTCAATCTACAGGTGGTAAAACAATAAAAATATTTAGAGTATTATCAGTGACTGTTGACATAAAATTAACTGTTCTAAATACAATAGTGATGTCATTGAAGCAAGCTGGAAAACCCCATAGATCCACAAAAAAACCCTCAGTTATGTTTTCTTTCCAGTAACTTAAAAACAAGATAATATTTTACATATCAGAAGACTGTATTCATATGCCTATGATTTTGAAATAATTTATTCTACTTTTAAATAAAGGAAAAAATAGAGATTCTTTCCCTTTTGTCAGTGGCAGTGGAATAGTCTGTTGGAAGTTCCACTCCATAAAGTGACATTTCTTTTCCAAAATGAAATATCTGAATGTTTTGCCAATCACACAGCCTAGTTGGCCAAATATCCTCTGTTGCTTTGTACAGGACTACAGTCATGTGTTCAGTGCTGGGCAATTTTGAAAAATTCAGCTTAACAAATATCACTGACCAGTATGACAAACTTCACCATGTGGAATTTGCTAACATAGCACTATTCATTCCTAATGTCATTCATATGTTACGGAGGCTTTTGATTTTGCATGCACATCTTTTAATTTTGTCAACTGCAAATTTCAAATCTGTCTGTTCCTGTATTTTCAACTGCATAAATTCAGTGCTTTATATGCTCTGCGAAAGTGTGTATTTGGAAAAGGCATCAAAATCCCTCCTTTTTTTTTTTTTTTTTTTTTTTTTTTCCTCTTCCATTATGAACTTCTGAGGAGGCCAGGTAAATTAGATACATAAGATGGATATAGAACACACACCATGTCAGTTCCCCTTATGCACAGCTTGGTGAAGAATTCTCTCCACTGTTATCAGCTCAGTTAAGGAAACCCTCAACTCCTAGACTTTTTTACAGTGAATTCAGTGCTTATTTATTCTTTTTGAAATTAGATAGAAAAAGACTTCTGAAGTTCCTGAAGTGAATGTGGGGAGCCAAAGAAGGACTAAGTAAAAAATAACTGCATGGTTTGTATTCTATTTTATTTATCTAAGATAAGGCACTGGAAAGGATAAGGCATATCCATCCTGAGTGATTCTGAACACTCAAAGCTTTGACTGATTCCAGCTGGTTTTATGTAGTGTTCAGCTTCTCTTACATTAAGATCAGTTTTAAATACTATCTCTAGCTACTGAAATCATACAGAAGAGCATAGATCTCAGTCAGAGGAAGAGGAAAACCCTTGTTTGTTAAATAGAAAACTTTCTTATCTGTGACACCTTTCAGTGGTTGGTAGAGCAGTGAATATTGTCCCAAAATATCTAAACATTCTGTTTAGTCTTATTATTCACCTATTTACTGTATTAATATTAATGTATATTATTATTTTATATTTTTAATATGTTATATTTTAAGCTAAAGCATGATTTTAATTGCGGTAGTGCAGAGAATGTCTTTGGGAATGGATTCCAAAGAGCTGACTGCAGAAAAAAACAGATCACAAGATGAAAACACATGTTGCCTGTGAGACATGTCACCCTTAAAAGTTAACTGTGATGCAGAAAGGAGCTTAACAGACCACTAACTTGCCATCTGTCACACAGCTGAAATGGTGATGAGAAAGAGCTGCTGCTGGTAGGTAATAGTGCGAGCCCTGAGAGGGAAGATCAGATGGGGCAGCAGCAAAGGGAGAAATAGCAGAGAAAGGACCCAGGAGGCAGATGCAAGAGGTACCAACAGTATTTTGTGTGGATCAGCTCATTAAATGGATGAAGAAGAGAACAATAAAGCTTACTCAATGGTAAGCTGGAAAACCCATTGTGATATGCAATGCCTGAGTATGAAGGAACATATAATAATATTACTGTACAAGACAATACACTAAAAATCTTTGAGTTAGCTCTGAATGAACTGAAAGACTTGGACCCATACACAGGAATGCTAAAGAAATACAATGCGATGCTGTGTAGGCACTGGCTCTGTTCTTGGAGATTGTGTAACTGTTGGCATGACATCGTTCTCTGATTGTTTGGCTTGCCCTAGCACCGCAGAGATGTGATCATTCAGCTTTCGATTCCATGACATGTTCATTCAATGACTGTTGCCGTCCTACCATTTTGCAACCGATTACTCAATGTAGGCATGTCCTAATAATGCGTTTGTCTGGTTTTTTTCTTACTGCACATCTTGCAGATGTAAAAGACATTAAGTTTTGATGGCTTGGATTCATGGACCAATTTTTGCCAAAGTTTGTTACTAGTTGTAGTTAAGTTATTGTTTTTCAATACATGCTCAATAGAAAAGTTAAAAATATATTTGTATTTCATGCCAGCATTATTTATATTATTTGTAACTTAAGTCTTGATTTTGGTCCACTCAAATGAGTACTGCATCTGAATTCACTGAGGCTCTGAATGCAATAGACTGAAAAATGTATTTACAAGTTTGAAGTCATAGACATTGTTTTATCTTTCCAATATCCTGTTCAGTCATTAAACACCTAGTAGTCTCCAGGTGTCATCATTTATTATTATTAAATGTGATCTCTTAATCAGAGCTCACTATTCAGACACACTGACATTTAATACTGTGGAAGACAGAAAATGACATGGAATTAAAAAGGGGGGTTGATGTAGGAAAGTAAATTTCTCTCCTTTTTTGAAGCTACCAATCAAATCACAGAGTTATCAGAATAAAAGTTGAGGAATTTCTAATTTGAAAACATATAGTTGAAAGCATTGTATAGGATTAATTTGTGGCCTAATATAGGATTTATTTGTTTTTCTATATTCTTATATATTTTCCTATATTTTTCTAAAAGTACATGGAAACAACAGGGAAATTATTAAATGATACATAGTTCTTAAGATAAATTTAATGTGCAAACATCTAACATGTTAAACACCTGATGCAGACAAACTAATGAAGTTTTAATTTGAAAATTGCTTGTTTATATAGTTGCTGATTTTTAAACGCTAGAAGCCAGAGAACCCCCAATCCAATCTTGTTTTATTGTGGAAATATAAATGCAAAACACTTTAAAATTGAAGAAATTAATAAAATAGATAGCAGACCACAGCAATTTCAGAAAGTATTAGAAGTATCGTATGTCAGCGATACCTACTTTGTTCTTCTCACTTTGGACCTCACAGACTGATAAGAAAGGAAAAGCGTTATAACCCAGAAGTAAAACTGTTGCATGATTATAACCCTGACAACCTCCTTCTAATGAGTTTCCCTGCAGACAGGGAGAAGAAACAGCTTTGATCTCTCAGAGTGAAGGGTCTGAATGAACCACTGTTTTAAGGAAAGGAATCTGATTAGCCCTACTCTCCCAGTAATCAAGGTCACAAGCTACCATTTGAGGCATTTGTGAAATTCAGATAAGATTAGTTGCTCCCTGGATAAGCCACTGCAGTCAGTAGGAGCTAATTTTGTCTGGGATATGAGCAGAGGAGGTGTTGCAGCAGTAAATGAAGAAAAGTCTTAGTAGATATTTCACTAGCCGTTTTCACCTATTAGAAAATGTAAATCAGTTTTAAAGGTTTGTAATCACTTTGATGATTAACAGCTCCATCTCATCATCATCATTACCATTACTTGAGAATGTGTTTTAAGCTGTATGAAATGAAAAGTAAAAGCAATGCCAATTCTGAATAGCTTAAATTATTAAAAGAACAAAAAAAAACGGGCATATTTATTTCCTGTGACAATTCTACTGAAGTTTGTTAAATTTCCTTTGTAACTGAAGGGCCAGATTTGACTTGAGATCATCTGTTATATTTTTTATACATGGATATAAAACAGACTTGTATGCATATGTGTCTATAGAATTAATAATCAGGAAGCTGCCTACTTACATCAGTTCCAACTACCTTATCATCATGGGATGTTTGTTTGTTTCTTTGTTTGTTTTATGTTTTCTACTTGACAGTTTTATTTGGAAACCCTGGAAAAATGAGAGCAGGCATACATACATTCATATATATAGATATAGATGTAAAGCAAATCAGATTAATTTCAGTCAATTAAAGAAATCTAAACTGTTAATTTTATGTGTTTCAATTTTTTTATTATTATTTAAGAATAAATAGTCTTTTATATGGTAGCAGTTGTTTTAATATGCAAAGATAAGCAAGTGAAGTCTTGTTCAGTAAAACTTTTCCCGCTGCTAAAGCAGGATATTCTCCTGAACAGATTCTAACACTTGAGAGCCATTAAAAGGACTTTTTTTGCTTTAAAGGACTTGTTTTGCTTTAAAAAAAGGTATTATAAAACACTGCGTTCATTTCCATCAGATTTTGAGATATCTTTGTAGGGAAGGGGGGCTGTGAAGATCAGTGACTCGTTTCAAGCTGTCACTGTTATTTGTGGCCAGCCAGAAGCAACTGATAACAGAGTATAATCTGCTAAGAGAAGAGGGCAAGAAAGGGCTTATGTTTTGTTGTTCATTTAAAATGAATTACCCCCATCAAAATGCAGCCTTGAGAATTTAATTAAGCAGCTGCCTAAATACAGATATTTAAGGATGTTAGGCATCCCATGTCAGCGTACTAAACAAATGGTACAATAAAGATGCAGACTGCTTTGTGTAATTGAAGACTGAGCTTTTCCACAACTTAGTCCTCAAAACATCTGGCTGTGTTTGGAGAATGTGGGATGGTAGCTACTCTAACTCTTATCTAATGATAAGACTCTCACTGTCAAACATATGTAGCAGAACACAAATATTACTCTTTTGGGCTTAGAAAGAATGTATTTTTGAAGACAATAAACTCTAGGGACAAATGATAATATTTTTTCAGTGATCCAAAATTCCCAGATCTTTCATTTCCAATTCAGAAACAGTGCAAGTACTCTAAGAGGCAGGATTTATCCTGTTATAATTAGATGACAAGATAATTTGAGGTTTGTCAGTTATTATGTAACCAGCTCCAGGTTTAAAAGTTCCTTTTTTCCTGGCCTTTCTCCTTTTCCTTTATTTTCTCCTCAGATATTTGAAAATAAAAACAATTCATGAAGATATTGGTGCTAAGATATCAACTTCACACATTCACCCCATCAAAATTCTCGCATCACCTCATTCCCCTATATTCTCACTATAGAGTAACAGTCTTCATTGTTTCCACTTTCATTCCCAATTGTCTACTCAGCTTCTTCAAATCAGGATTTTTTTCTAGCATTGCTTCTCAACAGACAGTGTTTTTTCATTTCCTTTCCTTTCAACAGCCCATTTTTTTCTTCAGACCTCTTCTAAGAAAATTCACATTCAAATCCAAGTTCTGGAGAAATTTTGTTCATAATTTATAAAGAAAAAGATTTATAATATGGGAAAAAATATCAACAGTATTGACCCTAGCAGAGACACCTGGAAATAAGGAAGAGTATACTGGAGTGCTGTGTCCAGGCTTGGGGCCCCCAGCACAAGAAAGATGCTGAGTGACTGGAGTGGGTCCAGAGGAGAACAGGAAGATGATCAGAGGGCTGAAGCATGTCTCCTATGAAGAAAGGTTGAGGCAGTTGGGCTTGTTCAGCTTGGAGGAGAAAAAGCTCCGGGGAGACCTCATTGCTGCCTTCCAGTAATTGAAGGGAACTGACAAGCAGGAGAGGGGACCAACATCTTACACAGTCTGATAGTGATAAGACATGGGGGAATGGCTTTAAGTTAAAATAGGAGAAATTTAGGGTAGATGTTGGGAATAAATTTGGTAGTGAGGTGCTGGAACAGGTTGCCTAGAGATGTGGGTGCCCCATCTCTGGAGGCATTTAAGGCCAGGTTCTATGGGCTCTGTACAGCCTGATCTAGAGGTTGGCAGCTCTACCCATGGCAGGAGCTTGGAACTGGATGATCTTTAAAGTCTCCTCCAATCTAAGCCATCCTATGATTCTATGAAGAGCTATACTAATACAGGCATGCTCTCTGTGAATTATTCTCCATGGATTACCCTGGGGCCACAAACTACAGTGTGGGTGCCACCAACCAAAATAATTTACCAGAGCCTTGAGACTTTGTTTGGATATACATGAATCTGCAAAAAACTTGGAGGAAAAAAATTGATTTTGCCTGGATCTAGCTTTACATGTTCATATAAGTGAGCAATGCAGTGTAATAGGACCACATCAGTATATTAAAGCTGCACCTGCAACGACTGCAATGGTTGTTGTATGAAGTTGAAGTTTCTTCTTAGAATCACTCCCCTGGACTTAACTGTCTACTTGACACTGTCCTCTTATGTAATTATTCTCCAATTCCTGCTCTTCTAAAAATAGTTCACTACTTTCCAAAGGTCATTTTTCTTTTAAACTGTTTGGTGAAGTTTAAAAGAATTTGAACTCTTCAAAAGAAGGGTGTGTCACTGATGCTGACCCTTTAGATAAAATCAGATAGGAATTGTCTGTTGATTGCAGGAGCTTAACTCTCACCAAATGTTTCTACCAAGGATTGTTTTTGTTTCTTTTTTGTCTTTACTGGAAGTAAGTGTTATTTACTGTATGTCTTCAGCTGGCTCTGAAAAGGAGTCCTCTCTGCCTCTAAAGTGGAAGATGTTTCACCCTTTTTTCTATTGGAAAGTGAGCAGTAGCTGCTGGAATGGAAATAGTTGAGGTTCATGACCTCTGCTGTAAAGCTCTGGGGGATTCATCTCATTTTATTACTGGACACACTTATATATGTGGTCACTTTCTGAAAATCCAATAGATACTGAACTAATTTATTTGTATATACGTCCAGGGTTAGAGATTTAAATGATGCTCCTGTACTGCACTGAAGCTCACATCCAGGTGGATGTTGGATGCCTTCTAACTGGCCAGCAACTACACTACATCAGATGTTTTCCCACATATATTATTTACTGATTTATAACATGAAATGAGATTAAATACCAGATGAGCTCATTTTACAGGTGCATGAATATAAAAACTGCATTCAAAGAATGTACACTGACTAGTTTCTTTGGCAAAAGTGAGGGGAAGAAAACACAACCATTATCTAGAGTATATGTTTGCATATTCCATAGCAAATATGATATAAGTAGTGGAAAATTGAATTCATAAAAATGAAAGCATTACAAAACAAGGCAATTTTGAGCAATCTGGTCCCAAATCTTACCCTATTCACAAACTCAATATCAGATGCTTCCATGGATCTTATTATTAGCAGCATTTATAGTCCACAAATGACATACTTCAGGTACAATCTTCTTTCATCACATAAACATCCAAAATACAAAGTTTTTGGAATGTTTGTATCCAACAATGTTACACAGAAAGGAGTGGTTTGAGAAGAGATTTGCCTGAATCTGGTATATAGGTTTAACGAATTTATATAAAAGGACTGTAGAGACTCAGTACAGGATGGCTGTTAGAATAAGATTTGTAACTCTTGGCTAAGAGGCTTGAGAGGGGTTCAGCAAGATAAATGCATACTTCTTTTCAAGATGCATATAATTTATTATCATTTCATAAAGAGCCTTGAGATTTAGTTACAAAGCGCATAGGCACCATACAAACTGGAAAACTACATAGAATATACAGCAAAGTGGTGTTTTTTCTTTTTTTCTTTTTTTTTTTTTTCTCAAGAGATTTAAAACTGATCTTGCATTAGTAGGTTAAGCCCATTTACTCCTAGTCTTCTAGAAGACATGACAGTCTGAAGCAAAAAAAGAATTTGAAGGTGAAAGGGTTATCAAATAAAGAAAATTGCCCTGACACCAGACTCCTGCAAACATGGGCAGTTGAATTACATTATTTTTAATCAGATTTCTTTAGTAAGTTTTTGCAAGCTAAAAGAAGAAAGGTAATGTGAACACCTCAAAAATTTATAAAAAAAAATCTGTCTTCATTTGTTCTTTGTATATGTAAAGAAAGAAAATTATTTGCTTTGAGAGAGAATGATTTCATAAAAGTCTTTAGTTTTTCATGCAAGTAAAGGCCTACATTGTTTACTTGCTTGTTCTGCTTGTCCTTTGATTCATGTGTTTGTATATGGATATCTATCTGTATCTATTTTTATGTACACACATTTTCTATTCATGCACAGAAAATACACATATTCACATAGGCAGGAAATTAATGGTTAAACACTTGGCTTGAGGTCTTTTGGAGTCCAGACACTCTAAGCAGAATCCATCAGGGTTAGGTCAAACACTTTGACCTGCTCATTTTTAAACAGTAGTAGATCTCAGTTTTATTAGATGTATTTTACAAAGGCAATCTTGCTGCCATTATGCAGAAAGTGCTTTTTTTTTTTCTTTTAAACCATCAGCTTTAAATCAGGCTCCAGAAGATTTTCTTGCTGTTATGGATAAGCATTAAAAAAATAGTAAGGAGAATGAAACAAAACCAAAACAAATCTCCTCTCTCTCTCAACATAACTGTATTCAGTCAGGAATTCCTTGTGTTTTTATAGACTTCAGACTTTACTGTAGGCAAGGTAGCTGTTTTGTAGCTTGACTTCTTCTGGCAAGAAGAGGGATTAAAATAGATAGAAGTATTAGTGGAATACCATGTCTGTGATTAAACTGTGAGAAGGAGAGATTGAACTGAAACACTCAGCAAATTAAGAATTTTTTTTCAGGAAAAACTTCTTTACTCAGGAAAAACTTCTTTACAGAAAGTAAAGAAAGTACAAAGTTTTTACGGACTTCTTTACAGAAAGCAAAGAAGTCTTTACTTCTTTAAAGAAAGTGTTAAGCACTGGAACAGGCTCTCCAGGGAGGTGGTTGAGTTACAATCCCTGGATGTGTTTAAAAACCATTTGGATGTGGTGCTCATGGACATGATTTAGTGGATCTGGGGTAGTATGATTAGGTTGTGGCTGGACTCGATGATCTTTAAGTCTTTTCCAACCTTATCAATTCTATGATTCTAAGACTTTCCCTTCACCATGTTAAAAGGCCCCAAGCTGCAGACTAAGTGGGAGCAGGAATTCCAAATGCCCCTCCAGAATCTTTCTGCCCTCACATCCACACACAGTCTGCCTTGGATTTGTTTTTCAGTGTGTTATGAAGTTCTCATAGCATACAGGAAGGAAATGGAAAGGAAGGAGGACTACAGGACCCCTGACTCAGTAAGCAGAACTAGGTGGTTGCATCTGCTGCATGCACCTAAAGGATAGCATAACCACTTGTAACTTGTGTTTTTAATAAAACTGATATGAAAGTCTTAGCTAGGCTACGGGCTTAGGTCAGATTTGTTTTTGCAAAGAAACTCCTGTCCTTTTCTCTAGTCCTGAGAAAGAAACACAGGTTGATCTCATCCCTTTTACTGCAACCTACTACCCTCCAGAGCAGAGCACATGCCTTCAAGCTGCTCCTGAGCAAAGATTCTTGCCCTGTGCCAGCTCCCAGGCAGCGATGTGGCCCTGAAGCACAGCCTTGTGCCAATGACCACAACAACAGTATCATAGGACAGGTGGCTGAGTTTCCTCATTTTGCTGTGCACATGCTGGGATTATTTCCTTTTTCATTCATTCACAGCAAGCTGATTGTGCTTAAAGATGTTGCCTATCTCTATGTCTACCTTGGTAAAATAACAATAATTATCACTGCAGGACTGTATAACAGTGCTTGAAAGTTGTTAAAGAGGAGGAACAACAAACATGGACTAAATCAGATGTGAAATTTAAGGTTGTTTGCCTTTGTGAACAAGGATAAGTCAGTACAAAAAGCTATTCCTCAGCAAGCAGGTAGGAGTTAAAAAAAAAAAAAACAAACAAACCAAAAACAAAACAAAAAAAAGCAACCCTATGAAAGCCATGAAAATACAAGTTTATGAAAATCTTAGGTTCTTGATGCTGCGCTGAACCAAGAGGGTAGTATTACTGACCTAATTTGAAGTTTGAAGCTCCACATCCGAGTTTCTCACATTTTGGATAGATGGTATATGTACAAGTAGAAAACAGATCTGCTGTGGCTGGGGAGCAGCTCTGTAGAACGTTTTTGGGGTTTCAGATGGTGGAAGTCACAGGAGCCAGCACCAGCCAGGGCCACTGCCATTATCCTGCACCATATGAACAGGGGTAGTCATCATCCCTGGAGTACTTGCCAGTACTTGGTTTGCAGGGACACAACAGCAGCCTGCATGTGCCACTGGGGAGGACAGTAAGAAAGTGGAGATAAATTGCTTAATGTAATAAGAGGACGAGAGACAAGAGACCCCAGCTGAAACAGAACAGGTTCAGCTGGATTTACCTGGATAATTTTTCCCCATTAGGATAATCCAGGAGAAGAGCAGTCTCCATCCTTGTGTGGTTTCAAGACTGAACTGAAGAAAACAATGAGCAACTTCATCTCACCTCATAGCACATCTTCTTTGCTGCTCAAAATGCCTTCCAACTTGAATTATTCTGTGATCCTATGATCATACAAGTGCAAACTGAATCATCGTAATCATGGGTTTGTGTGCTTAATTGCAGTAAATACACCAACTTTGTTAATCAATCAAAACCACAGTTTTATTGAGGACTGGTTTTTTTACTGTGTATTTTTTTTCCATACAATGGAAGCCCATTATTATGAATCCAGCCTCAGTTCTGTGCTGTGTTTTATGTACAAACCAGAGAAAACATCAGAAAGAAAGAAAGGCAAACCAGATCCTCTGCAGTTGCCTAACTCCAGGCTTATTCCTATTACACAGAAGCCACCCAAACCAGCAACAGGGCAGTGCCAGAGATGATCAGAATAATCTGGCAAGAAAAAAGCCCTAGTCCTAGCTGTTGCTACTGGAAAACCCCAGACAAATGCCTGGCTAAGAGCTGGACCCAGACTTGCACATTGTTATTTTGGAGAAGGGAATGATGACACAGTTTCCTGCATTGTATTTATACACTTGTGCCCTGAAGCTTTGGCTTCTCACTGCAGTGGATGTAAGAAGAAAACCAATTACGGAAAAGGCATTTTTGTTGCCTAAAGTGTCACTGAGAATATCTGTCCTTTTTTTTTTTTTTTTTTTTTTTTTTTTTTTTTTTTAACTTCTCTATTTTACATCAAATTCCTTAACTCCTATAATGATTTTAGAGCAATGGGAGGATGCCATCACACAGTTTGCCACCACAGAGGGCAAAGCAAGCAGCAACTAATGGGAAAATAAGGATTCAGAAAAAAATGACATGAAGTGTTGCTCTTGGAGAAAGACAGCTCCAGAAATGAAGCCCAGGACTTCTGATCTCTCCTATAGAGACTGAACCCTTCCTTTTCAGCTCATTCTCATCCAAACTGTTCTGCTTATAGTGCTGTGCGATTACTGAAAAACTCAGTGCTTTTATGTGCATGAGCACATGTAGGTTCCTATCTTTATGGATGTTCTTTGGGAGAAGGACATATCTACCTTCAACATGCTGTGTCAAAGCCATAATTCCAAAATCATTACATAAGCACAGGTGTTACAAGGTCACCAAAGGATTGGGCACTGCTTTGTTTTTGACTTAATCATTGTAGCCATTACTGGACTGTGGGAGTTGGGCTTATCTAAATCTAGATCAAAATTGACACATTTACACTGAGAGATTGAGCATCACAAAAATTAATCAGTAAAACTCTCAAAGAACATGTTTTATTACTTTAAGCATATAGATAACTTTAAAAAATATATATTCTAATCATTCTTATAACTTCATTGATGCCTCCTGCAATGGGCAACAAGCCTCTCCTTGTAAGTAAGGCTGTTTTAATGAGCTGGTCTTCATATCTTCCAATTGGTAAAGTTACTTCAATATTTTTTATTTCTGTTTTATAGATCCCGCTTTCCTAAATTCTGTGCACGGATATACTGTGAGAAGTTTAGCTCAGAGACAATTACAAATCAAACAGGCAAGAAAGGCAAAAGGCTCAGAAGGTGAGAACTGCAGAAAAAGTTATTTTTACAAGTAATCTATCAAGTTGACAGCAGAGTGACCATTTTTATGTTTTGATCCCTGCTTAAACCATACCATCCACTTAAAAAATAGAGATCATTTTGATTCTTTAAAAAAAAAATAAAAATCTAATCTGCTATATTAATGCTATAAAGTAAATGGAAAAAAAATAAATGGACTCATAGTGACAGGACTTGTCTCTTAGGAGCAAAACTTGCCCTTTTCAAAAGTGTAACCATTCCTACTCAAGTTCCATCAGCACAACTCATATTAGACATCCACTTCTTAGTTCAACCTGGTATAACCTGACATGCACACAAGTAGCGCGATGGCAGGATACCAGTGTTTGGTACTTCTGAAACAGACAGCTGTTTCACTCAGCTCTTATTTAAAGTGTATGAAAATTGGTATTATGCTGAGAGCAAATGACAGCAGGACAAAGGCCAAAAGAATGCTCTTGAACAAGGTGGAAAGGTTTTCTTAGTATTTGTCATGAACTATGTTGAAGTGCCAGAGTGGGTTTCTCTGCAGCCTTCTAGCAGAGAAAAGAAAAAAGAAAGAGAGTTGAAGGCAGCAGTGCAGCTTTTCCTCTGTCTCCAGCAATTCATCAGCCTGATACCAATCTCTGAAATGTCTAGCTGTTGTTATTCTCTGAACACACAATACAGCTAAGATAAACAGTTTTTCTTTACAGCAAAAAGACAGAAAGATAAACACAGGTTCTAAAACAGCAACCACTTTTTTTTCCACTCTGAAAAAAAATTGTTGCAAGAAATGGAAATTCACTGACTGGAGAAAGAAATGGAGATGTCATTCCTTGGTCTTGGAACAATCGAGGACTGCAGTTTTATTTGCTACAGGAAAAAGATTAGCTATTTCAAAAGTTCAGTGTAAGATTATCTATAAAATCTCTGTGCAGAATGCCAGGAAGTACTCCACTAAATTTATTTTTTAAAATTGTTTTTTTGCTTAAATAAATAGACCTCATCTTAAGAGTCGTCCGTTTAGTGGGGGCTGCTGGGTTAAGGATAAATAAAAATTAGTTATTTCACCAGAAATTAGAGACAAGAAACAAAGAGAAAGATAACAGCAAATGAAATATTTATCAGCTAAAACAACAGTAACATCAGAAACATATAAACACCTCTAAAAAACCAAAATATTTACTGCAAGACAGCATTTTGCCTCTTCAGTGAGACCAACACTAACTTCCCTCTGTAAAATGCTTCCTTAATAGGCTTCCTTTAAAACTGGTGGGAGTAAAAGAACTTAAAATGAGCTCATTTTTCTGTTTCAAAGCTGAAACTGCACTCCATTCTGAGGTGTTGCAAAGCAGGTCAGAATACCCAGTGGGCCCTTCTCGTTTCATTCTTCTTTAATTTTCTTCTCACATAGAGAAAGAAGTATAGCTGTGCTGTATCTTGACTTTTTTTATATACCAGGGACATATCCACAAGAATGATCTAATTTTACCTTTCATATCTCCAAGTTTGCCTTCTAAATCTAGGCTAGACATCTTTTGCTCATCATAGCCCAAAGACAGAAATGGAACAGAGACAAAACAGTTCTCTGAAGAGAACAACCTCTGATAGGCTTTGAATATTCTGCGCAAACTGACTTACCTAAATAAGTTATCCTGTGCACATTTCAGCTGTACCGTGCCTCCATAGTAAATGAGATGTAAATGCTCACCTGTACCCTTCCTTATCCTGGTTTCCTTGCCAAGCAAACTTCAGTGAAGCAGAACTACTCACAAAAAGTTCATTTAGTTGCAATTAATTAGAGATAATTGAGATGATCTCTTATCTTAACCAGTTGACATAATTAGTTGTCTCCAAAAAGACATTAGGGAGATTTTCAGACCTGAATGACTGAAGTTTTGTATGATGATTTCATCTAAGCTCACTCAAAACAAACGCCAACATGTCTGGCATCCAACGTGATCAACTATGATTTAGTTGCATTATGTCACATGATTTGTATAATTATAAAAATTGAATGATGTAATCTTTCACATCAGCATTAATTCCTTACCCTGTTGAAGGCTTCTATCTGCTTATTCAGTTTCTCCAACATGCATGAAATAGTTAATTACAGGCAGGTAAAGCCCCCCAGGAAAAAAAAGGCAGGTGGGAATTAGTCAACTGGAGTGAAAGTCTGCACTAATAAAGGCTCTACAGACGATAATAAAAAACCCACATGACTCCCTATTGTACTGCAGAAAATAATTATGATTTTGGATGCTATTTGGCTGTTTTTGTTTTTCTCATAAGAATTGGTTGGGATTTCCACTGTGAAAACTGCTAAAAAAGAATCCATACTTCAACTATTAAATGTTCTACTAATAACTGAGTCAGTGTGATACTTATTGACTAGTCTTCTTACAAAATGTTGCTTTTGATTTTTAGAGAAGACTTTATTTGTATTAATCCAACTTTTCTCTCTACTAAAATGTGTCCTGTTATGTAAGATTTGGAAAATTCTAATCATTTAGAATAACTTTTAGATTTATTTCCTATTGTCTATTAACCCTTATATTTTATATTTTCAAAACTAAGTACAATTCCAGGACAGTTTTGCAGAATTAACCTAAATGCAAGTTTTTGATTTTTTTATTATTATTATTATTATTATTATTTTTGGTGGAAAAAATACTGAAGTCCATATATTCAGGAAAAAAAAAAAGCAATGGAAGTTTATAAACACATATATAGTTTGCTTTACAGAAATATCAGAATTAGTTTTCCATGTATTACGTTACAAATTCTAGTACGGTTAGGAAATCAGCAAGAATAAGACTGTTCATGTTTGGGGGCATTTTGTGGAACAACATCCAGAAAAATGGACAGAATCCAGCTCAGGAATGATGCCTTTGAAACCAAATCTGTGGTGTGGAAATGAATAACTACTAGAGCACATTGCTGCCAACTGTGGAATTCAACATTCCACATTTCACTTAACCATAAAAAATGAAGAGGACCCATGTTCAAAGGCAAATGTAGTAAAACATTAAATTAATTTTATAATAAGCACATTATAGGTCAAGCATGTCTAAAAGTTCCCAAAGCAAACTGCAACAATGTAACTGAAAGCTATTTAAAACTGGACAATGTAAGCAAAATACAACAATAATAAAAGGTGTTTCTGTTGCCACTCCTGTCTCCTCTTTATACTTTTAATAGTAAATGAGGTAGACTGGGGCATGTACCAAAATCTCTTGCTTTACCTGTTCTCAGTTCCAGTCATTTCACTCATACTAACTAAAATGCAACTCATAAGGGTTCGTTCATTTTTGTGCCACTTTCTTCAAGATTTAAGATGAGAAATACTTGTTAAGCTACAAAATTTCTATACTTTGTGTTTCATGTCTTCTTTCTTTTAAAAAGTAAAAATGTTTATTGCAATATTCACTTTAATTCCCAAACTTTAAGGGAAGGATTTCATTTGTGATGTAGAAACAGAGGTGCCTTACTCCAAGGGTCCACTGCTACAACATAGCAGCAAATATTGGATTTGAGTTCACAAAAGATAAAGTACATATGTTTTTTTACAATAGTAATGACATGAGCAGAAAAATAATAATTTCCAGGTTGCCATCATTCCTGAATAGTATTCCCACCCAGGAGAACTAGAAACATCCACTTCAGTTATGAATGTTTTCAGCTGGCTTCCTCTCTTATTGTAATAACTAGAGAATAAAATTCCATGGTAAGGAGATCTCAGCCTTAACTTATGACAGAAGTCAGAGAAATTTCAAACTAAAAGAAGGGAGATTTACATTGGATATAAGGAAGAAGATTTTTATAACAAAGGTGGTGAGGCACTGGCATAGGTTGTCCAGAGATACGGTGGATGCCCTATCCCTGGACACACTTTAGGTCAACTCTGAGCACCTGATGGAGCTGTAGGTGTCCCTGCTCCTTGCAGGAGGTTGGACTAGAAGACCTTTAAGTGTCCTTTAAAACTCAAATGGTTCTATGATTCTATGACAAGATCTACCAGAAAGCTTAATAGGAGAAGTAATAGCTACCTGATAAGTTAAGAGTACAGATAATCTTGTTCATGCTGGCTTTTTTTCCCTGAAATATTTTCACAGAATCGCAGAATTGCAGGGGTTGGAAGGAATCACAAGCAATCATCAAGTCCAACCCCCTTGATAAAGTAGATGCCCTACAGTAGGTAGCACAGGTGAGCATCCAAACAGGTTTGAATATCTCCAAAGGAGACTCCGCAGCTTCTCTGGGCAACCTGTTCCAATGCTCTGTCACACTTACCATAAAAAGTTCTTCTGCATGTTTGTATGGAACTTCCTACATTCAAGTTTTAGGCCATTGCTCTTTGCCCTGTCACTATACGCTACCAAGAAAAGCCTTGCCGAATGGTAGCACAGCCTTCCGATGTGTCAGCCACTCCCACCAGCTTTGTATCATCAGTGAATTTGATGAGTGTAGACTCTATCCCTTCATTCAGGTCATTGATGAAAATGTTCAACAGACCAGTCTCAGCACCAGTCCATGGGGGACACTGCAAGCTATAGGCAAGAGCAAATTCCAAACACCTGACAGTACTGACAAAGGAGGAAGTGATAATGGATAGAATGAGAGAAAAAAGATAGAACAAGTAAAGGAGGTTATGTGGTAAATTGATTTTCCTACAGTGTCAGTAGTATCAGTATATTTTACAAGCCTTCTCCTGGTTCCCACACATTTGTTCCATGTAAAGGACCTCAACAACTCTCAAGACTTCCTCCTTCACTAAATTTCTTAGATGTTACCATGCAGAGAGATCATCTAAGTTATGACCAGATTAATGAATAAAAAGGCAGAGTCAAGTTTGTATGTATGTAATAGAAATCTAGAGAGCTAAGTAGCTGCTAGGAACATGAAGCCTGGTTCTATCATCACTTAGTAGGTGGGATTCGGATAGCAATCATTGGAGCATAGCAAGATTTCAGAAAGTCTCTGAATTTATGAGACTCCCCACTTATATATAATTGAAAGATAGGGAAAGCAAGCAAGGATTCCAAGATCTGTGATAGTAATCATGCAAAACTCATGGTTTTGGAACTTGTGAGTGGCAGATACTTTCTTTGTTTAAACTAACATTTCACAGCAACTTATCATCTCTAAAAGACACTGCAATGTGAAGACTGTTTTATAAATTTACAACTATTTGATTGTTTTTAGCCTTCAGCCCCTGTTATACCAACATACAGGGGGTAAATTCATGCATCACAATTCACATTCACTTACATATATATATTAATTGAGCATGTCATCAAAATCTAATGTAAAAATCCCAAGACTGACAATGCATTCTTGTCATCTTTGAACAAGCTATCACTCAAGCAGCAGCATTGTGAATAAGCCATAACATTAAGCACATGTTCTAAAAGATCTCTGAACACCATACTGCAATAACAGCATTAATATCCCTGATGTAAATCAAGTATGGAAGCAAAATAAACTCTCATGCTTCAGGGCATAGATCAACTAAGGCTTTACACTGAGACTGTAAAAGTTGAAAGGATTAAATTTGTTATTTCATGCATGTGCACTGCCTAGCACCATGGATTCACTGGATTCCTACAGAAGTACCAGCCTAGACATGGTAACAAACAAACAAACAAACAAACCAAAACATAAAAACAAAGAACTGTGACAGTTGCAACAACAGTTATTCTTAGCAAGTGTATAAAGAAACCTTTCTGTATTTATTGGGAAGTTCACATGTTAATTCCTTGCACTCTTCTGAAGTATCAGATATGACAAAATGCTGTTAAAATACCTCCAGCATCACACTCAAATTTGATTTCCCAACTATCCACACAAGCTATATTTATATTAGCGAGATGTGAGAGGAGCATGTCTGTTAGTCAGTTAGGGCTGAGAATGAACAAGATTAAATTCATTTCAGGAGCTTGTTTTTGATCTAGCTCTGCTGGTCCTGTTAACCTGAGACCATTATCATTTCCAGAGTGCTAGGTACAATGCCAAAGAACAGTCATTGGCTTATTTTGACCCTCAAAATATTCTTTTCCTGTGATACAAGGACACTTCATGATGCAATCCAAAAAGTGGTTAGAGGGGTTAACTGGCTGATTAGCTTCAAAAGCATGTTCCTGACCTGAAGTAAATTGCTGTTGTAGATATACTAGTCTTGGCCTCAGAGTGCACTCAGAAGTATCACTGAAGTGTTCCATCTGGAATGCCTGAAGGAAAACCCTAACAAGCCCCAGGTGTCACGAAGCCTTCCAGTGCACCCTTTGAAGCCACCAGGAAAGCTTACACCCTAGTGCCTCACAACATGGAGCAACCTGAAATGCAACACAGCTGTGAGCATTTTCCAGTGTTGGTTGTCTCTTCGAAAGTGGTGTGGCAAAAGCAGCACACAGATCTCTCTCAGCTGTTAACCTCTCTGTGTTACTACACTAGAAAGAAAGTGCCTCCTAGGAGGAAGCCTTTTTTAGAGAAATCCCATATTAATCTCTCATTATCAGAGACTAAGTATCAAATTGGACTCTTTAGAAGATCACAGTCTCTTACTGACAAATGAAAGGAGGCCTAGGCATACCATCACATCTTTCCCTTTTGTTCCATCTGTTCTCAGGCTTTATCAAACCTGCTGTCCTGCCTGGAGGTCTCTTTTCTGGTATTGGAAGCTGAGCCTTAAGACCTAGTTTGCCATATATAAGAAGTCTGTCCAGCAGGAAGACACACCATATTTCAGACATCAGTACAATTTGATGCCCACTTCAAATATGTGCATGCAATCTAAGCATGTCTATGTCCAGCGTGTACATAGACATGCTAGACTACTAGGCATCCCAGTCCAGACATGGTGTTTCTGAACACCCAATATAGTCATTATGCAATAAAACAGAATCACATAGGAATAAATTAATATTGTGGGAATGGACTTCACAAAGATACAAGCCAAAAATCATACAGTTGTCAAAGATTGACCCCATTAGTATCCTCCTGTATTTGTATTTTTAGTTCTGAAATTCTGAGAAAGTTTGAAAAGCTGTGTACACCTTGAGGTGATCTTATGAGCAGCTGCTGTGGTGAAGAAGAACCACCTCACACAGTATACACACATTCATGCACAATCATGTAGAATGCACTGAGATTGGGAGCAATCTCTGAAGATCACCTGGTTCAACCTCTCTGCTCAAGTAAGGTCCTACATAGCATGTTCCACACAATCATGTCCAGGCAGTTTTTGAATATCTGTAGTAAAAGACTCCCAAAGACTCCACAACTTCACTGGGTAATCTGTGACAGTGCTCTCTCATCCTCACAAGAATTTTTTTTTTCATAATATTCAGACAGAACTTGTTTCCCAGTTGATGCCTATTGCCTCTTATCCTGTTGCTCAGCACCACTGAAAAGTGTCTGACCCCAATCTCTTGCCATCCACCCTTGAGTTATTTGAATACATTGATAAGATCCCCCGTTAGTCTTCTTTTCTTCACCTTTCCTCATAAAAGAGATGATCCAGTGTCCATCTTCATAGCCTGGACTCCACTGGAATCTCTCCAGTAGTTCCATGACTTATACTAGCTTTACTGGTTTTTAGCTGTTTGCATAATATGTGACTCCTAAGTCAAAATTCCCACTAGATATGGTTGCTTAAAAGAGTCAAGTCTCTTCACACTGCCTGTTTTTTTTTGTAATCTAAAACTTAGAGCTAAAGCTGACTGCTTATTAAACTTCTCTTTTCTAAGAAGATAGAAACTCGTGTGTCATTGTTTTATGTACTTTCTGGACACTGAGTCTTGGTAATGCTGTTTTTTGGAACCTCACTATGTAGGTCAGAGGAGAGAAACATTATATTGGTAACAGTAATGTAGATTTACTCTCTTCATGGAAAAAATGTCTGGACTGACCACATGTCATCTGCTGACTTTGAGCCTGGGGAAAAAAATTCCAGAATTTCTGAAGACTAACATACAACACATACATGCATTTTTTTAATAACACTAACACATAACAACAGCAGTTCCCAATAGATTTCTTTGTATTCCTGGATCCTGTGAACTTTTCCTGGGCCAGGCTTATGAGCTCCTTCCAAAAAGTAAGATACTAATGCACTCACTGAGTTGCCACTGAGATGAAGGAAGTGTCAGGGCAGTGACGTGGCCAGTGATGGCCAAAAAGAGCCATCTTTCATCATAGGAACTAAAGTCCCTGGGACATTAGATAAGATCACCTTGTCCTATGATATCTGCCAGGTACACATAAAGGTAGTCTTTAGTGGATTCAAGCCCTGATATACCTTCTGTTGCCAACTCTCTCACTTTCTTTTGCTATGAAATACAAATAGATAAAATTGTGGATTAGATGATCTCATATTCAAGAAAAAGTGTTTCTTGAACATGAAGAAGCACTTCTTTACTGTGTGAGTGACTGAGTAATAAAACAGGCCTCCCAAAGAACTTGTGAAATGTGCTTTCTTGGAGATATTCAAAAGCTATCTCGGTATGGCCCTGTTCAACCTGTTCAATCTGTGCAGACCGATATTGAACAAATGGCATCTAGAGGACCCTTCCAAGCTCAGCTATTCTGTGATTCTGTGATATTCAGATACATTGAGGAATCATGAGGTACTAGAAAGAGAAGGCAAGCAGAGTTTCACTGGGCACAGGAAGGGTTGACTATAAAGATTTGTAGCCTCAGTATCTATTTGAGAGACTATGTCAGCATAACTAAGGTGATCTAATGAATGAATGGCAATGTTTATCTGGTCTCCATGTTCCATACTGGAACAGAAGTATAGCTATGAACAGAAAGACCTCTGGTCTGAAACAATATTGCACTTGTAAGTGTATTATATATATATATATCTATTATTATATATATCAGTCTTTAAGATAGTCTTTAAAAAGTCAAGAAACATTACTATTTCTTGGAAGACATAGATTCATTAGAAATTTAGAAAATAGAAATTAGGCTGGAGAGCTGGGCAGAAAAAAAACGGATGAGGTTTAACAAAAGCAAGTGTAGAGTCTTGCATCTGGGGAGGAATAATTCCATGCACCAGTACAGGTTGGGGGATGACCTGCTGGAGAGGAGCTCTGCAGAGAGGGACCTGGGTGTCCTGGTGGACGACAGGTTGGCCATGAGCCAGCAGTGTGCCCTTGTGGCCAAAAAGGCCAATGGCATCCTGGGGTGCATTAAAAAGAGCGTGTCCAGCAGGTCGAGGGAGGTGATCCTCCCCCTCTACTCTGCCCTGGTAAGGCCTCATCTGGAGTACTGCGTCCAGTTCTGGGCTCCCCAGTACAAAAAAGACAGGGACCTCTTGGAAAGAATCCAGCGGAGGGCCACAAAGATGGTGAAGGGCCTGGAGCATCTCTGCTATGGAGAAAGGCTGTGATCTGGGTCTGTTCAGCCTTGAGAAAAGAAGACTGAGAGGGGACCTGATCCAGGTCTATAAGTATCTAAGGTGTGGGGGGCAGAATGGCGAGGCCAGACTCTTTTCAGTGGTGAGTGGAGACAGGACAAGGGGAAACGGCTGGAAACTGCAGCATAGGAAGTTCCGCACAAATGTGCGCAAGAACTTCTTTACAGTGAGGTGACGGAGCACTGGAACAGGCTGCCCAGGGAGGTG
Source organism: Tetrao urogallus (assembly GCF_951394365.1). Lineage (NCBI taxonomy): Eukaryota > Metazoa > Chordata > Aves > Galliformes > Phasianidae > Tetrao > Tetrao urogallus. The sequence goes on along the minus strand of NC_136814.1, from coordinate 99,539,637 downwards.
GTGGAGTCTCCTTCTCTGCAGATGTTCAAGACCTGCCCGGATGCCTACCTGTGCGACCTGCTGTAGGGAACCTGCTTTGGCAGGGGGGTTGGACTCGATGATCTCAGGAGGTCCCTTCCAACCCCTACAATTCTGTGATTCTGTGATTTATTTGCATATGTAAATTAGAACTAAAGAAACATCAGGGTAATAAACTGTAGCATACGATTCATAATCCATACTGTCCAGCAAAGGGTAAAGTGCAAGGAAACAGAATAGCGGGTCAATGAAAGAAAAACAGTTTTTCTGAGTGAGATTGTATTGTCACCAATTATTCTGCAGATAGTTACTTCAACAGACACGCGCTCTAACTTTAAGTGCTTTGTTGAACTGGGGCCAGTGTGTTTATCACTGTAAAAGTCACCACAGTCCCTTGGGTCTTGTCCATCATTATTGTCACATTTGCGTGGCCAGCCCAAGAATATTACTTATGTGCACATCATGGAACAAAGAATTTATGAAATTGGAATGAGAACAAAAATAAAAATGTACATATTTGAGCAGCTCAGTTAATAATCAAATTAGGGGTGGTGATTCTCAACATTCTAGGATAAGTTGTTTTAAATATTTGAAAAAAAATGTTTTCACTCTGTCTTATTCAAGAAATCTTGGATTTAAATTATGCATTGTCTTAATCCTTCTTTGTGGAAAGTAATGTTTCTGCATCTTTCTCTACACAGAGATATGTAATTTTGTGGTATCTGTTATATGTATGTATACATAAATATACATATATATGTGCACACACAAGATCTGAGTATCTGCAGACACAGTTTTGAAACTACAGGATTTGCACAAAGGTCAGTCTGATCCTTTGCTCACTTGTGTTTTCATAATGTATTTTCAGAGCTTTTGATGTCCGTGTTTTAGCTCTAAAATGAATACATAACCAAAAGGGGAACAGTGGGCAGAAGCATGAGTAAACAAACAGGTGAGCACAAAAAGAGTTTGCTCAGGTTTGGGACATTTGTTTGCAGGACTACTTGTAGACCAACGTGAAAAGTGCAACAGGCTTCTTGGTCTGAGCTGGATATGTAAACAAGCATGAAAAAGAGATTAGCTCTCATCATTGAGAAATGTTTGTGCTCTTGAATTGTGACAACAATTGAAAGGTAAATGTAGAGATAAAAGGCTCAAGCTTCTGGGTTGTATTTGATCAGCTCTTAATATCAGGTAAACTTGTTAGAGACAGACAAATTACTCATGTACTAGGTTTCAATTTCAATAAAGTAGGAAGAGGTGTTTTGATGTGAATAGCGTAAATGTAAGCAGCAGGCTCTCTTGTAACTGATCCCTCTTTAATCCTCCTCAATTGATGACAAATTGCCTTTTACAGAATGCTTTGTGTGAAGGTAACCCCTTCAGATAACAGAAACTCACGGAGACAGGGAGTAACAACAAAGTAACATTCCCACCAACTAACCAGCCTAGCCAAACAAGTAAATACAAAGCGAAACACTTTGCAGAAGTAAGGAGCTTCTTCAGTTTTTCCCTGAAATATGGCTGCTGTGACCTGTGTGAAACTAAAGCTCCTGCATGCTTTTCTTTAAACATAAATTGCAACAGTGTTAATAGATATATTGGTTTAATTTCAGTACAAGAGATTATGTTTTTAATGTAAAGCTTTTACAAGAGATTTCCTCTATTAAATCTCTGATTTTAATATGCTTAATAGCAAAAGCTTCCCAGAGCTAATTAACACTGTAACTCAACAATGCCACAGTAGGAGCTCACTGTCTAGACAGCAGTCCTCTTAGAAGCAACAAGGGTCTGTCAAAGGACAGGGGCAGAGTTCTGTTAAAGGTTATGACAATTCTTAACCAGAAAATACATTTTTGAAAAGGAATAAATCTTGTTTTACATACATCATCAAAACTAAATTGTTCGTGTCAGTGATCATGTAAGGCCTTGAACATGCACTTGAAGTACTTGGACTCAGTATCAGGGTTGTTCTGAGAGGCTAGAGTGGCAAAATCAGCCCCTCAGAAACATTGATTCAAAGCTCAAGACTACTCGTGTTATAGAAATCACAACTCTTCCAGAAATAGACACCCACAGCACCGGAGAAAAAGGCAGAGGAGAAATAAAATATGAGATTGTTTAGTAAGTTAAGGATAGCAAGTAAAGTTAGCTTAAGTCTGAACTGTTTGCTGCCTAATATTATTCATATAAGAAGCCCTTGCAGTTTCATAGGGTAAGTAAAGTATAACATATACACACAAACGTTCATGGATTTCCAGAATGGTCAGGACCACAGATGGTCTGTTCTTCGGGACAGGTTCCTAAAAGATTGCTAGTGTATAAAACTCCTATGTCTCTTTTGCTTTTAAAGCAATTTTGATATCTGCTTTGTAGCAAAAGAAGAAGAAAAAAAAAAAAAAAAAAAGAAAGAAAAAGAAAAAGGCCAAGGTGTTTCTTTTCCTTCTGCTCAAGGCTTGGATTACATTTAACTTGATCAAAACCAGATTGTATCCTGACCTATGTGTACATAAGGAGAGTTAAAGCATATTTCTTATTGCTTCATATTGGCTACTGATACCATGGACAGTATTAGAAAATGGAATTCTGGTTTAACAAAGCTGCTTTGGAACAGGGCTCAAGCAAGTGTAGACTTCACATATCACAGCCGCTGGTAAGCCTCAAAGATTTCATATAGTCTGTTGTGGATTGGGTCCATCCCCTGGGCATGATACTGAAAGTCATTGCAGCTTGTGTAAATTTACCTAAATTCTCTTTTTACCCAACAAAGGAGACTGAGCCTAGAAAGATATTGATTAGGGACAAAGTCCTAATGTGAACATGATAGTAGGCAAAGGCCATGAGCATGCAGAAAAGTATGTGATAATGTACCAGTGTTTAAACTCGTGTCTTGACTTGTTCTATTTACTGGTGTTTATGCAGCCACAACCTCCACATTGAAATTGTTCATTGTAACTTTCACAGGATATCCATAGCTTGAGCATTTCCAAGAATAACATGTAGTCGGCCAACCCCGCAGAGGACCTCCAATCTTTCACCCAATGAGTCAGAGGCAAATGAAGCACAGGGCTCTAGAGAACAGAAGCTACATACCTGTTGATGAGAACCCCTGGTCTAGATTTTTATAGATCTCCCTCCTCCCTTTCACGTATCCAACATTTCCAATTCAGACAGCTAAATGTAAACAGCAGTGTGTAGGTGTCTAACATAAGTTTTGTTTCTGAACTCCCATTCATAGTTAATGGCTGTGAAGTCAGTACAGCCAATGGAGATTAGAAAGTTTTCTCAGCTGACGAAGGGCAGGTGTCTAATTTGCAGTAAGATGAAACTCTCCCTAAACTAAATTTAAATGTTAAAATCCCTAGTTCTCAATGCCAGTGCAGATGTTTGGGGATACTCCTTTCCTGAGTGTAACGCTGTTGTAAGTCCATGCAGCACAACTATCTGAGAATGAATGCCAAGACTTTGTGGTTAAAAGATTAATAAAAGAGAATTTACTCTTCCTTATGTCATGGTAAAATCAAATATCAAAGAATTCTCTTCAGACATCTTAACAGTCTGCCCTTTTCATTCTGGCTTACAGTGAGAGTAAACATATTAGTTGCTTCACCACCAGTGCAAATGCAAAGCAATAGATGTCTTCATTTGTTGAAAGGAAAATATATGCCTGCATAAAATATGTTTTTTTTTCTCAATTCTACTTTGGTAAAGCAAGAAACAAGATGGTAATTGGGACTTTTGCTGTCTTTCTTTATGAAAGGGTAAAATGTATAACTTCTTTACAGATCCTCCACCTCAATTGCTGGTTCATCTAGAAGAGCTGAAGTGAGAATTAATGCTAGCCCAAGGGTGAGGGTCAAATGAAGAAGAAGCACAAAAGCGTTGTTGAAACCACATATGATGAACCTGACCTCATCTAAATGTTTGTTTATATTTCTATTTACAGTAGCACTTAGGTGGAATATAAATACAGAGTGAGGAAAATATCTTTTATAAAAGAGCTTACAGTTTAAATCAATAAAATGGAGAAAATAAGGGAAGATTGTCTCAATATTTTAGATAAAATAGAAATTACTGAGGATTTTATGTTTTCAGTCACACACGAGATCTGCTGTTTAGGAATTGATCCTGGGATTTCTGAGTACTGCATCTAAGTAAATAAGTAATAAATAGACCTAACAATGCCACTTCCATCCGTAGTTCCATCAGTAGATATGAAACATTTTATGTGATGCTGCAAGAATTGTCTGCCTTTCAATTTGTATGTACTCCTAGTTACATATTTAACTGACTATTGCCACCTTTGCTATTCCTATTATTTATGTTAGCACTGTTATTCTAAATAAATGATAATTTTTATGAAGACATTAAAGACATTTTTTTAGAACTAATTACATTGCCAAAAGAAACCCAACAGCCTTATCTAAGTTCCTAAGCATGATGTTTTAATTATATGTTTTCTTTGTTCTTCGGCTTTCTATGCAAAAATTAAAAATAGAAATAAATTAAAAAATGGACATAAAAGCTAATCTTTTCTGAGAACATTCAGTCTTTCAGGCTGAACATTTATAAATCAGCTTCAAATGTATAATTTATTTTTTTCTCAATTTAAAGAGACTATATTTCCATAAAATCCTCAAGTGCAAAGCAGAGTAAGTCTGTTTAGAAAAAGGACTTTTTTCACTACTTTTAAATGTAGATAAGTGTTTAGAGAACCTCATCTGATAAATAGCTCAAAATTTTTTATGTATATATAATACTTGATTTTCTGTAACTGTGACAGATTGACTCATATCAGTTTGGAATACACTATAAACCTGAGATCACTTGCTGTAGATTTTTTTTCTAAGCAAAAAAATACCATATGAGAGCTGATTATTATTTCTACATATATGTAAAGACATTTTTTTATAATTGAATTGATTATTATTCTGTTGAGATTATTTGCAAATATAAAATAAGAGAAAGCTTCCATCTCTCTTATCTTTCAACAAATCTCTTGACTTTTAACAGTCTCCCATAAGATCCTCATAGGTAAGCTTGTGAAGTGTGGGATAGATGAGTGGACAGTGAGGTGGACTGACTGGTTGGCAGAACTCAGAGTGTTATGTACAGTGGCACACAATCTGGTTGGAGGCCTGGTAGCTAGTGGGGCTCCCCAGGTGTTTATGCTGGGCCTGGTCTTGTTTAATATCTTGATTGATGACATGGATATAGGGACAGAGTCCCCTTTCAGCAAGTTTGCTGATGATACAAAGCTGGGAGGTGTGGCTGACACACTGGCAGGCTGTTCTACCATTCAATAAGACCTGGACAGGCTGAAGAGTTGGGCAGAGAGGAACCTGATGAGGTTCTACAAGAGCAATTGTAGGGTCCATCACATGGGAAGAAATAACTGTACGCATCAGTATAGGTTAGAGGATAACCTACTGAAGATGAGCTTTGCAGAGAAGGACCTGAAGGTCCTGGTCGAAAACAAATTTTCCAGTTTTAGCTAGAACTTCAATAATGCAAGTTTGGACTCAGATGGGATACAGTGATTTCATGTTCTTGAAAAGCTCTTGAAAAGCTCTTGAAAAAGATGTCAGCATTCAAATATTGATTAAGTGCAGAGATGTTTTGTTTGAAAAGGTCCATCAAGCTGTTGCAGAAAATTTCTCTTCCAAATAGTTCCACTTTTGTCTAAATTTCTTACTTCTAGTGAAAAAGGGATAAACAGATACCGTTTTTAGCTATATTAACAACATTTTGTATTCCATTTTGACATAATATAAACTTAAATAAAACAAGAACATTGGAGAAGGTATCACTCTCTATGACAGTGTGTGACACAATCTGGTTCTTAGTTTGAAGCTCAAAGGAATCCAATAGTTAGTTTCAAGCAAAATTGTAGATGTTTAAGAACAGTTCTGTAGATCGTCAATAAAACATAAAACATTCCTGAGTGGTCCATAATAAAAATGAGTCATAACTGACTTTAAAAACTACTGTAGCTGATGTTATTTTAGCTCCACCAAAAACGTCATGATAAATGCATCTTCAGGTATGATCACTATCATAGATATATATCTGTCTTAGTTGTGGATTCTGTAATAAAATTACTTCTCAAAACCTTCCCATTGGAACTTGTTTTGTGAAATGTCATAATTTCTAAGTAATTAATATCTTGAAATAGTAAATCTCAGTGTTAATATGTAACATTAATCTTCCTGACATCTTCTGAACAGATAACATTGTAAGATCAAGAAATCAAAGGGATTTTTGGGAGGTGTGAAGAATGACTTCTTGGTAGCAATACAGTGGGCCAAAAGAAAGGCTGATTCACATGTGGATCTGGTATTCACAGACAAGTAAGAGTCAGTTAAGAATGTCAAAATCAGTGGTCATGGATAGTGTGAACTCTGTCCTGGGAGGTTGTCAAGATCTGACTAAAGCCCTGATCTGATCCCATAGATGACACTGCTTATGGGCTGCACCCTCGGGTGCTGAGGGAGCTGGCAGGGGTGATTGCTGAGCCCCTCTCAGCCATCTATCAATGCTCCTGGTTAACTGGTGAGGTCCCAGAGGATTGGAGGCTTGCTGATGTGACTCCCATCTTCAAGAAGGGCCGTAAGGAGGATCCAGGGAGCTATAGGCCTGTCAGCTTGACCTCAGTCCCAGGGAAGGTTATGGAGCAAATCATCTGGGATGAGATTGCACAGCATGTACGCAGTGTCCACTGGATCAGGCCCAGCCAGCATGGGTTCATGAAAGGCAAGTCGTGCTTGACCAACCTCATCTCTTTCTACGACTGGGTGACCAGTCTGATAGATGAGGGAAGGGCTGTTGATGTAGTCTTCCCAGACTTCAGCAAAGCCTTTGACACAGTCCCTCTCAGGCTTCTTCTGGGGAAACTGGCTGCCCCTGGTCTGAACAGATATACACTTCTTTGGGTAAGAAACTGGCTACAGGGCCGTGCCCAGAGGGTCGTGGTGAATGGAGTGAAGTCCAGCTGGCGACCCATTACAAGTGGTGTCCCCCAGGGGTCGGTACTGGGGCCCATCCTGTTTAATATCTTTACTGATGACCTAGATGAGGGGATTGAGTGCACCCTCAGCAAGTTTGCAGATGACACCAAGCTGGGAGGTGGTGTTGATCTGCCTGAGGGTAGGGCGGCCCTTCAGAGGGATTTAGACAGGCTGAACTGCTGGGCTGAGGTGAATGGGATGAGGTTCAACAAGGCCGAGTGCCGGGTTCTGCACTTTGGGTACAACAACCCCATGCAGCGTTATAGGCTTGGGGACGAGTGGCTGGATGAGTGTGAAGAAGAGAAGGACCTGGGGGTGTTGGTTGATACTCAGCTGAACATGAGCTGACAGTGTGCCCAGGTGGCCAAGAGGGCCAACCCCATCCTGGCCTGTATTAGAAACAGTGTGGCCAGCAGGAGCAGGGAGGTGTTCATCCCGCTCTACTCAGCACTGGTGAGGCTGCACCTTGAGTACTGTGTTCAGTTTTGGGCCCCTCACTACAGGAAAGATGTTGAGGTCCTGGGACGTGTCCAGAGAAGGGCAACGAAACTGGTGAGGGGTCTGGAGCACAAGTCTTATGAGGAGCAGCTGAGGGAGCTGGGATTGTTCAGCCTGGAGAAGAGGAGGCTCAGGGGAGACCTTATTGCACTCTACAACCTCCTGAAGGGAGGTTGTGGTGAAGAGGGATTTGGCCTCTTCTCCCAGGCAACGAGCAGGACCTGGGGCAATGGCTGCAAGTTGTATCAGAGGAGGTTTAGGTTGGACATGAGGAAGAACTTTTTCTCTCAGAGAGTGGTCAGGCACTGGAATGGCTGCCAGGGAGGTGGTGGAGTCGCCGTCCCTGGCAGTGTTCAAGAGGTGTCTGGATGATGTGCTGCGTGATGTGGTTTAGTGCTAGTGGTGGCAATGGTGATGAGGAGACGGTTGGACTGGATGATCTTATAGGTCGTTTCCAACCTTGTGATTCTATGATTCTATGATTCTATCAGAAGCTCACACTAGAAACCTCCAGAGATTCCTTCCCAAATGAGTTATTCCAGGATTTGATGCAACACATAATTGTATATTAGCTTTTCACATAATTCAGGAAGAAAAAGTCATGTTCCTATTGGTTGATTTTAATTATTACTGCTGGAGAACTTTGTATATTAAGGGCTTTAATTCTTAATGCTATTTGCATCTTTTCATAGCTTCACGTTGTTTTTTTTTTTAGTTACTGTAATTGATTATAAATTACAAGCTTGGTTAATTAAATCCGCTTATCCAATAAGCAAGCTTAAAGAAAAAAAAGCAAAAGTCTGTTAATCAAAACATAGGTTTGCTCAGCAATATTAGCAAAGCCAAACACACGCACACACGCACACACACACACACACGCACACAGAAACCAACCAAACAAAACAAACAGCAAAAAAAAAAAAAGCAAAAACTTTGCTTTTTCATAAAAGTGATTTGAGCTAAGAACAAAGAGAAACAGAGTTTTCAAAAACACAGCTGGTTTATTTCCCAGTGACAAAATATACAAAAAGAATACAGGCCTTAAATGTCTAAGGAAAGGAAAGATGTTTTAGCAACTTGGCTTTATACTCCATTGCCTGTCTAGAGTCGTTCTTTGAAGGTGTACATGATCATAATGGAAAAAAAAATTCAGTGCAGAGGATTACTTTTGTTTTCTTCCCTCTCTTAAGTGAACTGGTTGTTTCAGAATTTCCAGTGCAAAGTAAGCGTGATCTCTTATTCAATTTTTCTCATAAAGAATAAAAATAACTCCACTTCTGGCCATTATCATTCCAAAAAAGAAAAAGGAAAAAAAAAACAACAAAACAACAGCTCAGAAACTTTTCATTTTTCAGGCTTGTACTTGTAGCTTTGAAGTCAGTGAAGTCAGAAGTCTGTGTCAGATTCACAGTCTAAAAGTGCAATGTTTTGGCTAGATGTTGTCTGCAGATACTCACATCGTTACTGTCTATCAGTTAGGACAGTGCTCATACTTCTTTAAAAGAGATTTCTTGTTTGTTTCTGAAGGCCCTTGGAGACTGGAGGAAGTGACTTCTATCCATATATCTATCTAGAGACCGTTTCTACTGAAATCTGTAGGAAAGTGTGACTTGATCTCTGTAGCTTTCAAATGGGTTGGATCTAAATTGTTTCCTGCATCTATTATGACCCTGTCCATATCAGAAATGTAAATGTGCTCACAGCTATTCTCTGTCACCACTGCTAACCAACGCGGAAAGGACCTGCTTACGTTTTATTGAATTGTACCCAGCCACTGAGCAGCCACATCCATGTGCCTTTTAAAAATATTGTCTCGCCCCAACTTGTTCCATTAACTGTTTTGGACAGTTAACCTGGGTTAACCTTGGACAGCTAACAAAACCAGCCAGGTGCCATTCTAACTAGTTTGCACTGTAGGCAACAAAGTGGCAGGGCATGTTCTCCAGTACTGTTTAATTTATTAGTGTGTATAACTTTAGGGTGTAATTCATCTACTTTAATTTAGACATTTGAAAGTTCAACATTTAAACCTCTGCTAGTTGCCCTGGCTTCCTGTTATACTCAGTGGAAGCAAATTCAGGCCACAATTCATCTGAGCTGTCTTGTATACTTAGCTCAAAGAAGACGGATGGTAATCTAGGAATGCCCATTTTTTCTTCTGGCTATAAAGTGAGTCTGAGGTCACCAGGTCACACTTAGACTTCTAACTATTAGGCACCTGAGATAAGGTGAGGCAGATATCAGACTAGTACATATAATTTTATAAGTATATCTCCCAGGTTAAGATACCTTTTAAAGACCACATAGATTAAATTACAGTTTTTACTCAGGAAAAACAATGTAAATACTTAAAGAGAAGTTTTACTGTCAGAAAATTTAAACATTTTCCCACAGAGTAGAGCAGAGCATGGAAGGATGAAAAGATTTTTTTTCTGGAGTAGTTGCCGAGAACTATTTAAATATATATTCTCCCACATCTCTCCCATGAATATGATGGAATTTAGCAGCAGCAGTGCTACTTTCATTCTTTTCTAAGCATGGATCAATACGCATCTCGTTCATGTTTTTGTCAAGTGGAAGCAAGGCTTGAGTGCCATAAAGGATCTACATGGAGTTGTGAGGCTTCAGTTCTCATCTGAAGAACTGAAGAATGAGAACAGAAGAAGTCTGGGCAGCTGTAGAAGAGGACAAGGTCAGAACTCTGCCCTCCAGCAGTGTAATTGAGACAGTTTGGTTTAAGTTTCATTAATAACCCCTCTTCCACTCTGACCTTCAGTCATAATAAATACCTGGGAACCATAGCTGTTGATTACATTTGCAGTTGATGCCAAGTTATATCATTTCTATTACCACTAATGTAAAGAAAATATTTGTGTCTGAAAATAAGTTATACTGCGACCTATACCCATTTGTTTTGCAACTCTAAGCCCTTTTTACCTTCATTAGATATTTTTCTACTGATAATTAACTGAGAAAACATGACCTAAGTAAAGTTATCAAAGGACAGCAATTATGGAACATGTGCTATATTATTTCAATTAGGTAACTGCTCGTGGTGGTTTCACTAGGTAACAGCACAAAACTACTGTTCAGCTCACTATTCCCACTGTTACATTGATAAATTATTCCAAAGCTGCCTTTCATTCGACAGGTCTGTTTCTGGACAAGGGCCAGACAAAATAAAATCACAAGATTTATAAGTGCCGCAGTGGGAGGGTAAAGAGGATCTGAAGGGCATGAGCCCTGCTCTGTCTTCTTAGGAAAAAATAAAAAAAAACACAAAGAAAAATGGAAAAAAAATACTGCTAGTGGATCTAATCCTAAGGACTCTATTGAGTGCTTTACCAGCTATCATTTAGGCAAGTTCTTGAAGCCATTAGTATGGATATATCTGAAGAAATACACAGTTGAGGGTCAAATGGTGACTTGTGGTCTTCATTGTGGGAGGATGTCAGTGTAGCAGCACTGGCAAAACAGTGTTTCCCCGCATCAGCTTTCCTTATGTATGAAGGAGGCTGTGAAAGAAAAGTAGAAAGCAAGTATCACAACAACTTACTTCAACTGCAGATCACTTTGAAATGCAAAGAATTGGCATTGTGCATTCCCCTGATATAGAGACAATAAACATTGATAGAATTAATGTTTTCTTGTACTTCTCCTTCCTCCTTCCTTACTAAGCAATGAATAAATGTTACCAAACCCATTATTGAGGAAGATTTTTGGGTCACAGACCTTTTTGGAATGTGTTGACTGAAATGAAATTGGAGGACTTCATTCTCCAAAATCTGGTGAAGGACCTTTTGTCATCAAATACCACTCAGGAAAAGATGCCTTCAGTAGCAAAATTCTTTAAAAAATAAAGTAGCTTCTTTGAAACAATGTGGTCTCAGAGAGAAAATAACAAAGACAAAAGAACAGGATAGGAAGTTAACACTATTGTAAGAGGTTAACAGACATGATCTTACAATTAAATATATTTACCAGAGAAATTTGAACCCCGTTATTCTCTGGCTTATGCTACATAAGGAAGAACTGTTTTACATCATCAAAGACAAAAAGCAGGTCTATAGGTAAGCCTTAAGAATAATAAACATCCTGAATTCAAGAATAAGTCTGTCAAATGAAGGGATATTGATTTTGGAACAAGGAATATTATGTCAAACAACATTAGTTTAATTGATCTGAATTTAGTTTAAGTACTAAAAGCATTTATATACAAACAGCAAATGAAAATTAACTGCAGCTGAGTCCCTTGGTTCTCAGATTATACAATATGCACAAGCAACTGAAAGTCCTTATAGGAATCCCAGTAATACAGTCTGTGTTTTATTCTCATAGCATGACTCAATAGAAAAGCAATATGCTTTCTTTCAAAAAATATGAATATTTAAAGCCATGTTTTGACTTTTAAAAATACACAAAACTTTTCCTTTCCCTGAAAGAATGTATAATAAAATGAAGAAAAGATGCTGGAACTATGATCCTTGCTAACATGGCTGACTCCAAATATTTCAACTTCTACAGTAAGCCATCCAGCAAAACTCCATTCCTTCTGTAGCAAAGGCAAACAGATTTGGTTGTTTTCATTATTATTTATTCTATTCTCATACAGCGATATCTTAGATACTTCACATAAAGGTCCACATTCATAGGAACTGATGTATGGATCCATGAAGTATTGGTTGATGAAAAATGCTGCTGTTGTTACCATCAGTGGAAATGCAAACTTATTTCTGTAATGTTTCATTTTGTATTGCAAAACACCCTGATTTTTTTCCAAGTCCAAAATTTTTTGCACAACTTTCATAGATATCCTGGAACTGTTTATTTTTTATATAAATAAAACTTCTAAGACTTCATTATATACAACAGAGACTTCACAGCGTATCTGAATAGAGAAAGAAGTCCAGTTGCACCTGGAATTTTCAGCTACTTCTTCAATTAGTATGATTGACCTGAAATTTCTTCACTTCATTTTTGTGAACATGTTCAGGCTCTGTCACTGACAGTTCTAAGAAGCTGAAAGTTTTAAAATTCTACCTATGATCACATTATTAATTATATTAGTAGTATAATATAAAATATCAATATTCATAAAACACAGTGATTATTAAGTTGTGAGTATAGAAAATAAACTTTCTTCCCTAATAAAATTATCCAAGACTTTTCAGATTGACTGTGCCTGATTTAGGCACACAACTTATTTTGAATGTCTTGAGGATGAATTCTGTCTGCAGTAAATGCAGCTTATAGGGTAAATATCAAAACCGTTATCTGGATCTAAGCTTTCAGACTAATAACAGATCTTTCAGGTCTCCAGTGTTTTGGTTTTTCTCCTCCCTGCTTTGAAATCAATAGAAATGCCAAAGAAATGTAGGCACAACGTTCTTTTCCAGAGTAGTAACAAGAATTTGTAAAAATATTTTGCATTCGTAACACTCATTAAACATATATCACAGTGAAATGTTAGGTTAACATAAAAGGATTCCATTTTTTAAACAGCAGTGCCAAGTTTATTTCCAATAGTTCTGGTTCAGATTACAAATACAATTTGTGCATTTGCTGAAAAATTTACTGGTTAAATATCTCGGCATTCCACTTCCAGTCTCTTTTAGGCTTTGTTGCAATAAGTCAATTGTTTGGCTTTCTGAGGAAAGCTCACTGTGTTCACTAATTACTTACAATTGATCTACTTCTTGCTTGAAATGTGTTTGCTTGTGAGGTTCATGCCTTGGTTAAACCAATGGTTGGGAGCCCATGACTTAGCTAAGGAATTTTGATCTGCCATAGGGAACAAACCAGGCGCAAACAAAACCCTGAAAGCAAGGACATCACTGAGAAAGGCTCATTACAAGCCTGCTGGACATTAGTGCTGAAAGGTATTGGGATGACAGAAGCTTGACAATTCTCATTTGGTTCTTACAAGAGTTGTGGGATCTCTTACATGTGAGATTTTCTTAGCCATCCAATATGTGCTTAAGAATTCTTGGGCTAAAGTGACACAAGGACAGGTGTTGGTACCACTCACCCTAAGCATGTTTCCAACAATTCCTGTAGTATTTTAGAAGTTTAACTAACAGGGGAAGGGTTAACTCTGTGCACTAGCTTCAGGCCAAATCTTTCACTTAATTAAATGAAGTACTACCAATTTACATTAGTCATGGCCCCCTTTTGAGAAAGCCACTATTATGTACATATGTATATAAAGACACCTGTCAAGAGGTCAGTAGTTATCAGCAAAGTATCATATGCTTTTTCTTTCTAATTTTCTCTCAATCAGAACTGTATTGAAGACTTCTTCACTGTAAACCTATGCAACCATTAATCTGCTCCTTTAATGACTGACTAATCTTTATGTTCAAAGTCAATTTATGCTTCTTGTGCATGAGAAATGTTTCTGCACATCATTAAAAAAAAAAATCTCAGTGATTTGAAGTCATTCACTATTACTGTGATGAAAACTGCCATCTAATAGCAGCTTGTCAGGTAGCAATTTGTTAATATTGATTGTCTTACAGAAAATTATTCTTACAGAAAATCCCAACTAAAACATGCTGTGACTCTTATAGTCTTGCCTTCCTCTCTAACATTTTTAGGTCTCCCATTTCTCTTTTCCAAACTTCTGACTGTTTTGAATTCCATTTGATTTTTCTGTTAACACAGAGACTATTAATTGTCATATATTATGTCATAATTGTAATACAGCAACCAGCAACTCACGCATTGCTGTCAAAACTCTGCTGAAGCCATGGCAGTCGTATCACTGAATTCATAATGCAGAGAGATGTCTGGATGGCTTTGAAATGCTAATCACCAGTTTGTAGTTGCTCTAGTATGAAAGTGTAGATCGAAGAGCAAAGAGCTCAGGTAGACTCTGAGAGCTCAGATAGACTCTGAGATTATGCTTATAGTGACAAGTTCTAGGACCCAGGCCCAGGTACCAGAAATATTTTTTCTTGATTGTTAGGGCACATATTTTGTCAGCCTGCCTAGCATTCCCCAAAAATAAATGCCTATCACAGTTCACAGTGGTCAGTATAAATTGTTTGTTTTTAGTGGTCAGAGATTTTAACACCGTGGATTACCTAGACTGTACAAGATGGTTCCGTGTCAGAGGACAAGGCCTGGAACTGTTAAACTACAAGTACAGACACAGCCATAAGACATGTAATTAGGTCCAGTGAATTTGTGTTCTAAATCTCCAGGTTAATATTATCACAATGAAAATTGAGTTCTAGTGGGTGTACCTTTTTTCTACAATGTGTAATGAAAAAATCTGACCAGTCAGGATAGCAACTAAACATGAATTACCTACTGTGTGGGATGCATGTTCTTGATTGCCATTTTGCTAAGGAAAGTTTGGCATCAAGTATTTGAATGCAGAAGCAAAGAGTTCCTTTACGGAATTTCCTACAGGCAACAGGGGTGGTATTGAAACCATTTTGCAAAAGAAATATCTTTCGATTTCTGACAAAACAGGTTTCACATAGGTTGGCCTGTTTACATTCCATTTCAAAAAAGTAAAGAATGCCAGATCCAAGAAGGGAATGTAACTCACATACCTCAGTAAGTGCCCAGGATGCAGGATGCCATGCTGCATGTAGAATCAGTATGTGGAGCTATCTAACATATATGTCTGCAGAAGACCTGACAAATGATTTAAACAAAGCAGTTTAACCTCAAAAAGACATTTCTTTGTCTTGACCACATTTGGATTAAGGAGGTATCTTCACAGAAATAATTTAAAAACATTTTTACAGCCAACCTGGATAACCTATCGGCCTCTTATTTTGTTTCTTTAATGCAACATTCTTTGTTTTTCAAGTGTAGGAGCGATAGAGTTAGTTATTTACAAAGCTATGCTGGAAATTGGGAGAAACTTCATTGAAGCTGGTAGGTGTAGGAGCAGCCTTTTATTCTAAAGTATATCAATGGAGCCAAACAGCTGAAACAATAATCATCTAAACTTTAAGTAAACACAAAGCCATACTGTAAAAGGGGTTCTCTTTGGATTAATAGCATACATGAGGACAAAGGTTAGAACTGATGGCTGCTGTGCATGGAAGAGGCACACTATATACAAAAAAAGGTGAAGGAGCTAGAGGTCTTAAAATTCTGAGATGAAAACTGAAAGTAGTTGACAATACCCAGAGCAGCTTTGATATTTACAAATACTTAAGGCTAAAGCTATTAAAAAAAAAAAACAAAAAACAAAAAAAACAACTTCGTTTGTTTGTTTGCTTGCTTATTTTAAATGACCTTGTACTTCTCTTCTGCCCAGAAAAAGGCATGAAGGAACAGGATTTCCTCATGCTCAGAAGAATGAACATTCTTTTTCTTGCACCAAAGTTTTATTTTTCTATCAGTATGTGAAGTTTCACTTGATCCAGAGGATGGCAACTAAGTTGGTAACAGGGCTGGATGGCACTAGGAGAGGCTGTGGACACTAGGGTTGCCTGGTCTGGAGAAAATGAGGCTGAGAGGCGACCTCTCTGCTCCTTGGTAACCAGTGATAACAGTACAAAGTTGCACAAGGATTGGATTCAGATCAGATACAGGAAAAATGTATTTACTGTGCATGTGGTCAAAGAGTGGAACAGCCTTCCTAGCAAGATGGTTGGTGCCCCATAGATGTCAGTGGTCGAAAGGTGCTCAGACGACGCCCTCAGTAACACAATTTTACTTTGGTTAGCTCTGAAGTAGTCAGGCTGTTCAACTCAACTTCCATCTCTGAGGGTCCCTTCTGAATAAATGATTTTAGTTCTAAAATCTGATTTTGTATTGGCACGTATCTCACTGATTCATTTATGTTTAGAGAAGAAAATGGTTAGGAAGAATTTGGGTAACAAACATAAAGGAATGTTTCATTCTAAATGATTTTTCATTTCTAAATGAATTTTATCTGATGTAATAAAAAATGTTGAAGGGAAATATCTGTGTTATCAAAAACAACATTTCAACTGACTCAAACCATTTTTGCTATGACTGCTTGCAGTGCAATTGAAATGAAAGCACAGTTAGGAATGAAAGAATTTATAAAACTAGATTTCCAAATTCTTACTTCACTCAGAATGATAGGTGATTCATCTTCAGTAAAAAGGGACTTACAGATATCTACATAGTCATGTTCATAAGGTACCCAGATTGCATAACATTTGGATTTTTCACCTCTTCTTTTTTTTTTCTTTTTTTCAGTCACAGTGAATCCAAAGAATAATTGCGCTATTCATTTTCCCTTCCTGAATCATACCCAGGGACTTTAGTAGAGACTTAAAATCAGGTATTTCTGTCTAGTGATATCCATCTGCTTAATATTCTAACAGCGTAGGCATGACCTGTATATTGCAGTAGAATTGTCATTGCTCTGAAGCACTCTGTTAGTCAGGATGTAAGAGATTTAAAAAACATACATGACTACAGTTGGTATGTAATCCTCAGTAGCAGCAAGTGTCTTCCATCAACATCACAATACCACTGTGATCTGGGATGACAAACAAATGCATGGCCTGAACAACTTACAGTGCCTCTGAGAAATTCATGCTGATCCCAATGTCCAGAGATAGCCAAAGACTCAAATGAACTCACTTCTGGTAAAGTGTTGCTCCTGTAAAAGCAAAATGCGCTCCCCCCCCAACCCACCCACCCCCCCTCCCCACACACACACACACACTCTCTCACACTCACATATATAATAGTATCTCAAATCGCATGCAAAAAGATAGATCTATCCAACAAAGAAAGCCAGTGCAGTGCCTGGAGTTTCTCTTTTCTCCCAGGTCCTTTCCAATAATACTTGGCTCACATTCAGCATGTTACAGGGCTCCCAAGCCTCTTTCCCAGATATATCTGTCT